>NW_027438296.1:0-305000 GCF_000715075.1 Nicotiana tabacum
AGGTTGAAACATGGGCAATCATTTCCTAGAGATGGTAATGGTAATTTTTCTGTTGGCGGGCAGAATTGGAACATGAAATTTAAGGACGCTACCTCTGCTGCTCAAGCAGCGGCTCAGTTTGCAGAACATGCAAGCCTAGCTGCCAGAGCTGTTGGAGAACTTTCAAGGAAATATTGTGTTGATGATGGTGGTTCATGCCACTTAGGTTTCAAGGATGAAAGGTTGGAACATGGGCAATCATTTCCTGGAGATGGTAATGGTAAATTTGCTATTGGCAGGCAGAATTGGAACATGAAATTTAAGGATGCTACCTCGGCCTCTCAAGCAGCGGCTGAGTTTGCAGAACATGCAAGCCTAGTTGCCAGAGCTGTTGGAGAACTTTCAAGGCAATATTGTGTTGATGATGGTGGTTCATGCCACATAGGTTTCAAGGATGAAAGGTTGGAACATGGGAAATCATTTCCTTGAGATGGTAATGGTAAATTTGCTATTGGCAGGCAGAATTGGAACATGAAATTTAAGAATTCTAACTCTGCTGCTCAAGCAGCGGCTGAGTTTGCAGAACATGCAAGCTTAGCTGCCAGAGCTGTTGTAGAACTTTTAAGGCAATACTATGTTGATGGTGGTGGTTCATGCCACTTTGTTTTCAAGGATGAAAAGTAGGAACATGGGCAATCATTTCCTTGAGATGGTAATGATAATTTTTCTGTTGGCAGGCAGAATTGGAACATGAAATTTAAGGATGCTACCTTTGCTGCTCAAGCAGCGGCTGAGTTTGCAGAACATGCAAGCCTAGCTGCCAGAGCTGTTGTAGAACTTTAAAGGCAATATTTTGTTGATGATGGTGGTTCATGCCACTTAGGTTTCAAGGATGAAAGGTTGGAACAAGGGCAATAGTTTCCTTGAGATGGTAATGGTAATTTTTCCGTTGGCAGGCAGAATTTAACATGCAATTTAAGGATGCTACGTCTGCTACTCAAGCAGCGGCTGAGTTTGCAGAACATGCACGCCTAATTGCCTGAGCTGTTGTTGAACTTTCAAGGCAATATTGTTTTGTTGATGGTGGTTCATGTCACTTAGGTTTCAAGGATGAAAGGTTGGAACATGGGCAATCATTTCCTTGAGATGGTAATGGTAAATTAGCTGTTGGCAGGCAGAGTTGGAACATAAAATTTAAGGATGCTACCTCTGCTGCTCAAGCAGCGGCTGAGTTTGCAGAACATACAAGCCTAGTTGCCAGAGCTGTTGTAGAACTTTAAAGGCAATATCGTGTTGATGATGGTGGTTCATGCCACTTAGGTTTCAAGGAAGAAAGGTTGGAACATGGGCAATCATTTCCTCGAGATGGTAATGGTAATTTTTCTGTTGGCAGGCAGAATTGGAACATGAAATTTAAGGATGCTACCTCTGTTGCTCAAGCAGCGGCTGAGTTTGCAGAACATACAAGCCTAGCTACCTGAGCTGTTGTAGAACTTTCAAGGCAATATTGTGTTGATGATAGTGGTTCATGCCACTTAGGTTTCAAGGATGAAAGGTTGGAACATGGGCAATCATTTCCTTGATATGGTAATGGTAATTTTATTGTTGGCAGGCAGAATTGGAACATGAAATTTAAGGATGCTACCTCTGCTGCTCAAGCAGCGACTGAGTTTGCAGAACATGCAAGCCTAGCTGCCAAAGCTGTTGTAGAACTTTAAAGGCAATATTGTGTTGATGATGGTGGTTCATGCCACTTAGGTTTCAAGGATGAAAGGTTGGAACATGGGCAATCATTTCCTGGAGATGGTAATGGTAAATTTGCTATTGGCAGGCAGAATTGGAACATGAAATTTAAGGATGCTACCTCTGCTGCTCAAGCAGCGGCTGAGTTTGCAGAACATGCAAGCCTAGCTGCCAGAGCTGTTGTAGAACTTTAAAGGCAATATTGTGTTGATGATGGAGGTTCATGCCACTTAGGTTTCAAGGATGAAAGGTTGGAACATGGGCAATCATTTCCTCGAGATGGTAATGGTAATTTTTCTGTTGGCGGGCAGAATTGGAACATGATATTTAAGGATGCTACCTCTGCTGCTCAAGCAGCGGCTCAGTTTGCAGAACATGCAACCCTAGCTGCTAGAGCTATTGTAGAACTTTCAAGGCAATATTTTGTTGATGATGCTGGTTCATGCCACTTAGTTTTCAAGGATGAAAGGTTGGAACATGGGCAATCATTTCCTTGAGATGGTAATGGTAATTTTTCTATTGGCAGGCAGAGTTGGAACATTAAATTTAAGGATGCTAACTCTACTGCTCAAGCAGCGGCTGAGTTTGCAGAACATGCAAGCCTAGCTGCCAGAGCAGTTGTAGAACTTTAAAGGCAATATTTTGTTGATGATGGAGGTTCATGCAACTTAGGTTTCAAGGATGAAAGGTTGGAACATGGGTAATCATTTCCTCGAGATGGTAATGGTAATTTTTCTGTTGGCGGGCAGAATTGGAACATGAAATTTAAGGATGCTACCTCTGCTGCTCAAGCAGCGGCTCAGTTTGCAGAACATGCAACCCTAGCTGCTAGAGCTATTGTAGAACTTTCAAGGCAATATTTTGTTGATGATGGTGGTTCATGCCACTTAGTTTTCAAGGATGAAAGGTTGGAACATGGGCAATCATTTCCTTGAGATGGTAATGGTAATTTTTCTATTGGCGGGCAGAGTTGGAACATGAAATTTAAGGATGCTACCTCTGCTGCTCAAGCAGCGGCTGAGTTTGCAGAACATACAAACCTAGCTGCCAGTGCTGTTGTAGAACTTTAAAGGCAATATTTTGTTGATGATGGAGGTTCATGCCACTTAGGTTTCAAGGATGAAAGGTTGGAACATGGGTAATTATTTCCTCGAGATGGTAATGGTAATTTTTCTGTTGGCAGGCAGAATTGGAACATGAAATTTAAGGATGCTACCTCTGCTGCTCAAGCAGCGGCTCATTTTGCAGAACATGCAACCCTAGCTGCTAGAGCTATTGTAGAACTTTCAAGGCAATATTTTGTTGTTGATGGTGGTTCATGCCACTTAGTTTTCAAGGATGAAAGGTTGGAACATGGGCAATCATTTCCTTGAGATAGTAATGGTAATTTTTTTTTTATTTGCAGGCAGAGTTGGAACATGAAATTTAAGGATGCTACCTCTACTGCTCAAGCAGCGGCTGAGTTTGCAGAACATGCAAGCCTAGCTGCCAGAGCTATTGTAGAACTTTAAAGGCAATATTTTGTTGATGATGGTGGTTCATGCCACTTAGGTTTCAAGGATGAAAGGTTGGAACATCGGTAATCATTTCCTTGAGATGGTAATGGTAATTTTTCTATTGGCAGGCAGAATTGGAACATGAAATTTAAGGATGCTACCTCTGCTGCTCAAGCAGCGGCTCAGTTTGCAGAACATGCAAGCCTAGCTGCCAGAGCTGTTGGAGAACATTCAAGGCAATATTGTGTTGATGATGGTGGTTCATGCCACTTAGGTTTCAAGGATGAAAGGTTGGAACATGGGCAAGCATTTCCTTGAGATGGTAATGGTAATTTTTCTATGGGTAGGCAGTATTGGAACAGGAAATTTAAGGAAGCTACCTCTGCTGCTCAAGCAGCGGCTGAGTTTGGAGAACATGCAAGCCTAGCTGCCAGAGTTGTTGTAGAACTTTCAAGGCAATATTGTGTTGATGATGGTGGTTCATGCCACTTAGGTTTCAAGGATGAAAGGTTGGAACATGGGCAAGCATTTCCTTGAGGTGTTAATGGTAATTTTTTTGTTGATATGCAGAATTGGAACATGAAATTTAAGGATGCTACTTCTACTGCTCAAGCAGCGGCTGAGTTTGGATAACATGCAAGCCTAGCTGCCAGAGCTGTTGGAGAACTTTCAAGGTAATATTGTGTTGATGATTGCGGTTCATGCCACTTAGGTTTCAAGGATGAAAGGTTGAAACATGGACAATCATTTCTTGGAGATGGTAATGGTAATTTTTCTGTTCGTAGGCTGTATTGGAACGTGAAATTTAAGGATGCTACCTCTGCTGCTCAAGCAGCGGCTGATTTTAGAGAACATGCAAGGCTAGCTGCCAGAGCTGTTGGAGAACTTTCAAGGTAATATTGTGTTGATGATGGTGGTTCATGCCACTTAGGTTTCAAGGATGAAAGGTTGGAACATGGGCAATCATTTCCTTGAGGTGTTAATGGCAATTTTTCTGTTGATAGGCAGTATTGGAACATGAAATTTAAGGATGCTACTTCTACTGCTCAAGCAGCGGCTGAGTTTGGATAACATGCAAGCCTAGCTGCCAGAGCTGTTGGAGAACTTTCAAGGTAATATTGTGTTGATGATGGTGGTTCATGCCACTTAGGTTTCAAGGATGAAAGGTTGGAACATGGGCAACCATTTCCTTGAGGTGTTAATGGTAATTTTTCTGTTGGCAAGCAGAATTGGAACATGAAATTTAAGGATACTACCTCTGCTGCTCAAGCAGCGGCTGAGTTTGGAGAACATGCAAGCCTAGCTGCCAGAGCTATTGTAGAACTTTCAAGGCAATATTGTGTTGATGATGATGGTTCATGCCACTTAGGTTTCAAGGATGAAAGATTGGTACATGGGCACTCCTTTCCTGGAGATGGTAATGGTAATTTTTCTGCTGGCAGGTAGAATTGGAAAATGAAATTCAAGGATGCTACCTCTGGTACTCAAGCAGCGGCTGAGTTTGCAGAACATGCAATCCTAGCTGCCAGAGTTGTTGTAGAACTTTCAAGGCAATATTGTGTTGATGATGGTGTTTCATGCCACTTAGGATTCAAGGATGAAAGGTTGGAACATTGGTAATCATTTCCTTGAGATGGTAATGGTAATTTTTCTATTGGCAGGCAGAATTGGAACATGATATTTAAGGATGCTACTTCTACTGCTCAAGCAGCGGCTGAGTTTGGATAACATGCAAGCCTAGCTGCCAGAGCTGTTGGAGAACTTTCAAGGTAATATTGTGTTGATGATGGTGGTTCATGCCACTTAGGTTTCAAGGATGAAAGGTTGGAACATGGGAAATCCTTTCCTTGAGATGGTAATGGTAATTTTTCTGATGGCAGGCAGAATTTGAACAGGAAATTTAAGGATGCTACCTCTGCTGCTCAAGCAGCGGCTGAGTTTGGAGAACATGCAAGCCTAGCTGCCAAAGCTGTTGTAGAACTTTAAAGGCAATATTGTGTTGATGATGGTGGTTCATGCCACTTAGGTTTCAAGGATGAAAGGTTGGAACATGGGCAATCATTTCCATGAGGTGTTAATGGTAATTTTTCTGTTGGTAGGCAGTAGTGGAAGATGAAATTTAAGGATGCTACTTCTACTGCTCAAGCAGCGGCTGAGTTTGGATAACATGCAAGCCTAACTGCCAGAGTTGTTGGAGAACTTTCAAGGTAATATTGTGTTGATGATGGTGATTCATGCCACTTAGGTTTCAAGGATGAAAGGTTGGAACATGGGCAATCATATCCTTGAGATGGTAATGGTAATTTTTCTGTTGGTAGGTAGTATTGGAACGTGAAATTTAAGGATGCTACCTCTGCTACTCAAGTAGTGGCTGAGTTGGCAGAACATGCAAGCCTAGCTGCCAGAGTTGTTGTAGAACTTTCAAGGCAATATTGTGTTGATGATGGTGGTTCATGCCACTTAGGTTTCAAGGATGAAAGGTTGGAACATGGGCAACCATTTCCTTGAGGTGTTAATGGCAATTTTTCTGTTGATAGGCAGTATTGGAACATGAAATTTAAGGATGCTACTTCTACTGCTCAAGCAGCGGCTGAGTTTGGATAACATGCAAGCCTAGCTGCCAGAGCTGTTGGAGAACTTTCAAGGTAACATTGTGTTGATGATGGTGGTTCATGCCACTTAGGTTTCAAGGATGAAAGGTTGAAACATGGACAATCATTTCTTGGAGATGGTAATGGTAATTTTTCTGTTCGTAGGCTGTATTGGAACGTGAAATTTAAGGATGCTACCTCTGCTGCTCAAGCAGCGGCTGATTTTAGAGAACATGCAAGGCTAGCTGCCAGAGCTGTTGGAGAACTTTCAAGGCAATATTGTGTTGATGATGGTGGTTCATGTCACTTTGATTTTAAGGATGAAGGGTTGAAACATGGGCAAGCATTTCCTAGAGATGGTAATGGTAATTTTTCTGGTGGCAAGCAGAATTGGAACATGAAATTTAAGGATACTACCTCTGCTGCTCAAGCAGCGGCTGAGCTTGGAGAACATGCAAGCCTAGCTGCCAGAGCTGTTGTAG
The DNA here is from genome assembly GCF_000715075.1 of Nicotiana tabacum. Lineage (NCBI taxonomy): Eukaryota > Viridiplantae > Streptophyta > Magnoliopsida > Solanales > Solanaceae > Nicotiana > Nicotiana tabacum. Next base: position 6,292 of record NW_027438296.1, read on the forward strand.
AACTTTCAAGGCAATATTGTGTTGATGATGTTGGTTCACGCCACTTAGGTTTCAAGGATGAAAGGTTGGAACATGGGCAATCATTTCCTGGAGATGGTAATGGTAATTTTTCTGTTGGCAGGTAGAATTGGAACATGAAATTCAAGGATGCTACCTCTGCTGCTCAAGCAGCGGCTGAGTTTGCAGAACATGCAAGCCTAGCTGCCAGAGCTGTTGTAGAACTTTCAAGGCTATATTGTGTTGATGATGTTGGTTCATGCCACTTCGGTTTCAAGGATGAAAGGTTGGAACATGGGCAATCATTTCCTGGAGATGGTAATGGTAATTTTTCTGTTGGCAGGTTGAATTGGAACATGAAATTTAAGGATGCTACTTCTACTACTCAAGCAGCGGCTGAGTTTGGATAACATGCAAGCCTAGCTACCAGAGTTGTTGTAGAACTTTCAAGGCAATATTGTGTTGATGATGGTGGTTCATGCCACTTAGGTTTTAAGGATGAAAGGTTGGAACATGGGCAATCATTTCCTTGAGGTGTTAATGGTAATTTTTCTGTTGGTAGGCAGTATTGGAACATGAAATTTAAGGATGCTACTTCTACTGCTCAAGCAGCGGCTGAGTTTGGATAACATGCAAGCCTAGTTGCCAGAGCTGTTGGAGAACTTTCAAGGTAATATTGTGTTGATGATGGTGGTTGATGCCACATAGGTTTCAAGGATGAAAGGTTGGAACATGGGCAATCATTTCCTTGAGATGGTAATGGTAATTTTTCTGTTGGTAGGCAGTATTGGAACGTGAAATTTAAGGATGCTACCTCTGCTACCCAAGCAGCGGCTGAGTTTGGAGGACATGCAAGCCTAGCTACCATAGCTGTTGGAGAACTTTCAAGGCAATATTGTGTTGATGATGGTGGTTCATGCGACTTAGGTTTCAAGGATAGAAGGTTGGAACATGGGCAATCAATTCCTTGAGATGGAAATGGTAATTTTTCTGTTGGCAAGCAGAATTGGAACATGAAATTTAAGGATACTACCTCTGCTACTCAAGCAGTGGCTGAGTTTGCAGAACATACAAGCCTAGCTGCCAGAGCTATTGGAGAACTTTCAAGGCAATATTGTGTTGATGATGGTGGTTCATGCCACTTAGGTTTCAAGGATGAAAGGTTGGAACATGGGCAATCATTTCCTTGAGATGGTAATGGTAATTTTTCTGTTGGCAAGCAGAATTGGAACATGAAATTTAAGGATACTACCTCTGCTGCTCAAGCAGCGGCTGAGCTTGCAGAACATGCAAGCCTAGCTGCCAGAGCTGTTGTAGAACTTTCAAGGCAATATTGTGTTGATGATGATGGTTCATGCCACTTAGGTTTCAAGGATGAAATATTGGAACATGGGCAATCATTTCCTGGAGATGGTAATGGTAATTTTTCTGTTGGCAGGTAGAATTGGAACATGAACTTCAAGGATGCTACCTCTGCTACTCAAGCAGCGGCTGAGTTTGCAGAACATGCAAGCCTAGCTGCCAGAGTTGTTGTAGAACTTTCAAGGCAATATTGTGTTGATGATGGTGGTTCATGCCACTTAGGTTTCAAGGATGAAAGGTTAGAACATGGGCAATCATTTCCTTGAGGTATTAATGGCAATTTTTCTATTGGTAGACAGTATTGGAACATGAAATTTAAGGATGCTACTTCTACTGCTCAAGCAGCGGCTGAGTTTGGATAACATGCAAGCCTAGCTGCCAGAGCTGTTGGAGAACTTTCAAGGTAATATTGCGTTGATGATGGTGGTTCATGCCACTTAGGTTTCAAGGATGAAAGGTTAGAACATGGGCAATCATTTCCTTGAGGTATTAATGGCAATTTTTCTATTGGTAGACAGTATTGGAACATGAAATTTAAGGATGCTACTTCTACTGCTCAAGCAGCGGCTGAGTTTGGATAACATGCAAGCCTAGCTGCCAGAGCTGTTGGAGAACTTTCAAGGTAATATTGCGTTGATGATGGTGGTTCATGCCACTTCGGTTTCAAGGATGAAAGGTTGGAACATGGGCAATCATTTCCTGGAGATGGTAATGGTAATTTTTCTGTTGGCAGGTTGAATTGGAACATGAAATTTAAGGATGCTACTTCTACTACTCAAGCAGCGGCTGAGTTTGGATAACATGCAAGCCTAGCTACCAGAGTTGTTGTAGAACTTTCAAGGCAATATTGTGTTGATGATGGTGGTTCATGCCACTTAGGTTTTAAGGATGAAAGGTTGGAACATGGGCAATCATTTCCTTGAGGTGTTAATGGTAATTTTTCTGTTGGTAGGCAGTATTGGAACATGAAATTTAAGGATGCGACTTCTACTGCTCAAGCAGCGGCTGAGTTTGGATAACATGCAAGCCTAGTTGCCAGAGCTGTTGGAGAACTTTCAAGGTAATATTGTGTTGATGATGGTGGTTGATGCCACATAGGTTTCAAGGATGAAAGGTTGGAACATGGGCAATCATTTCCTTGAGATGGTAATGGTAATTTTTCTGTTGGTAGGCAGTATTGGAACGTGAAATTTAAGGATGCTACCTCTGCTACTCAAGCAGCGGCTGAGTTTGGAGGACATGCAAGCCTAGCTACCATAGCTGTTGGAGAACTTTCAAGGCAATATTGTGTTGATGATGGTGGTTCATGCGACTTAGGTTTCAAGGATGGAAGGTTGGAACATGGGCAATCAATTCCTTGAGATGGAAATGGTAATTTTTCTGTTGGCAAGCAGAATTGGAACATGAAATTTAAGGATACTACCTCTGCTACTCAAGCAGTGGCTGAGTTTGCAGAACATACAAGCCTAGCTGCCAGAGCTATTGGAGAACTTTCAAGGCAATATTGTGTTGATGATAGTGGTTCATGCCACTTAGGTTTCAAGGATGAAAGGTTGGAACATTGGCAATCATTTCCTTGAGATGGTAATGGTAATTTTTCTGTTGGCAAGCAGAATTGAAACATGAAATTTAAGGATACTACCTCTGCTGCTCAAGCAGCGGCTGAGCTTGCAGAACATGCAAGCCTAGCTGCCAGAGCTGTTGTAGAACTTTCAAGGCAATATTGTGTTGATGATGATGGTTCATGCCACTTAGGTTTCAAGGATGAAATATTGGAACATGGGCAATCATTTCCTGGAGATGGTAATGGTAATTTTTCTGTTGGCAGGTAGAATTGGAACATGAACTTCAAGGATGCTACCTCTGCTACTCAAGCAGCGGCTGAGTTTGCAGAACATGCAAGCCTAGCTGCCAGAGTTGTTGTAGAACTTTCAAGGAAATATTGTGTTGATGATGGTGGTTCATGCCACTTAGGTTTCAAGGATGAAAGGTTAGAACATGGGCAATCATTTCCTTGAGGTATTAATGGTAATTTTTCTATTGGTAGACAGTATTGGAACATGAAATTTAAGGATGCTACTTCTACTGCTCAAGCAGCGGCTGAGTTTGGATAACATGCAAGCCTAGCTGCCAGAGCTGTTGGAGAACTTTCAAGGTAATATTGCGTTGATGATGGTGGTTCATGCCACTTAGGTTTCAAGGATGAAATGTTGGAACATGGGCAAGCATTTCCTATAGATGGTAATGGTAATTTTACTGTTGGCAAGCAGAATTGGAACATGAAATTTAAGGATACTACCTCTGCTGCTCAAGCAGCTGCTGAGTTTACAGAACATGCAAGCCTAGCTGCCAGAGCTATTGGAGAACTTTCAAGGCAATATTGTGTTGATAATGGTGGTTCATGCCACTTAGGTTTCAAGGATGAAAGGTTGGAACATGGGCAATCATTTCCTTGAGATGGTAATGGTAATTTTTCTGTTGGCAAGCAGAATTGGAACATGTAATTTAAGGATACTACCTCTACTGCTCAAGCAACGGCTGAGCTTGCAGAACATGCATGCCTAGCTGCCAGAGCTGTTGTAGAACTTTCAAGGCAATATTGTGTTGATGATGATGGTTCATGCCACTTAGGTTTCAAGGATGAAAGATTGGAACATGGGCAATCATTTTCTGCAGATGGTAATGGTAATTTTTCTGTTGGCAGGTAGAATTGGAACATGAAATTCAAGGATGCTACCTCTGGTACTCAAGCAGCAGCTGAGTTTGCAGAACATGCAAGCCTAGCTGCCAGAGTTGTTGTAGAACTTTCAAGGCAATATTGTGTTAATGATGGTGGTTCATGCAACTTAGGTTTCAAGGATGAAAGGTTAGAACATGGGCAATCATTTCCTTGAGGTGTTAATGGTAATTTTTCTGTTGGTAGGCAGTATTGGAACATGAAATTTAAGGATGCTACTTCTACTGCTCAAGCAGCGGCTGAGTTTGGATAACATGCAAGCCTAGCTGCCAGAGCTGTTGGAGAACTTTCAAGGTAATATTGTGTTGATGATGGTGGTTCATGCCACTTAGGTTTCAAGGATGAAATGTTGGAACATGGGCAAGCATTTCCTATAGATGGTAATGGTAATTTTTCTGTTGGCAAGCAGAATTAGAACATGAAATTTAAGGATACTACCTCTGCTGCTCAAGCAGAAGCTGAGTTTGCAGAACATGCAAGCCTAGGTGCCAGAGCTGTTGGAGAACTTTCAAGGCATTATTGTGTTGATGATGGTGGTTCATGCCACGTAACTTTCAAGGATGAAAGGGTGGAACATGGGAAATCATTTCCTTGAGATGGTAATGGTAATTTTTCTGTTGGTAGGCAGTATTGGAACGTGAAATTTAAGGATGCTACCTCTGCTACTCAAGCAGCGGCTGAGTTTGCAGAACATGCAAGCCTAGCTACCAGAGCTGTTGGAGAACTTTCAAGGCAATATTGTGGTGATGATGGTGGTTCATGCCACTTAGGTTTCAAGGATGAAAGGTTGGAACATGGGCAATCATTTCCTTGAGATGGTAATGGTAATTTTTCTGTTGGCAAGCAGAATTGGAACATGAAATTTAAGGATACTACCTCTGCTGCTCAAGCAGTGGCTGAGTTTGCAGAACATTCAAGCTTAGGTGCCAGAGCTGTTGTAGAACTTTCAAGGCAATATTGTGTTGATGATGGTGGTTCATCCCACTTAGGTTTCAAGGATGAAAGGTTGGAACATGGGCAATCATTTCCTTGAGGTGTTAATGGTAATTTTTCTGTTGGTAGGCAGTATTGGAACATGAAATTTAAGGATACTACCTCTGCTGCTCAAGCAGCGGCTGAGTTTGCAGAACATGCAAGCCTAGGTGCCAGAGCTGTTGGAGAACTTTTAAGGCAATATTGTGTTGATGATGGTTGTTCATGCCACATAAGTCTCAAGGATGAAAGGTTGGAACATGGGCAATCATTTCCTTGAGATGGTAATGATAATTTATCTGTTGGCAGGTAGAATTGGAACATGAAATTCAAGGATGCTACCTCTGCTACTCAAGCAGCGGCTGAGTTTGCACAACATGCAAGCCTAGCTACCAGAGCTGTTGGAGAACTTTCAAGGCAATATTGTGTTGATGATGGTGGTTCATGCCACTTAGGTTTCAAGGATGAAAAGTTAGAACATGGGCAATCATTTCCTTGAGGTGTTAATGGTAATTTTTCTGTTGGTAGGCAGTATTGGAACATGAAATTTAAGGATGTTACTTCTACTGCTCAAGTAGCAGCTGAGTTTGGATAACATGCAAGCCTAGCTGCCAGAGCTGTTGGAGAACTTTCAAGGTAATATTGTGTTGATGATGGTGGTTCATGCCACTTAGGTTTCAAGGATGAAAGGTTGGAACATGGGCAATCATTTCCTGGAGAAGGTAATGGTAATTTTTCTGTTGGCAAGCAGAATTGGAACATGAAATTTAAGGATACTACATCTGCTGCTCAAGCAGTGGCTGAGTTTGCAGAACATACAAGCCTAGCTGCCAGAGCTATTGGAGAACTTTCAAGGCAATATTGTGTTGATGATGGTGGTTCATGCCACTTAGGTTTCAAGGATGAAAGGTTGGAACATGGGCAATCATTTCCTTGAGATGGTAATGGTAATTTATCTATTGGTAGGCAGTATTGGAACAGGAAATTTAAGGATACTACCTCTGCTGCTCAAGCAGCGGCTGTGCTTGCAGAACATGCAAGCCTAGCTGCCAGAGCTGTTGTAGAACTTTTAAGGCAATATTGTGTTGATGATGATGGTTCAAGCCACTTAGGTTTCAAGGATGAAAGATTGGAACATGGGCAATCATTTCCTGGAGATGGTAATGGTAATTTTTCTATTGGCAGGTAGAATTGGAACATGAAATTCAAGGATGCTACCTCTGCTACTCAAGCAGCGGCTGAGTTTGCAAAACATGCAAGGCTAGCTGTCAGAGTTGTTGTAGAACTTTCAAGGCAATACTGTGTTGATGATGGTGGTTCATGCCACTTAGATTTCAAGGATGAAAGGTTGGAACATGGGCAATCTTTTCCTTGAGGTGTTAATGGTAATTTTTCTGTTGGTAGGCAGTATTGGAACATGAAATTTAAGGATGCTACTTCTACTGCTCAAGCAGCGGCTGAGTTTGGATAACGTGCAAGCCTAGCTGCCAGAGTTGTTGGAGAACTTTCAAGGCAATATTGTGTTTAAGATGGTTGTTCATGCCACTTAGGTTTCAAGGATAAAAAGTTGGAACATGGGCAATCATTTCCTTGAGATGGTAATGGTAATTCTTCTGTTGGTAGGCAGTATTGGAAGAGGAAATTTAAGGATGCTACGTATGCTGCTCAAACAGCAGCTGAGTTTGGAGAATATGCAAGCCTAGCTGCCAGAGCTATTGGAGAACTCTCAAGGAAATATTGTGTTGATGATGGTGGTTCATGCCACTTAGGTTTCAAGGATGAAAGGTTGGAACATGGGCAATCATTTCCTTGAGGTGTTAATGGTAATTTTTCTATTGGTAGGCAGTATTGGAACATGAAATTTAAGGATGCTACCTCTACTGCTCAAGCGGCGGCTGAGTTTGGATAACATGCAAGCCTAGCTGCCAGAGCTGTTGGAGAACTTTCAAGGTAATATTGTGTTGATGATGGTGGTTCATGCCACTTTGGTTTCAAGGATGAAAGGTTGGAACATGGGCAATCATTTTCTTGAGATGGTAATGGTAATTTTTCTTTTGGTAGGCAGTATTGGAACGTGAAATTTATGGATGCTACCTCTGCTGCTCAAGCAGCGGCTGAGTTTTGAGAACATGCAAGCCTAGCTGCCAGAGCTTTTGGAGAACTTTCAAGGCAATATTGTGTTGATGATGGTGGTTCATGCCACTTAGGTTTCAAGGATGAAAGGTTGGAACATGGGCAAGGATTTCCTGGAGATGGTAATGGTAATTTTTCTATTGGTAAGAAGAATTGGAACATGAAATTTAAGGATGCTACCTCTGCTGCTCAAGCAGCGGCTGAGTTTGCACAACATGCAAGCCTAGCTGCCAGAGCTGTTGGAGAACTTTCAAGGCAATATTGTGTTGATGATGGTGGTTCATGCCACTTAGGTTTCAAGGATGAAAGGTTGGAACTGGGCAATCATTTCCTTGAGATGGTAATGGTAATTTTTCTGTTGGTAGGCAGTATTGGAACAGGAAATTTAAGGATACTACCTCTGCTGCTCAAGCAGTGGCTAAGCTTGCAGAACATGCAAGCCTAGCTGCCAGAGCTGTTGTAGAACTTTCAAGGCAATATTGTGTTGATGATGATGGTTCATGCCACTTAGGTTTCAAGGATGAAAGATTGGAACATGGGCAATCATTTCCTGGAGATGGTAATGGTAATATTTCTGTTGGCAGGTAGAATTGGAACATGAAATTCAAGGATGCTACCTCTGCTACTCAAGCAGTGGCTGAGTTTGCAGAACATGCAAGCCTAGCTACCAGAGTTGTTGTAGAACTTTCAAGGCAATATTGTGTTGATGATGGTGGTTCATGCCACTTAGGTTTCAATGATGAAAGGTTGGAACATGGGCAATCATTTCCTTGAGATGGTAATGGTAATTTTTCTGTTGGCAGGTAGAATTGGAAGATGAACTTCAAGGATGCTACCTCTGCTACTCAAGCAGCGGCTGAGTTTGCAGAACATGCAAGCCTAGCTGCCAGAGCTTTTGGAGAACATTCAAGGCAATATTGTGTTGATGATGGTGGTTCATGCTACTTAGGTTTCAAGGATGAAAGGTTGGAACATGGGCAAGCATTTCCTGGCGATGGTAATGGTAATTTTTCTATTGGTAAGAAGAATTGGAACATGAAATTTAAGGATGCTACCTCTGCTGCTCAAGCAACGGCTGAGTTTGCAGAACATGCAAGCCTAGCTGCCAGAGCTGTTGTAGAACTTTCAAGGCAATATTGTGTAGATGATGGTGGTTCATGCCACTTATGTTTGAAGGATGAAAGGTTGGAACATGGGCAAGCATTGCCTGGAGATGGTTATGGTAATTTTTCTATTGGCAATAAGAATTGGAAGATGAAATTTGAGCATGCTGCCTCTGCTGCTCAAGCAGCAAATGAGTTTGCAGAACATGCAATCCTAGCTGGCAGAGCTGTTGTTGAACTTTTAAGGCAATATAGTGTTGATGATGGTGGTTCATGCCACTTAGGTTTCAAGGATGAAAGATTGGAACATGGGCAATCATTTCCTTGAGATGGTAATGGTAATTTTTCTGTTGGTAGGCAGTATTGGAACAGGAAATTTAAGGATGCTACCTCTGCTGCTCAAGCAGCGGCTGAGTTTGGAGAACGTGCAAGCCTAGCTGCCAGAGCTGTTGGAGAACTTTCAAGGCAATATTGTGTTGATGATGGTGGTTCATGCCACTTAGTTTTCAAGGATGAAAGGTTGGAACATGGGGAAATATTTTCTGGAGATGGTAATGGTAATTTTTCTGTTGGCAAGCAGAATTGGAACATGATATTTAAGGATACTACCTCTGCTGCTCAAGTAGCGACTAAGTTTGCAGAACATGCAAGCCTAGCTGCCAGAGCTGTTGTGGAACTTTCAAGGCAATATTGTGTTGATGATGGTGGTTCATGCCACTTAGGTTTCAAGGATGAAAGGTTGAAACATGGGCAATCATTTCTTGGAGATGGAAATGGTAATCTTTCTGTTGGTAGGCAGTATTGGAACATGAAATTTAAGGATGCTACCTCTGCTGCTCAAGCAGCGGCCGAGCTTGCAGAACATGCAAGCCTAGCTGCCAGAGCTTTTGTAGAACTTTCAAGGCAATATTGTGTTGATGATGATGGTTCATGCCACTTAGGTTTCAAGGATGAAAGATTGGAACATGGGCAATCATTTCCTGGAGATGGTAATGGTAATTTTTCTGTTGGCAGGTAGAATTGGAACATGAAATTCAAGGATGCTACCTCTGTTACTCAAGCAGCGGCTGAGTTTGCAGAACATGCAAGCCTAGCTGCCAGAGTTGTTGTAGAACTTTCAAGGTAATATTGTGTTGATGATGGTGGTTCATGCCACTTTGGTTTCAAGGATGAAAGGTTGGAACATGGGCAATCATTTCCTTGAGATGGTAATGGTAATTTTTCTGTTGGTAGGCAGTATTGGAACGTGAAATTTATGGATGCTACCTCTGCTGCTCAAGCAGCGGCTGAGTTTGGAGAACATGCAAGCCTAGCTGCCAGAGCTTTTGGAGAACTTTCAAGGCAATATTGTGTTGATGATGGTGGTTCATGCTACTTAGGTTTCAAGGATGAAAGGTTGGAACATGGGCAAGCATTTCCTGGAGATGGTAATGGTAATTTTTCGATGGGTAAGAAGAATTGGAACATGAAATTTAAGGATGCTACCTCTGCTGCTCAAGCAGCGGCTGAGTTTGCAGAACATGCAAGCCTAGCTGCCAGAGCTGTTGTAGAACTTTCAAGGCAATATTGTGTAGATGATGGTGGTTCATGCCACTTATGTTTCAAGGATGAAAGGTTGGAACATGGGCAAGCATTGCCTGGAGATGGTTATGGTAATTTTTCTATTGGCAATAAGAATTGGAAGGTGAAATTTAAGCATGCTGCCTCTGCTGCTCAAGCAGCAAATGAGTTTGCAGAACATGCAATCCTAGCTGCCAGAGCTGTTGTAGAACTTTTAAGGCAATATAGTGTTGATGATGGTGGTTCATGCCACTTAGGTTTCAAAGATGAAAGATTGGAACATGGGCAATCATTTCCTTGAGATGGTAATGGTAATTTTTCTATTGGTAGGCAGTATTGGAACAGGAAATTTAAGGATGCTACCTCTGTTACTCAAGCAGCGGCTGAGTTTGCAGAACATGCAAGCCTAGCTGCCAGATTTGTTGTAGAACTTTCAAGGTAATATTGTGTTGATGATGGTGGTTCATGCCACTTTGGTTTCAAGGATGAAAGGTTGGAACATGGGCAATCATTTCCTTGAGATGGTAATGGTAATTTTTCTGTTGGTAGGCAGTATTGGAACGTGAAATTTATGGATGCTACCTCTGCTGCTCAAGCAGCGGCTGAGTTTGGAGAACATGCAAGCCTAGCTGCCAGAGCTTTTGGAGAACTTTCAAGGCAATATTGTGTTGATGATGGTGGTTCATGCTACTTAGGTTTCAAGGATGAAAGGTTGGAACATGGGCAAGCATTTCCTGGAGATGGTAATGGTAATTTTTCTATTGGTAAGAAGAATTGGAACATGAAATTTAAGGATGCTACCTCTGCTGCTCAAGCAGCGGCTGAGTTTGCAGAACATGCAAGCCTAGCTGCCAGAGCTGTTGTAGAACTTTCAAGGCAATATTGTGTAGATGATGGTGGTTCATGCCACTTATGTTTCAAGGATGAAAGGTTGGAACATGGGCAAGCATTGCCTGGAGATGGTTATGGTAATTTTTCTATTGGCAATAAGAATTGGAAGGTGAAATTTAAGCATGCTGCCTCTGCTGCTCAAGCAGCAAATGAGTTTGCAGAACATGCAATCCTAGCTGCCAGAGCTGTTGTACAAATTTTAAGGCAATATAGTGTTGATGATGGTGGTTCATGCCACTTAGGTTTCAAAGATGAAAGATTGGAACATGGGCAATCATTTCCTTGAGATGGTAATGGTAATTTTTCTGTTGGTAGGCAGTATTGGAACAAGAAATTTAAGGATGCTACCTCTGCTGCTCAAGCAGCGGCTGAGTTTGGAGAACATGCAAGCCTAGCTGCCAGAGCTGTTGGAGAACTTTCAAGGCAATATTGTGTTGATGATGGTGGTTCATGCCACTTAGGTTTCAAGGATGAAAGGTTAGAACATGGGGAAGTATTTCCTGGAGATGGTAATGGTAATTTTTCTGTTGGCAAGCAGAATTGGAACATGATATTTAAGGATACTACCTCTGCTGCTCAAGTAGTGGCTGAGTTTGTAGAACATGCAAGCCTAGCTGCCAGAGCTGTTGTGGAACTTTCAAGGCAATATTGTGTTGATGATGGTGGTTCATGCCACTTAGGTTTCAAGGATGAAAGGTTGAAACATGGGCAATCATTTCTTGGAGATGGTAATGGTAATTTTTCTGTTGGTAGGCAGTATTGGAACATGAAATTTAAGGATGCTACCTCTGCTTCTCAAGCAGCGGATGATGTTAGAGAACACGCAAGCCTAGCTGCCAGAGCTATTGGAGAACTTTCAAGGCAATATTGTGTTCATGATGGTGGTTCATGCCACTTAGGTTTCAAGGATGAAAGGTTGGAACATGGGCAAGCATTTCTTGGAGATGGTAATTGTAATTTTTCTGTTGGCAAGCAGAATTGGAACATGAAATATAAGGTTACTACCACTGCTGCTCAAGCAGCAGCTGAGTTTGTAGAACATGCAAGCCTAGCTGCCAGAGCTGTTATGGAACTTTCAAGGCAATATTGTGTTGATGGTGGTGGTTCATGCCACTTAGGTTTCACGGATGAAAGGTTGAAACATGGGCAATCATTTCCTGGAGATGGTAATGGTAATTATTTTGTTGGCAGGTAGAATAGGAACATGAAATTCAAGGATGCTACCTCTGCTACTCAAGCAGCAGCTGAGTTTGCAGAACATGCAAGCCTAGCTGCCAGAGCTATTGTAGAACTTTCAAGGCAATATTTTGTTGATGATGGTGGTTCATGCCACTTAGTTTTCAAGAATAAAAGGTTGGAACATGGGAAATCATTTCCTGGAGATGGTAAATTTTCTATTGGCAGGCATAATTTGAACATGAAATTTAAGGATGCTACCTCTACTGCTCAAGTAGCGGCTGAGTTTGCAGAACATCCAAGCCTAGCTGCCAGAGCTGTTGTAGAACTTTCAAGGCAATATTGTGTTTATGATGGTGGTTCATGCCACTTAGGTTTCAAAGATAAAAGATTGGAACATGGGCAATAATTTCCTTGAGATGGTAATGGTAATTTTTCTGTTGGTAGGCAGTATTGGAACAGGAAATTTAAGGATGCTACTTCTGCTGCTCAAGCAACGGCTGAGTTTGCAGAACATGCAAGCCTAGCTGCCAGAGCTGTCGCAGAACTTTAAAGGCAATATTGTGTTGGTGATGGTTGTTCAAGCCACTTAGGTTTCAAGGATGAAATGATGGAACATGGGCAATCATTTCCTTGAGATGGCAATGGTAATATTTCTGTTGGCAGGCAGTATTGGAACATGAAATTAAAGGATGCTACCTCTGCTGATCAAGTAGCGACTGAGTTTGGAGAACATGCAAGCCTAGCTGCCAGAGTTGTTGGAAAACTTTCAAACAATATTGTGTTGATAATGGTGGTGCATGCCACTTAGGTTTCAAGGATGAAAGGTTGGAACATGGGCAAGCATTTCCTGGAGATTGTAATGGTAATTTTTCTATTGGGAAGAAGAATTGGAACATGAAATTTAAGGATGCTACCTCTGCTGCTCAAGCAGCGGTTGAGTTTGCAGAACATGCAATCCTAGCTGCCAGAGCTGTTGTACAAATTTTAAGGCAATATAGTGTTGATGATGGTGGTTCATGCCACTTAGGTTTCAAAGATGAAAGATTGGAACATGGGCAATCATTTCCTTGAGATGGTAATGGTAATTTTTCTGTTGGTAGGCAGTATTGGAACAGGAAATTTAAGGATGCTACCTCTGCTGCTCAAGCAGCGGCTGAGTTTGGAGAACATGCAAGCCTAGCTGCCAGAGCTGTTGGAGAACTTTCAAGGCAATATTGTGTTGATGATGGTGGTTCATGCCACTTAGGTTTCAAGGATGAAAGGTTAGAACATGGGGAAGTATTTCCTGGAGATGGTAATGGTAATTTTTCTGTTGGCAAGCAGAATTGGAACATGATATTTAAGGATACTACCTCTGCTGCTCAAGTAGTGGCTGAGTTTGTAGAACATGCAAGCCTAGCTGCCAGAGCTGTTGTGGAACTTTCAAGGCAATATTGTGTTGATGATGGTGGTTCATGCCACTTAGGTTTCAAGGATGAAAGGTTGAAACATGGGCAATCATTTCTTGGAGATGGTAATGGTAATTTTTCTGTTGGTAGGCAGTATTGGAACATGAAATTTAAGGATGCTACCTCTGCTTCTCAAGCAGCGGATGATGTTAGAGAACACGCAAGCCTAGCTGCCAGAGCTATTGGAGAACTTTCAAGGCAATATTGTGTTCATGATGGTGGTTCATGCCACTTAGGTTTCAAGGATGAAAGGTTGGAACATGGGCAAGCATTTCTTGGAGATGGTAATTGTAATTTTTCTGTTGGCAAGCAGAATTGGAACATGAAATATAAGGTTACTACCACTGCTGCTCAAGCAGCAGCTGAGTTTGTAGAACATGCAAGCCTAGCTGCCAGAGCTGTTATGGAACTTTCAAGGCAATATTGTGTTGATGGTGGTGGTTCATGCCACTTAGGTTTCACGGATGAAAGGTTGAAACATGGGCAATCATTTCCTGGAGATGGTAATGGTAATTATTTTGTTGGCAGGTAGAATAGGAACATGAAATTCAAGGATGCTACCTCTGCTACTCAAGCAGCAGCTGAGTTTGCAGAACATGCAAGCCTAGCTGCCAGAGCTATTGTAGAACTTTCAAGGCAATATTTTGTTGATGATGGTGGTTCATGCCACTTAGTTTTCAAGAATAAAAGGTTGGAACATGGGAAATCATTTCCTGGAGATGGTAAATTTTCTATTGGCAGGCATAATTTGAACATGAAATTTAAGGATGCTACCTCTACTGCTCAAGTAGCGGCTGAGTTTGCAGAACATCCAAGCCTAGCTGCCAGAGCTGTTGTAGAACTTTCAAGGCAATATTGTGTTTATGATGGTGGTTCATGCCACTTAGGTTTCAAAGATAAAAGATTGGAACATGGGCAATCATTTCCTTGAGATGGTAATGGTAATTTTTCTGTTGGTAGGCAGTATTGGAACAGGAAATTTAAGGATGCTACTTCTGCTGCTCAAGAAACGGCTGAGTTTGCAGAACATGCAAGCCTAGCTGCCAGAGCTGTCGCAGAACTTTAAAGGCAATATTGTGTTGGTGATGGTTGTTCAAGCCACTTAGGTTTCAAGGATGAAATGATGGAACATGGGCAATCATTTCCTTGAGATGGCAATGGTAATATTTTTGTTGGCAGGCATATGTTGAACATGAAATTTAAGGATGCTACCTCTACTGCTCAAGCAGTGGCTGAGTTTGCAGAACATCCAAGCCTAGCTGCCAGAGCTGTTGTAGGACATTCAAGGCAATATTGTGTTGATGATGGTGGTTCATGCCACTTAGGTTTCAAGGATGAAATGATGGAACATAGTCAATCATTTCCTGGAGATTGTAATGGTAATTTTTCTATTGGCAGGTAGAATTTGAACATGAAATTTAAGGATGATACCTCTGCTGCTCAAGTAGTGACTGAGTTTTCAGAACATGCAAGCCTAGCTGCCAGAGCTGTTGGAGAACTTTCAAGGCAATATTGTGTTTATGATGGTGGTTCATGCCACTTAGGTTTCAAGGATGAAATGATGGAACATGGGCAAGCATTTCTTGGAGATTGTAATGGTAATTTTTCTGTTGGCAAGCAGAATTGCAACATGAAATTTAAGGATACTACCTTTGCTGCTCAAGTAGCGGCTGAGTTTACAGAACATGCAAGCCTAGCTACCAGAGCTGTGGAGAACTTTCAAGGCAATATTGTATTTATGATGGTGGTTCATGCCACTTAGTTTTCAAGGATGAAAGGTTGGAACATAGGCAAGCATTTCCTTGAGATGGTAATGGTAATTTTTCTGTTGGTAGGCAGTATTGGAAAGGGAAATTTAAGAATGCTACTTCTGCTGCTCAAGCAGCGGCTGAGTTTGCAGAACATGCAAGCCTAGCTGCCAGAGCTGTCGCAGAACTTTAAAGGCAATATTGTGTTGGTGATGGTTGTTCAAGCCACTTAGGTTTCAAGGATGAAATGATGGAACATGGGCAATCATTTCCTTGAGATGGCAATGGTAATATTTCTGTTGGCAGGCAGTATTGGAACATGAAATTTAAGGATGCTACCTCTGCTGATCAAGTAGCGACTGAGTTTGGAGAACATGCAAGCCTAGCTGCCAGAGTTGTTGGAAAACTTTCAAACAATATTGTGTTGATAATGGTGGTTCATGCCACTTAGGTTTCAAGGATGAAAGGTTGGAACATGGGCAAGCATTTCCTGGAGATTGTAATGGTAATTTTTCTATTGGGAAGAAGAATTGGAACATGAAATTTAAGGATTCTACCTCTGCTGCTCAAGCAGCGGTTGAGTTTGCAGAACATACAAGCCTAGCTGCCAGAGCTGTTGTAGAACTTTCAAGGAAATATTGTATTGATGATGGTGGTTCATGCCACTTAGGTTTCAAGGATGAAAGGTTGGAACAAGGGCAAGCATTTCCTGGAGATTGTAATGGTAATTTTTCTATTGGCAGGCATATGTTGAACATGAAATTTAAGGATGCTACCTCTACTGCTCAAGCAGTGGCTGAGTTTGCAGAACATCCAAGCCTAGCTGCCAGAGCTGTTGTAGGACATTCAAGGCAATATTGTGTTGATGATGGTGGTTCATGCCACTTAGGTTTCAAGGATGAAATGATGGAACATAGTCAATCATTTCCTGGAGATTGTAATGGTAATTTTTCTATTGGCAGGTAGAATTTGAACATGAAATTTAAGGATGATACCTCTGCTGCTCAAGTAGTGACTGAGTTTTCAGAACATGCAAGCCTAGCTGCCAGAGCTGTTGGAGAACTTTCAAGGCAATATTGTGTTTATGATGGTGGTTCATGCCACTTAGGTTTCAAGGATGAAATGATGGAACATGGGCAAGCATTTCTTGGAGATTGTAATGGTAATTTTTCTGTTGGCAAGCAGAATTGCAACATGAAATTTAAGGATACTACCTTTGCTGCTCAAGTAGCGGCTGAGTTTGCAGAACATGCAAGCCTAGCTACCAGAGCTGTGGAGAACTTTCAAGGCAATATTGTATTTATGATGGTGGTTCATGCCACTTAGTTTTCAAGGATGAAAGGTTGGAACATAGGCAAGCATTTCCTTGAGATGGTAATGGTAATTTTTCTGTTGGTAGGCAGTATTGGAAAGGGAAATTTAAGGATGCTACTTCTGCTGCTCAAGCAGCGGCTGAGTTTGCAGAACATGCAAGCCTAGCTGCCAGAGCTATTGGAGAACTTTCAAGGCAATATTGTATTGGTGATGGTGGTTCATGCCACTTAGGTTTCAAGGATGAAATGATGGAACATGGGCAAGCATTTCCTGGAGATTGTAATGGTAATTTTTCTGTTGGCAAGCATAATTGGAACATGAAATTTAAGGATACTACATCTGCTGCTCAAGCAGCGGCTGAGTTTGCAGAACATGCAAGCCTAGCTGCCAGAGTTGTTGGAGAACTTTCAAGGTAATATTGTGTTTATGATGGTGTTTCATGCCACTTAGATTTCAAGGATAAAAGGTTGGAACATGGGCAATCATTTCCTTGAGATGGTAATGGTAATTTTTCTGTTGGTAGGCAGTATTGGAACAAGAAATTTAAGGATGCTACTTCTGCTGCTCAAGCAGCGGCTGAGTTTACAGAACATGCAAGCCTAGCTGCCAGAGCTATTGGAGAACTTTCAAGGCAATATTGTGTTGGTGATGGTGGTTCATGCCACTTCGGTTTCAAGGATGAAATGATGGAACATGGGCAAGCATTCCCTGGAGATTGTAATGGTAATTTTTCTATTGGCAAGCAGAATTGGAACATGAAATTTAAGGATACTATCTCTGCTGCTCAAGCAGCGGCTGAGTTTGCAGAACATACAAGCCTTACTGCCAGAGCTGTTGGAGAACTTTCAAGGCAATATTGTGTTTATGATGGTGGTTCATGCCACTTAGGTTTCAAGGATGAAAGGTTGGAATATAGGCAAGCATTTCCTTGAGATGGTAATGGTAATTTTTCTGTTGGTAGGCAGTATTGGAAAGGGAAATTTAAAGATGCTACTTCTGCTGTCAAGCAGTGGCTGAGTTTGCAGAACATGCAAGCCTAGCTGCCAGAGCTATTGGAGAACTTTCAAGGCAATATTGTGTTGGTGGTGGTGGTTCATGCCACTTAGGTTTCAAGGATGAAATGATGGAACATGGGCAAGCATTTCCTGGAGATTGTAATGGTAATTTTTCTGTTGGCAAGCAGAATTAGAACATGAAATTTAAGGATACTACCTCTGCTGCTCAAGCAGCGGCTGAGTTTGCAGAACATGCAAGCCTAGCTGCCAGAGCTATTGGAGAACTTTCAAGGCAATATTGTGTTGGTGATGGTGGTTCATGCCACTTAGGTTTCAAGGATGAAATGATGGAACATGGGCAAGCATTTCCTGGAGATTGTAATGGTAATTTTTCGATTGGCAAGCAGAATTGGAACATGAAATTTAAGGATACTACCTCTGCTGCTCAAGCAGCGGCTGAGTTTGCAGAACATGCAAGCCTAGCTGCCAGAGCTGTTGGAGAACTTTCAAGGCAATATTGTGTTTATGATGGTGGTTCATGCCATTTAGGTTTCAAGGATGAAAGGTTGGAACATAGGCAAGCATTTTCTTGAGATGGTAATGGTAATTTTTCTGTTGGTAGGCAGTATTGGAAAGGGAAATTTAAGGATGCTACTTCTGCTGCTCAAGCAGCGGCTGAGTTTGCAGAACATGCAAGCCTAGCTGCCAGAGCTATTGGAGAACTTTCAAGGCAATATTGTGTTGGTGATGGTTGTTCATGTCACTTAGGTTTCAAGGATGAAATGATGGAACATGGGCAAGCATTTCCTGGAGATTGTAATGGTAATTTTTCTGTTGGCAAGCAGAATTGGAACATGAAATTTAAGGATACTACCTCTGCTGCTCAAGCAGCGGCTGAGTTTGCAGAACATGCAAACCTAGCTGCCAGAGCTGTTGGAGAACTTTCAAGGCAATATTGTGTTTATGATGGTGGTTCATGCCACTTAGGTTTCAAGGATGAAAGGTTGGAACATAGGCAAGCATTTCCTTGAGATGGTAATGGTAATTTTTCTGTTGGTAGGCAGTATTGGAAAGGGAAATTTAAGGATGCTACTTCTGCTGCTCAAGCAGCGGCTGAGTTTGCAGAACATGCAAGCCTAGCTGCCAGAGCTATTGGAGAACTTTCAAGGCAATATTGTGTTGGCGATGGTGGTTCATGCCACTTAGATTTCAAGAATGAAATGATGGAACATGGGCAAGCATTTCCTGGAGATTGTAATGGTTATTTTTCTGTTGGCAAGCAGAATTGGAACATGAAATTTAAGGATACTACATCTGCTGCTCAAGCAGCGGCTGAGTTTGCAGAACATGCAAGCCTAGCTGCCAGAGCTGTTGGAGAACTTCAAGGCAATATTGTGTTTATGATGGTGGTTCATGCCACTTAGGTTTCAAGGATAAAAGGTTGGAACATGGGCAATCATTTCCTTGAGATGGTAATGGTAATTTTTCTGTTGGTAGGCAGTATTGGAACAGGAAATTTAAGGATGCTACTTCTGCTGCTCAAGCAGCGGCTGAGTTTGCAGAACATGCAAGCCTAGCTGCCAGAGCTGTTGGAGAACTTTCAAGGCAATATTGTATTTATGATGGTGGTTCATGCCACTTAGGTTTCAAGGATAAAAGGTTGGAACATGGGCAATCATTTCCTTGAGATGGTAATGGTAATATTTCAGTTGGCAGGCAGTATTGAAACATGAAATTTAAGGATGCCACCTCGGCTGCTCAAGTAGCGACTGAGTTTGGAGAACATGCAAGCCTAGCTGCTAGAGTTGTTGGAAAACTTTCAAGCAATATTGTGTTGATAATGGTGGTTCATGCCACTTAGGTTTCAAGGATAAAAGGTTGCAACATGGGCAAGCATTTCCTGGAGATGGGAATGGTAATTTTTCTGTTGGCAAGATGAATTGGAACATGAAATTTAAGGATGCTTCCTCTACTGCTCAAGTAGCGGCTGAGTTTGCAGAACATGCAAGCCTAGCTGCCAGAGCTGTTGGAGAACTTTCAATGCAATATTGTGTTTATGATGGTTGTTCATGCCACTTAGGTTTCAAGGATGAAAGGTTGGAACATGGGCAAGCATTTCCTGGAGATTGTAATGGTAATTTTTCTTTTGGCAAGCAGAATTGGAACATGAAATTCAAGGATACTACCTTTGCTGCTCAAGCAGCGGCTGAGTTTGCAGAACATGCAAGCTTAGCTGCCAGAGCTGTTGGAGAACTTTCAAGGCAATATTGTGTTTATGATGGTGGTTAATGCCACTTAGGTTTCAAGGATAAAAGGTTGGAACATGGGCAATCATTTCCTTGAGATGGTAATGGTAATTTTTCTGTTGGTAGGCAGTATTGGAACAGGAAATTTAAGGATGCTACTTCTGCTGCTCAAGCAGCGGCTGAGTTTGCAGAACATGCAAGCCTAGCTGCCAGAGCTATTGGAGAACTTTCAAGGCAATATTGTGTTGGTGATGGTGGTTCATGCCACTTAGGATTCAAGGATGAAATGATGGAACATGGGCAAGCATTTCCTAGAGATTGTAATGGTAATTTTTCTGTTGGCAAGCAGAATTGGAACATGAAATTTAAAGATGCTACCTCTGCTGCTCAAGCAGCGGCTGAGTTTGCTGAACATGCAAGCCTAGCTGCCAGAGCTGTTGGAGAACTTTCAAGGCAATATTGTGTTTATGATGGTGGTTCATGCCACTTAGGTTTCAAGGATGAAAGGTTGGAACATAGGCAAGCATTTCCTTGAGATGGTAATGGTAATTTTTCTGTTGATAGGCAGCATTGGAAAGGGAAATTTAAGGATGCTACTTCTGCTGCTCAAGCAGCGGCTGAGTTTGCAGAACATGCAAGCCTAGCTGCCAGAGTTGTTGGAAAACTTTCAAGCAATATTGTGTTGATAATGGTGGTTCATGCCACTTAGGTTTCAAGGATAAAAGGTTGGAACATGGGCAAGCATTTCCTGGAGATGGGAATGGTAATTTTTCTGTTGGCAAGATGAATTGGAACATGAAATTTAAGGATGCTTCCTCTACTGCTCAAGTAGCGGCTGAGTTTGCAGAACATGCAAGCCTAGCTGCCAGAGCTGTTGGAGAACTTTCAATGCAATATTGTGTTTATGATGGTTGTTCATGCCACTTAGGTTTCAAGGATGAAAGGTTGGAACATGGGCAAGCATTTCCTGGAGATTGTAATGGTAATTTTTCTTTTGGCAAGCAGAATTGGAACATGAAATTCAAGGATACTACCTTTGCTGCTCAAGCAGCGGCTGAGTTTGCAGAACATGCAAGCTTAGCTGCCAGAGCTGTTGGAGAACTTTCAAGGCAATATTGTGTTTATGATGGTGGTTAATGCCACTTAGGTTTCAAGGATAAAAGGTTGGAACATGGGCAATCATTTCCTTGAGATGGTAATGGTAATTTTTCTGTTGGTAGGCAGTATTGGAACAGGAAATTTAAGGATGCTACTTCTGCTGCTCAAGCAGCGGCTGAGTTTGCAGAACATGCAAGCCTAGCTGCCAGAGCTATTGGAGAACTTTCAAGGCAATATTGTGTTGGTGATGGTGGTTCATGCCACTTAGGATTCAAGGATGAAATGATGGAACATGGGCAAGCATTTCCTAGAGATTGTAATGGTAATTTTTCTGTTGGCAAGCAGAATTGGAACATGAAATTTAAAGATGCTACCTCTGCTGCTCAAGCAGCGGCTGAGTTTGCTGAACATGCAAGCCTAGCTGCCAGAGCTGTTGGAGAACTTTCAAGGCAATATTGTGTTTATGATGGTGGTTAATGCCAGTTAGGTTTCAAGGATAAAAGGTTGGAACATGGGCAATCATTTCCTTGAGATGGTAATGGTAATTTTTCTGTTGATAGGCAGCATTGGAAAGGGAAATTTAAGGATGCTACTTCTGCTGCTCAAGCAGCGGCTGAGTTTGCAGAACATGCAAGCCTAGCTGCCAGAGTTGTTGGAAAACTTTCAAGCAATATTGTGTTGATAATGGTGGTTCATGCCACTTAGGTTTCAAGGATAAAAGGTTGGAACATGGGCAAGCATTTCCTGGAGATGGGAATGGTAATTTTTCTGTTGGCAAGATGAATTGGAACATGAAATTTAAGGATGCTTCCTCTACTGCTCAAGTAGCGGCTGAGTTTGCAGAACATGCAAGCCTAGCTGCCAGAGCTGTTGGAGAACTTTCAATGCAATATTGTGTTTATGATGGTTGTTCATGCCACTTAGGTTTCAAGGATGAAAGGTTGGAACATGGGCAAGCATTTCCTGGAGATTGTAATGGTAATTTTTCTTTTGGCAAGCAGAATTGGAACATGAAATTCAAGGATACTACCTCTGCTGCTCAAGCAGCGACTGAGTTTGCAGAACATGCAAGCTTAGCTGCCAGAGCTGTTGGAGAACTTTCAAGGCAATATTGTGTTTATGATGGTGGTTAATGCCACTTAGGTTTCAAGGATAAAAGGTTGGAACATGGGCAATCATTTCCTTGAGATGGTAATGGTAATTTTTCTGTTGGTAGGCAGTATTGGAACAGGAAATTTAAGGATGCTACTTCTGCTGCTCAAGCAGCGGCTGAGTTTGCAGAACATGCAAGCCTAGCTGCCAGAGCTATTGGAGAACTTTCAAGGCAATATTGTGTTGGTGATGGTGGTTCATGCCACTTAGGATTCAAGGATGAAATGATGGAACATGGGCAAGCATTTCCTAGAGATTGTAATGGTAATTTTTCTGTTGGCAAGCAGAATTGGAACATGAAATTTAAAGATGCTACCTCTGCTGCTCAAGCAGCGGCTGAGTTTGCTGAACATGCAAGCCTAGCTGCCAGAGCTGTTGGAGAACTTTCAAGGCAATATTGTGTTTATGATGGTGGTTAATGCCAGTTAGGTTTCAAGGATAAAAGGTTGGAACATGGGCAATCATTTCCTTGAGATGGTAATGGTAATTTTTCTGTTGATAGGCAGCATTGGAAAGGGAAATTTAAGGATGCTACTTCTGCTGCTCAAGCAGCGGCTGAGTTTGCAGAACATGCAAGCCTAGCTGCCAGAGTTGTTGGAAAACTTTCAAGCAATATTGTGTTGATAATGGTGGTTCATGCCACTTAGGTTTCAAGGATAAAAGGTTGGAACATGGGCAAGCATTTCCTGGAGATGGGAATGGTAATTTTTCTGTTGGCAAGATGAATTGGAACATGAAATTTAAGGATGCTTCCTCTACTGCTCAAGTAGCGGCTGAGTTTGCAGAACATGCAAGCCTAGCTGCCAGAGCTGTTGGAGAACTTTCAATGCAATATTGTGTTTATGATGGTTGTTCATGCCACTTAGGTTTCAAGGATGAAAGGTTGGAACATGGGCAAGCATTTCCTGGAGATTGTAATGGTAATTTTTCTTTTGGCAAGCAGAATTGGAACATGAAATTCAAGGATACTACCTCTGCTGCTCAAGCAGCGACTGAGTTTGCAGAACATGCAAGCTTAGCTGCCAGAGCTGTTGGAGAACTTTCAAGGCAATATTGTGTTTATGATGGTGGTTAATGCCACTTAGGTTTCAAGGATAAAAGGTTGGAACATGGGCAATCATTTCCTTGAGATGGTAATGGTAATTTTTCTGTTGGTAGGCAGTATTGGAACAGGAAATTTAAGGATGCTACTTCTGCTGCTCAAGCAGCGGCTGAGTTTGCAGAACATGCAAGCCTAGCTGCCAGAGCTATTGGAGAACTTTCAAGGCAATATTGTGTTGGTGATGGTGGTTCATGCCACTTAGGTTTCAAGGATGAAATGATGGAACATGGGCAAGCATTTCCTAGAGATTGTAATGGTAATTTTTCTGTTGGCAAGCAGAATTGGAACATGAAATTTAAAGATGCTACCTCTGCTGCTCAAGCAGCGGCTGAGTTTGCTGAACATGCAAGCCTAGCTGCCAGAGCTGTTGGAGAACTTTCAAGGCAATATTGTGTTTATGATGGTGGTTCATGCCACTTAGGTTTCAAGGATGAAAGGTTGGAACATAGGCAAGCATTTCCTTGAGATGGTAATGGTAATTTTTCTGTTGATAGGCAGCATTGGAAAGGGAAATTTAAGGATGCTACTTTTGCTGCTCAAGCAGCGGCTGAGTTTGCAGAACATGCAAGCCTAGCTGCCAGAGCTATTGGAGAACTTTCAAGGCAATATTGTGTTGGTGATGGTGGTTCATGCCACTTAGGTTTCAAGGATGAAATGATGGAACATGGGCAAGCATTTCCTGGAGATTGTAATGGTAATTTTTCTGTTGGCAAGCAGAATTGGAACATGAAATTTAAGGATACTACCTCTGCTGCTCAAGCAGCGGCTGAGTTTGCAGAACATGCAAACCTAGCTGCCAGAGCTGTTGGAGAACTTTCAAGGCAATATTGTGTTTATGATGGTGGTTCATGCCACTTAGGTTTCAAGGATGAAAGGTTGGAACATAGGCAAGCATTTCCTTGAGATGGTAATGGTAATTTTTCTGTTGGTAGGCAGTATTGGAAAGGGAAATTTAAGGATGCTACTTCTGCTGCTCAAGCAGCGGCTGAGTTTGCAGAACATGCAAGCCTAGCTGCCAGAGCTATTGGAGAACTTTCAAGGCAATATTGTGTTGGCGATGGTGGTTCATGCCACTTAGGTTTCAAGGATGAAATGATGGAACATGGGCAAGCATTTCCTGGAGATTGTAATGGTAATTTTTCTGTTGGCAAGCAGAATTGGAACATGAAATTTAAGGATACTACATCTGCTGCTCAAGCAGCGGCTGAGTTTGCAGAACATGCAAGCCTAGCTGCCAGAGCTATTGGAGAACTTTCAAGGCAATATTGTGTTGGTGATGGTTGTTCATGCCACTTAGGTTTCAAGGATAAAAGGTTGGAACATGGGCAATCATTTCCTTGAGATGGTAATGGTAATTTTTCTGTTGGTAGGCAGTATCGGAACAGGAAATTTAAGGATGCTACTTCTGCTGCTCAAGCAGCGGCTGAGTTTGCAGAACATGCAAGCCTAGCTGCTAGAGCTGTTGGAGAACTTTCAAGGCAATATTGTGTTTATGATGGTGGTTCATGCCACTTAGGTTTCAAGGATGAAAGGTTGGAACATGGGCAAGCATTTCCTGGAGATGGGAATGGTAATTTTTCTGTTGGTAGGCAGTATTGGAAAGGGAAATTTAAGGATGCTACTTTTGCTGCTCAAGCAGCGGCTGAGTTTGCAGAACATGCAAGCCTAGCTGCCAGAGCTATTGGAGAACTTTCAAGGCAATATTGTGTTGGTGATGGTGGTTCATGCCACTTAGGTTTCAAGGATGAAATGATGGAACATGGGCAAGCATTTCCTGGAGATTGTAATGGTAATTTTTCTGTTGGCAAGCAGAATTGGAATATGAAATTTAAGGATACTACCTCTGCTGCTCAAGTAGCGGCTGAGTTTGCAGAACATGCAAGCCTAGCTGCCAGAGCTGTTGGAGAACTTTCAAGGCAATATTGTGTTTATGATGGTGGTTCATGCCACTTAGGTTTCAAGGATAAAAGGCTGGAACATAGGCAAGCATTTCCTTGAGATGGTAATGGTAATATTTCAGTTGGCAGGCAGTATTGGAACATGAAATTTAAGGATGCCACCTCGGCTGCTCAAGTAGCGACTGAGTTTGGAGAACATGCAAGCCTAGCTGCCAGAGTTGTTGGAAAACTTTCAAGCAATATTGTGTTGATAATGGTGGTTCATGCCACTTAGGTTTCAAGGATGAAAGGTTGGAACATGGGCAAGCATTTCCTGGAGATGGGAATGGTAATTTTTCTATTGGCAAGATGAATTGGAACATGAAATTTAAGGATGCTTCCTCTACTGCTCAAGCAGCGGCTGAGTTTGCAGAACATGCAAGCCTAGCTGCCAGAGCTGTTGGAGAACTTTCAAGGCAATATTGTGTTGATGATGGTTGTTCATGCCACTTAGGTTTCAAGGATGAAAGGTTGGAACATGGGCAAGCATTTCCTGGAGATTGTAATGGTAATTTTTCTGTTGGCAAGCAGAATTGGAACATGAAATTCAAGGATACTACCTCTGTTGCTCAAGCAGCGGCTGAGTTTGCAGAACATGCAAGCCTAGCTGCCATAGCTGTTGGAGAACTTTCAAGGCAATATTGTGTTCATGATGGTGGTTCATGCCACTTAGTTTTCATGTATAAAAGGTTGTAACATGGGCAATCATTTCCTTGAGATGGTAATGGTAATTTTTCTGTTGGTAGGCAGTATTGGAACAGGAAATTTATGGATGCTACTTCTGCTGCTCAAGCAGCGGCTGAGTTTGCAGAACATGCAAGCCTAGCTGCCAGAGCTATTGGAGAACTTTCAAGGCAATATTGTGTTGGTGATGGTGGTTCATGCCACTTAGGTTTCAAGGATGAAATGATGGAACATGGGCAAGCATTTTCCTGGAGATTGTAATGGTAATTTTTCTGTTGGCAAGCAGAATTGGAACATGAAATTTAAAGATGCTACCTCTGCTGCTCAAGCAGCGGCTGAGTTTGCAGAACATGCAAGCCTAGCTGCCAGAGCTGTTGGAGAACTTTCAAGGCAATATTGTGTTTATGATGGTGGTTCATGCCACTTAGGTTTCAAGGATGAAAGGTTGGAACATAGGAAAGCATTTCCTTGAGATGGTAATGGTAATTTTTCTGTTGGCAGGCAGTATTGGAAAGGGAAATTTAAGGATGCTACTTCTGCTGCTCAAGCAGCGGCTGAGTTTGCAGAACATGCAAGCCTAGCTGCCAGAGCTATTAGAGAACTTTCAAGGCAATATTGTGTTGGTGATGGTGGTTCATGCCACTTAGGTTTCAAGGATGAAATGATGGAACATGGGCAAGCATTTCCTGGAGATTGTAATGGTAATTTTTCTGTTGGCAAGCAGAATTGGAACATGAAATTTAAGGATACTACCTCTGCTTCTCAAGCAGCGGCTGAGTTTGCAGAACATGCAAGCCTAGCTGCCAGAGCTGTTGGAGAACTTTCAAGGCAATATTATGTTTATGATGGTGGTTGATGCCACTTAGATTTCAAGGATAAAAGGTTGGAACATGGGCAATCATTTCCTTGAGATGGTAATGGTAATTTTTCTGTTGGTAGGCAGTATTGGAACAGGAAATTTAAGGATGCTACTTCTGCTGCTCAAGCAGCGGCTGAGTTTGCAGAACATTCAAGCCTAGCTGCCAGAGCTATTGGAGAACTTTTAAGGCAATATTGTGTTGGTGATGGTGGTTCATGCCACTTAGGATTCAAGGATGAAATTATGGAACATGGGCAAGCATTTCCTGGAGATTGTAATGGTAAATTTTCTATTGGGAAGAAGAATTGGAACATGAAATTTAAGGATGCTACCTCTGCTGCTCAAGTTGCGGTTGAGTTTGCAGAACATGCAAGCCTAGCTGCCAGAGCTGTTGTAGAACTTTCAAGGCAATATTGTGTTGATGGTGGTGGTTCATGCCACTTAGGTTTCAAGGATGAAAGGTTGGAACATGGGCAATCATTTCCTTGCGATGGTAATTGTAATTTTTCTGTTGGCAGGCGGTATTGGAACATGAAATTTAAGGATGCTACCTCTGCTGCTCAAGCAGCGGCTGAGTTTGGAGAACATTCAAGCCTAGCTACCTGTTACAACCCAAATTCGCATATCATAGATCACGCCGTAAGGTAGTCGACGTAAATCCAAGAAGAGATTATCTTTGAGATGATAATAAGTTAATCCTATTGGTCTTAAACGATACAAGGGTGTATAAGAGTGGTTAACAAGTATTTGAAGTTAAGCTAATCAAGGATGTTGTAACCCGTATTTTCGGATAACACTAGAGGTGATTAACTGTCCCAAGAGGTCTTGTTTTAATGTATTTGAATCATATAATATCCACATCATAAGTCTTGAAGTCAAGCGAGTTATGAAATAAAAGTCGATAAAAGTTGTCGCAACTTAGGTTTATAATTTTACTTAAACTTTAGGTCAAATGTTACTGCATTTTACTCCCAATGTGCTTGGAATTATGGGGTGATATACCTATCAAATTGAAGATCTATGAGTCTAGTTTCCAACGCATTAAACCGTTCGTCGATACGATCTCGGAATAGAGAGATATTCGCGTTTTCGCGAGAGTGCGCCAAGCTGCTCTCTATGGGGCCCACAAAGGCGGTTTAAGACATTTGGACATATATAAGATAACTCAACCCCGTTTTAAGTCATTATTTTTCAGTATATTCAGACCTTATAACCCTAAAAACATTCTCTCAAGGTTCTCTCATGATCCAAGACCCAAACAAAGGGCAAACAACACAAATCAAATGTCGGGAATCCCGTGGTGCTAGTAAGTTTCTTGTTTTTCTTGTTGTTGCTGATTTTTGTGTTGTTCCAGCTCGTGTGGGAGGTTGTTTTAAGTGCTTTATGTTCTGTAAATACACCTTCAAGTTTTTAATATCAACCCTAGGTGATTTCAAGTCTTCTAAAGTAATTCTAGTGCCGAAAAACCCGAATTAATTGCTAGTTTCGCTTCCTTGTTCTTGTGGCAGAATTGAAGGGATATTTCGTAGAAAATTAAGGTCAAATTGGAGTTGTTCTTTCTGTTTAAAGGTAAGTAACCTCTTACTCTATATATATTTAAGATTATCCAAGTTGCAGCTAAGTCGTTGAAGCTAGAACTTGTGAAATATATATCGAAAAGCTTGGTAGTAATGTTGTTGGTTGGTGGACTGTTTTGGAGGCTCAATATGATTATTAATGATGTTGTTTGGGCTGTTTGGTGATTGTATTGACTTGTGGGAAGTCATATAAATAGGGGAGGTGCTGTCCGTTTCATCGTAAAATAGGTTGTGGTCGATACATAATAGTTACGACGCTTAAACGATAATGATAGTGTCATTTATCTTATTGTAGACTAAGGAGTCGTGATATTTGCATAGCTTGAGGTTGGGAAGTATATACAAGGTATGTGAGGCTATCCCCTTCATTCTTTTGCACGACTCCAATTGTACATAATGTAATGAACGAGCTCCCAAAGATACTCTACTCTTAGAAGCTAGCAGTACTTACATTGCTGCCCTTCTTATGAAACGATTGATATTGATGTTACTTCTCTTATTCTTATATTATCAATGTTGTTGGTAGTTCCTGATTCTTATAAGATTCTTGATGAAGAGTTAATCCTAATAACGTGTACGAAGGATACCGACCTTACGTCACTCCGAAAGGTTCAAATTATGATTCCAACGAGTCCAGCATGCATCATATATATGTATCTATTTTACTCTATCGAGCCGCGCTATAGTCGGCCGGGTATGGCACCTATTGTGCAACCACTGATCAGTTGGGTTTTACCGAGCTCCACGTGGCCGGGTACGATTCTACCGAGCCCTATGATGGCCGGGTACGTTTTACCGAGCCTATTATGGCCGGGTACGATATGATGATGATGATGCCCACAAAGGCATATGTTTTAAACGTTTATGTATATATATATATGTATGTATCATGTATTTCATGTCAGTAGCCCTCAGAGGTACCCAGATGTCACAGGTTGTATATTCCCTATCACTGTTTACATTATTGTTCTTACTTATGCTATTCTGCCTTACATACTCAGTACTTTATTCGTACTGACGTCCTTTTTATTTGTGGACGCTGCATGTCATGCTGCAGGTCCTGATAGACGGGTAGACGCAGCTCCCCCATCACAGTAGGCTATCCGGTTCAGCGTTATTGGCAAGATCCTTTCTCCGGACTTGCCGTGGTCTTGGTATGCATTTTTGTTATAGACCTTATGGGTATGTCGGGGCCCTGTTCCGGCAATGTTGTAGCACTTATGTTCTTTTAGAGGCTCATAGACAGGTGTCGACTCATGGTAGCTCGTACCTTATATATAGTTTCTTGACAGTCTTGTCGTCCCATGTTATGTATGTTCATGACATTATCTTTCATTGTTGGATGTTCATGGTCCATGTCTACCATTTATATTGATCTTGTCGGCCCTTAAAGATAATAAGGAAGGTTAGATAAAATGTACGTTGGTGCTCGGCAAGTATGGCCCGGGTGCTAGTCATGACCCTCCAGTTGGGTCGTGACACTACCAGAGTTGTTGGAAAACGTTCAAGGCAATATTGTGTTGATAATGGTGGTTCATGCCACTTAGGTTTCAAGGATGAAAGGTTGGAACATGGGCAAGCATTTCCTGGAGATTGTAATGGTAATTTTTCTGTTGGCAAGCAGAATTGGAACATGAAATTTAAGGATACTACCTCTGCTGCTCAAGTAGCGGCTGAGTTTGCAGAACATGCAAGCCTAGCTGCTAGAGCTGTTGTGGAACTTTTAAGGCAATTTTGTGTAGATTATGGTAGTTCATGCCACTTAGGTTTCAAGGATGAAAGGTTGAAACATGGGCAATCATTTCCTGGAGATGGTAATGGTAATTTTTTTGTTGGCAGGTAGAATAGGAACATGAAATTTAAGGATTCTACCTCTGCTTCTCAATCAGCGGCTGAGTTTGCAGAACATGCAAGCCTAGCTGCCAGAGCTATTGTAGAACTTTCAATGCAATATTTTGTTGATGATGGTGGTTCATGTTACTTAGGTTTCAAGAATAAAAGGTTGGAACATGGGAAATCATTTCTAGGAGATGGTAAACTTTATATTGGCAGGCAGAATTGGAGCATGAAATTTAAGAATGCTACCTCTGCTGATCAAGCAGTGGCTGAGTTTACAGAACATCCAAGCCTAGCTGCCAGAGCTGTTGTAGAACTTTCAAGGCAATATTCTGTTGATGATGGTGGTTCATGCCACTTAGGTTTCAAGGATGAAAGGTTGGAACATGGGCAAGCATTTCCTGGAGATTGGAATGGTAATTTTTCTGTTGGCAAGATGAATTGGAACATGAAATTTAAGGATGCTTTCTCTACTACTCAAGCAGCGGCTGAGTTTGCAGAACATGCAAGCCTAGCTGCCAGAGCTGTTGGAGAACTTTCAAGGCAATATTGTGTTTATGATGGTGGTTCATGCCACTTAGGTTTCAAGGATGAAAGGTTGGAACATGGGCAAGCATTTCCTGGAGATTGTAATGGTAATTTTTCTATTGGGAAGAAGAATTGGAACATGAAATTTAAGGATGCTACCTCTGCTGCTCAAGTTGCGGTTGAGTTTGTAGAACATACAAGCCTAGCTGCCAGAGCTGTTGTAGAACTTTCAAGGCAATATTGTGTTGATGGTGGTGGTTCATGCCACTTAGGTTTCAAGGATGAAAGGTTGGAACATGGGCAATCATTTCCTTGCGATGGTAATTGTAATTTTTCTGTTGGCAGGCGGTATTGGAACATGAAATTTAAGGATGCTACCTCTGTTGCTCAAGCAGCGGCTGAGTTTGGAGAACATGCAAGCCTAGCTACCAGAGTTGTTGGAAAACGTTCAAGGCAATATTGTGTTGATAATGGTGGTTCATGCCACTTAGGTTTCAAGGATGAAAGGTTGGAACATGGGCAAGCATTTCCTGGAGATTGTAATGGTAATTTTTCTGTTGGCAAGCAGAATTGGAACATGAAATTTAAGGATACTACCTCTGCTGCTCAAGTAGGGGCTGAGTTTGCAGAACATGCAAGCCTAGCTGCTAGAGCTGTTGTGGAACTTTTAAGGCAATTTTGTGTAGATTATGGTAGTTCATGCCACTTAGGTTTCAAGGATGAAAGGTTGAAACATGGGCAATCATTTCCTGGAGATGGTAATGGTAATTTTTTTGTTGGCAGGTAGAATAGGAACATGAAATTTAAGGATTCTACCTCTGCTTCTCAATCAGCGGCTGAGTTTGCAGAACATGCAAGCCTAGCTGCCAGAGCTATTGTAGAACTTTCAAGGCAATATTTTGTTGATGATGGTGGTTCATGTCACTTAGGTTTCAAGAATAAAAGGTTTGAACATGGGAAATCATTTCTAGGAGATGGTAAATTTTATATTGGCAGGCAGAATTGGAACATGAAATTTAAGAATGCTACCTCTGCTGATCAAGCAGTGGATGAGTTTACAGAACATCCAAGCCTAGCTGCCAGAGCTGTTGTAGAACTTTCAAGGCAATATTGTGTTGATGATGGTGGTTCATGCCACTTAGGTTTCAAGGATGAAAGGTTGGAACATGGGCAAGCATTTCCTGGAGATTAGAATGGTAATTTTTCTGTTGGTAGGCAGTATTGGAAACGGAAATTTAAGGATGCTACTTCTGCTGCTCAAGCAGCGGCTGAGTTTGCAGAACATGCAAGCCTAGCTGCCAGAGCTATTGGAGAACTTTCAAGGCAATATTGTGTTGGTGATGGTGGTTCATGCCACTTAGGTTTCAAGGATGAAATGATGGAACATGGGCAAGCATTTCCTGGAGATTGTAATGGTAATTTTTCTGTTGGCAAGCAGAATTGGAACATGAAATTTAAGGATACTACCTCTGCTTCTCAAGCAGCGGCTGAGTTTGCAGAACATGCAAGCCTAGCTGCCAGAGCTGTTGGAGAACTTTCAAGGCAATATTGTGTTTATGATGGTGGTTCATGCCACTTAGATTTAAAGGATAAAAGGTTGGAACATGGGCAATCATTTCCTTGAGATGGTAATGGTAATTTTTCTGTTGGTAGGCAGTATTGGAACAGGAAATTTAAGGGTGCTACTTCTGCTGCTCAAGCAGCGGCTGAGTTTGCAGAACATGCAAGCCTAGCTGCCAGAGCTATTGGAGAACTTTTAAGGCAATATTGTGTTGGTGATGGTGGTTCATGCCACTTAGGATTCAAGGATGAAATGATGGAACATGGGCAAGCAGTTCCTGGAGATTGTAATGGTAAATTTTCTATTGGGAAGAAGAATTGGAACATGAAATTTAAGGATGCTACCTCTGCTGCTCAAGTTGCGGTTGGGTTTGCAGAACATGCAAGCCTAGCTGCCAGAGCTGTTGTAGAACTTTCAAGGCAATATTGTGTTGATGGTGGTGGTTCATGCCACTTAGGTTTCAAGGATGAAAGGTTGGAAAATGGGCAATCATTTCCTTGCAATGGTAATGGTAATTTTTCTGTTGGCAGGCAGTATTGGAACATGAAATTTGAGGATGCTACCTCTGCTGCTCAAGCAGCGGCTGAGTTTGGAGAATATGCAAGCCTAGCTACCAGAGTTGTTGGAAAACGTTCAAGGCAATATTGTGTTGATAATGGTGGTTCATGCCACTTAGGTTTCAAGGATGAAAGGTTGGAACATGGGCAAGCATTTCCTGGAGATTGTAATGGTAATTTTTCTGTTGGCAAGCAGAATTGGAACATGAAATTTAAGGATACTACCTCTGCTGCTCAAGTAGCGGCTGAGTTTGCAGAACATGCAAGCTTAGCTGCCAGAGCTGTTGTGGAACTTTTAAGGCAATTTTGTGTAGATTATGGTAGTTCATGCCACTTAGGTTTCAAGGATGAAAGGTTGAAACATGGGCAATCATTTCCTGGAGATGGTAATGGTAATTTTTTTGTTGGCAGGTAGAATAGGAACATGAAATTTAAGGATTTTACCTCTGCTTCTCAATCAGCGGCTGAGTTTGCAGAACATGCAAGCCTAGCTGCCAGAGCTATTGTAGAACTTTCAAGGCAATATTTTGTTGATGATAGTGGTTCATGTCACTTAGGTTTCAAGAATAAAAGGTTGGAACATGGGAAATCATTTCTAGGAGATGGTAAATTTTATATTGGCAAGCAGAATTGGAACATGAAATTTAAGAATGCTACCTCTGCTGATCAAGCAGTGGCTGAGTTTACAGAACATCCAAGCCTAGCTGCCAGAGCTGTTGTAGAACTTTCAAGGCAATATTGTGTTGATGATGGTAGTTCATGCCACTTAGGTTTCAAGGATGAAAGGTTGGAACATGGGCAAGCATTTCCTGGAGATTGGAATGGTAATTTTTCTGTTGGCAAGATGAATTGGAACATGAAATATAAGGATGCTTTCTCTACTGCTCAAGCAGCGGCTGAGTTTGCAGAACATGCAAGCCTAGCTGCCAGAGCTGTTGGAGAACTTTCAAGGCAATATTGTCTTTATGATGGTTGTTCATGCCACTTAGGTTTCAAGGATGAAAGGTTGAAACATGGGCAAGCATTTCCTGGAGATTGTAATGGTAATTTTTCTATTGGGAAGTAGAATTGGAACATGAAATTTAAGGATGCTACCTCTGCTGCTCAAGCAGCGGTTGAGTTCGCAGAACATGCAAGCCTAGCTGCCAGAGCTGTTGTAGAACTTTCAAGGCAATATTGTGTTGATGATGGTGGTTCATGCCACTTAAGTTTCAAGGATAAAAGGTTGGAACATGGGCAATCATTTCCTTGAGATGGTAATGGTAATTTTTCTATTGGTAGGCAGTGTTGGAACAGGAAATTTAAGGATGCTACCTCTGCTGCTCAAGCAGCGGCTGAGTTTGGAGAACATGCAAGGCTAGCTGCCAGAGATGTTGGAGAACTTTCAAGGCAATATTATGTTCATGATGGTGGTTCATGCCACCTAGGTTTCAAGGATGAAAGGTTGGAACATGGGCAAGCATTTCCTGGAGATTGTAATAGTAATTTTTCTGTTGGCAAGCAGAATTGGAACATGAAATTAAAGGATACTACCTCTGCTGCTAAAGCAGCGGCTGAGTTTTCAGAACTTGCAAGCATAGCTGCTAGAGATATTGTGGAACTTTCAAGGCAATATTGTGTTGATGATGGTGGTTCATGCCACTTATGTTTCAAGGATGAAAGGCTGAAACATGGGGAATCATTTCCTGGAGATGGTAATGGTAATTATTTTGTTGGCAGGTAGAATAGGAACATAAAATTTACGGATGCTACCTCTGCTACTCAAGCAGCGGCTGAGTTTGCAGAACATGCAAGCCTAGCTGCCAGAGCTATTGTTGAACTTTCAAGGCAATATTTTGTTGATGATGGTGGTTCATGCCACTTAGGTTTCAAGAATAAAAGGTTGGAACATGGGAAATCATTTCCTGGAGATGGTAATTTTTCTATTGGGAAGAAGAATTGGAACATGAAATTTAAGGATGCTACCTCTGCTGTTCAAGCAGCGGTTGAGTTTGCAGAACATGCAAGCCTAGCTGCCAGAGCTGTTGTAGAACTATCAAGGCAATATTGCGTTGATGATGGTGGTTCATGCCACTTATGTTTCAAGGATAAAAGGTTGGAACATGGGCAATCATTTCCTTGAGATGGTAATGGTAATTTTTCTATTGGTAGGCTGTATTGGAACAGGAAATTTAAGGATGCTGCCTCTGCTGCTCAAGCAGCGGCTGAGTTTGGAGAACATGCAAGGCTAGCTGCCAGAGATGTTGGAGAACTTTCAAGGCAATATTATGTTCATGATGGTGGTTCATGCCACCTAGGTTTCAAGGATGAAAGGTTGGAACATGGGCAAGCATTTCCTCGAGATTGTAATGGTAATTTTTCTGTTGGCAAGCAGAATTAGAACATGAAATTAAAGGATACTACCTCTGCTGCTAAAGCAGTGGCTGAGTTTGCAGAACTTACAAGCCTAGCTACTAGAGCTATTGTGGAACTTTCAAGGCAATATTGTGTTGATGATGGTGGTTCATGCCACTTAGGTTTCAAGGATGAAAGGCTGAAACATGGGGAATCATTTCCTGGAGATGGTAATGGTAATTCTTTTGTTGGCAGGCAGAATAGGAACATAAAATTTACGGATGCTACCTCTGCTACTCAAGCAGCGGCTGAGTTTGCAGAACATGCAAGCCTAGCTGCCAGAGCTATTGTTGAACTTTCAAGGCAATATTTTGTTGATGATGGTGGTTCATGCCACTTAGGTTTCAAGAATAAATGGTTGGAACATGGGAAATCATTTCCTGGAGATGGTAATTTTTCTATTGGGAAGAAGAATTGGAACATGAAATTTAAGGATGCTACCTCTGCTGCTCAAGCAGCGGTTGAGTTTACAGAACATGCAAGCCTAGTTGCCAGAGCTGTTGTAGAACTATCAAGGCAATATTGTGTTGATGATGGTGGTTCATGCCACTTATGTTTCAAGGATAAAAGGTTGGAACATGGGCAATCATTTCCTTGAGATGGTAATGGTAATTTTTCTATTGGTAGGCTGTATTGGAACAGGAAATTTAAGGATGCTGCCTCTGCTGCTCAAGCAGCGGCTGAGTTTGGAGAACATGCAAGGCTAGCTGCCAGAGATGTTGGAGAACTTTCAAGGCAATATTATGTTCATGATGGTGGTTCATGCCACCTAGGTTTCAAGGATGAAAGGTTGGAACATGGGCAAGCATTTCCTCGAGATTGTAATGGTAATTTTTCTGTTGGCAAGCAGAATTGGAACATGAAATTAAAGGATACTACCTCTGCTGCTAAAGCAGTGGCTGAGTTTGCAGAACTTACAAGCCTAGCTACTAGAGCTATTGTGGAACTTTCAAGGCAATATTGTGTTGATGATGGTGGTTCATGCCACTTAGGTTTCAAGGATGAAAGGCTGAAACATGGGGAATCATTTCCTGGAGATGGTAATGGTAATTCTTTTTGTTGGCAGGCAGAATAGGAACATAAAATTTACGGATGCTACCTCTGCTACTCAAGCAGCGGCTGAGTTTGCAGAACATGCAAGCCTAGCTGCCAGAGCTATTATAGAACTTTCAAGGCCATATTTTGTTGATGATGGTGGTTCATGCCACTTAGGTTTCAAGAATAAAAGGTTGGAACATGGGAAATCATTTCCTGGAGATGGTAAATTTTCTATTGGCAGGAAGAATTAGAACATGAAATTTAAGAATGCTACCTCTGCTGCTCAAGCAGCGGCTGAGTTTGTAGAACATCCAAGCTTAGCTGCCAGAGCTGTTCTATAACTTTCAAGGCAATATTGTGTTGATGATGGTGGTTCATGCCACTTAGGTTTCAAGGATGAAAGGTTGGAACATGGGCAATCATTTCCTGGAGATGGTAATGGTAAATTTTCTATTGGCAGACAGAATTGGAACATGAAATTTAAGGATGCTACCACTGTTGCTCAAGTAGCGACTGAGTTTGCAGAACATGCAAGCCTAGCTGCCAGAGATGTTGTAGAACTTTCAAGGCAATATTGTGTTGATGATGGTGGTTCATGCCACTTAGGTTTCAAGGATGAAAGGTTGGAACATGGGAAATCATTTCCTTAAGATGGTAATGGTAATTTTTTTGGTGGCAGGCAGTATTGGATCATGAAATTTAAGGATGCTACCTCTGCTGCTCAAGCAGCGGCTGAGTTTGGAGAAAGTGCAAGCCTAGCTGCCAGAGATGTTGGAGAACTTTCAAGGCAATATTATGTTCATGATGGTGGTTCATGCCACTTAGGTTTCAAGGATGAAAGGTTGGAACATGGGCAAGCATTTCCTGCAGATTGTAATGGTAATTTTTCTATTGGCAAGCAGAATTGGAACATGAAATTTAAGGATACTACCTCTGCTGCTCAAGCAGCGGTTGAGTTTGCAGAACATGCAAGCCTAGCTGCAAGAGCTGTTGTGGAACTTTCAAGGCAATATTGTGTTGATGATGGTGGTTCATGCCACTTAGGTTTCAAGGATAAAAGGTTGGAACATGGGCAATCATTTCCTTGAGATGGTAATGGTAATTTTTCTGTTGGTAGGCAGTATTGGAACAGGAAATTTAAGGATGCTATCTCTGCTACTCAAGCAGCGGCTGAGTTTGGAGAAAATGCAAGCCTAGCTGCCAGAGCTGTTGGAGAACTTTCAAGGCAATATTATGTTCATGATGGTGGTTCATGCCACTTAGGTTTCAAGCATGAAAGGTTGGAACATGGGCAAGCATTTCCTGGAGTTTGTACTGGTAATTTTTCTGTTGGCAAGCAGAATTGGAACATGAAATTTAAGGATGCTACCTCTGCTGCTCAAGCAGCGGCTGAGTTTGGAGAAAGTGCAAGCCTAGCTGCCAGAGATGTTGGAGAACTTTCAAGGCAATATTATGTTCATGATGGTGGTTCATGCCACTTAGGTTTCAAGGATGAAAGGTTGGAACATGGGCAAGCATTTCCTGCAGATTGTAATGGTAATTTTTCTATTGGCAAGCAGAATTGGAACATGAAATTTAAGGATACTACCTCTGCTGCTCAAGCAGCGGTTGAGTTTGCAGAACATGCAAGCCTAGCTGCAAGAGCTGTTGTGGAACTTTCAAGGCAATATTGTGTTGATGATGGTGGTTCATGCCACTTAGGTTTCAAGGATAAAAGGTTGGAACATGGGCAATCATTTCCTTGAGATGGTAATGGTAATTTTTCTGTTGGTAGGCAGTATTGGAACAGGAAATTTAAGGATGCTATCTCTGCTACTCAAGCAGCGGCTGAGTTTGGAGAAAATGCAAGCCTAGCTGCCAGAGCTGTTGGAGAACTTTCAAGGCAATATTATGTTCATGATGGTGGTTCATGCCACTTAGGTTTCAAGCATGAAAGGTTGGAACATGGGCAAGCATTTCCTGGAGTTTGTACTGGTAATTTTTCTGTTGGCAAGCAGAATTGGAACATGAAATTTAAGGATACTACCTCAGCTGCTCAAGCAGCGACTGAGTTTGCAAAACATGCAAGCCTAGCTGCCAGAGCTGTTGTGGAACTTTCAAGGCAATATTGTGTTGATGATGGTGGTTCATGCCACTTAGGTTTCAAGGATGAAAGGTTAAAACATGGGGAATCATTTCTTGGAGATGGTAATGGTAATTTTTTTGTTGGCAGGTAGAATAGGAACATGAAATTTAAGGATGCTACCTCTGCTACTCAAGCAGCGGCTGAGTTTGCAGAACATGCAAGCCTAGCTGCCAGAGCTATTGTAGAACTTTCAAGGCAATATTTTGTTGATGATGGTGGTTCAAGCCACTTAGGTTTCAAGAATAAAAGGATGGAACATGGAAAATCATTTCCTGGAGATGGTAAATTTTCTATTGGCAGGCAGAATTGGAACATGAAATTTAAGAATGCTACCTCTGCTGCTCAAGCAGCGGCTGAGTTTTTAGAACATCCAAGCCTAGCTGCCAGAGCTGTTCTAGAACTTTCAAGGCAATATTGGGTTGATGATGGTGGTTCATGCCACTTAGGTTTCAAGGATGAAAGGTTGGAACATGGGCAATCATTTCCTGGAGATGGTAATGGTAAATTTTCTATTGGCAGGCAGAATTGGAACAAGAAATTTAAGGATGCTACCTCTGTTGCTCAAGTAGCGACTGAGTTTGCAGAACATGCAAGCCTAGCTGCCAGAGATGTTGTAGAACTTTCAAGGCAATATTGTGTTGATGATGGTGGTTCATGCCACTTAGGTTTCAAGGATGAAAGGTTGGAACATGGGAAATCATTTCCTTGAGATGGTAATGGTAATTTTTCTGGTGGCAGGCAGTATTGGATCATGAAATTTAAGGATGCTACCTCTGCTGCTCAAGCAACGGCTGAGTTTGGAAAAAGTGCAAGCCTAGCTGCCATAGATGTTGGAGAACTTTCAAGGCAATATTATGTTCATGATGGTGGTTCATGCCACTTAGGTTTCAAGGATGAAAGGTTGGAACATGGGCAAGCATTTCCTGGAGATTGTAATGGTAATTTTTCTGTTGGCAAGCAGAATTGGAACATGAAATTTAAGGATACTACCTCTGCTGCTCAAGCAGCGGTTGAGTTTGCAGAACATGCAAGCCTAGCTGCAAGAGCTGTTGTGGAACTTTCAAGGCAATATTGTGTTGATGATGGTGGTTCATGCCACGTAGGTTTCAAAGATAAAAGGTTGGAACATGGGCAATCATTTCCTTGAGATGGTAATGGTAATTTTTCTGTTGGTAGGCAGTATTGGAACAGGAAATTTAAGGATGCTATCTCTGCTGCTCAAGCAGCGGCTGAGTTTGGAGAACATGTATGCCTAGCTGCCAGAGATGTTGGAGAACTTTCAAGGCAATATTATGTTCATGATGGTGGTTCATGCCACTTAGGTTTCAAGGATGAAAGGTTGGAACATGGGCAAGCATTTCCTGGAGATTGTAATGGTAATTTTTCTGTTGGCAAGCAGAATTGGAACATGAAATTTAAGGATACTACCTCAGCTGCTCAAGCAGCGGCTGAGTTTGCAGAACATGCAAGCCTACCTGCCAGAGCTGTTGTGGAACTTTCAAGGCAATATTGTGTTGATGATGGTGGTTCATGCCACTTAGGTTTCACGGATGAAAGGTTGAAACATGGGGAATCATTTCCTGGAGATGGTAATGGTAATATTTTTGTTGGCGGGTAGAATAGGAACATGAAATTTAAGGATGCTACCTCTGCTACTCAAGCAGCGGCTGAGTTTGCAGAACATGCAAGCCTAGCTGCCAGAGCTATTGTAGAACTTTCAAGGCAATATTTTGTTGATGATGGTGGTTCATGCCACTTAGGTTTCAAGAATAAAAGGTTGGAACATGGGAAATCATTTCCTGGAGATGGTAAATTTTCTATTGGCAGGCAGAATTGGAACATGAAATATAAGAATGCTACCTCTGCTGCTCAAGCAGCGGCTGAGTTTGCAGAACATCCAAGCCTAGCTGCCAGAGCTGTTCTAGAACTTTCAAGGCAATATTGTGTTGATGATGGTGGTTCATGCCACTTAGGTTTCAAGGATGAAAGGTTGAAACATGGGGAATCATTTCCTGGAGATGGTAATGGTAATTTTTTTGTTGGCAGGTAGAATAGGAACATGAAATTTAAGGATGCTACCTCTGCTACTCAAGCAGCGGCTGAGTTTGCAGAACATGCAAGCCTAGCTGCCTGAGCTATTGTAGAACTTTCAAGGCAATATTTTGTTGATGATGGTGGTTCATGCCACTTAGGTTTCAAGAATAAAAGGTTGGAACATGGGAAATCATTTCCTGGAGATGGTAAATTTTCTATTGGCAGGCAGAATTGGAACATGAAATTTAAGAATGCTACCTCTGCTGCTCAAGCAGCGGCTAAGTTTGTAGAACATCCAAGCCTAGCTGCCAGAGCAGTTCTAGAACTTTCAAGGCAATATTGTGTTGATGATGGTGGTTCATGCCACTTAGGTTTCAAGGATGAAAGGTTGGAATATGGGCAATCATTTACTGGAGATGGTAATGGTAAATGTTCTATTGGCAGGCAGAATTGGAACAAGAAATTTAAGGATGCTACCTCTGTTGCTCAAGTAGCGACTGAGTTTGCAGAACATGCAAGCCTAGCTGCCAGAGATGTTGTAGAACTTTCAAGGCAATATTGTGTTGATGATGGTGGTTCATGCCACTTAGGTTTCAAGGATGAAAGGTTGGAACATGGGAAATCATTTCCTTGAGATGGTAATGGTAATTTTTCTGGTGGCAGGCAGTATTGGATCATGAAATTTAAGGATGCTACCTCTGCTGCTCAAGTAGCGGTTGAGTTTGTAGAACATGCAAGCCTAGCTGCAAGAGATGTTGTGGAACTTTCAAGGCAATATTGTGTTGATGATGGTGGTTCATGCCACTTAGGTTTCAAGGATAAAAGGTTGGAACATGGGCAATCATTTCCTTGAGATGGTAATGGTAATTTTTCTGTTGGTAGGTAGTATTGGAACAGGAAATTTAGGGATGCTATCTCTGCTGCTCAAGCAGCGGCTGAGTTTGGAGAACATGCAAGCCTAGCTGCCAGAGATGTTGGAGAACTTTCAAGGCAATATTATGTTGATGATGGTGGTTCATGCCACTTAGGTTTCAAGGATAAAAGGTTGGAACATGGGCAATCATTTCCTTGAGATGGTAATGGTAATTTTTCTGTTGGTAGGCAGTATTGGAATAGGAAATTTGAGGATGCTATCTCTGCTGCTCAAGCAGCGGCTGAGTTTGGAGAACATGCAAGCCTAGCTGCCAGAGCTGTTGGAGAACTTTCAAGGCAATATTATGTTCATGATGGTGGTTCATGCCACTTAGGTTTCAAGAATAAAAGGTTGAAACATGGGAAATCATTTCCTGGAGATGGTAAATTTTATATTGGCAGGCAGAATTGGAACATAAAATTTAAGAATGCTACCTCTACTGCTCAAGCAGCGGCTGAGTTTGTAGAACATCCAAGCCTAGCTGCCAGAGCTGTTCTAGAACTTTCAAGGCAATATTGTGTTGATAATGGTGGTTCATGCCACTAAGGTTTCAAGGATGAAAGGTTGGAACATGGGCAATCATTTCCTGGAGATGGTAATGGTAATTTTTCTATTGGCAGGTAGAATTGGAACATGAAATTTAAGGATGCTACCTCTGTTGCTCAAGTAGCAACTGAGTTTGCAGAATATGCAAGCCTAGCTGCCAGAGCTGTTGGAGAACTTTCAAGGCAATATTATGTTCATGATGGTGGTTCATGCCACTTAGGTTTCAAGGATGAAAGGTTGGAACATGGGCAATCATTTCCTGGAGATGGTAATGGTAAATTTTCTATTGGCAGGCAGAATTGGAACATGAAATTTAAGGATGCTACCACTGTTGCTCAAGTAGCGACTGAGTTTGCAGAACATGCAAGCCTAGCTGCCAGAGATGTTGTAGAACTTTCAAGGCAATATTGTGTTGATGATGGTGGTTCATGCCACTTAGGTTTCAAGGATGAAAGGTTGGAACATGGGAAATCATTTTCTTGAGATGGTAATGGTAATTTTTCTGGTGGCAGGCAGTATTGGATCATGAAATTTAAGGATGCTACCTCTGCTGCTCAAGTAGCGGCTGAGTTTGGAGAAAGTGCAAGCCTAGCTGCCAGAGATGTTGGAGAACTTTCAAGGCAATATTATGTTCATGATGGTGGTTCATGCCACTTAGGTTTCAAGGATGAAAGGTTGGAACATGGGCAAGCATTTACTGGAGATTGTAATGGTAATTTTTCTGTTGGCAAGCAGAATTGGAACATGAAATTTAAGGATACTACCTCTGCTGCTCAAGCAGCGATTGAGTTTGCAGAACATGAAAGCCTAGCTGCCAGAGCTGTTGTGGAACTTTCAAGGCAATATTGTGTTGATGATGGTGGTTCATGCCACTTAGGTTTCAAGGATAAAAGGTTGGAACATGGGCAATCATTTCCTTGAGATGGTAATGGTAATTTTTCTGTTGGTAGGCAGTATTGGAACAGGAAATTTAAGGATGCTATCTCTGCTGCTCAAGCAGCGGCTGAGTTTGGAGAACATGCAAGCCTAGCTGCCAGAGCTGTTGGAGAACTTTCAAGGCAATATTATGTTCATGATGGTGGTTCATGCCACTTAGGTTTCAAGGATGAAAGGTTGGAACATGGGCAAGCATTTCCTGGTGTTTGTAATGGTAATTTTTCTGTTGGCAAGCAGAATTGGAACATGAAATTTAAGGATACTACCTCTGCTGCTCAAGTAGCGGCTGAGTTTGCAGAACATGCAAGCCTAGCTGCCAGAGCTGTTGTGGAACTTTGAAGGCAGTATTGTGCTGATGATGGTGGTTCATGCCACTTAGGTTTCAAGGATGAAAGGTTGAAACATGGGGAATCATTTCCTGGAGATGGTAATGGTAATTTTTTGTTGGCAGGTAGAATAGGAACATGAAATTTAAGGATGCTACCTCTGCTACTCAAGTAGCGGCTGAGTTTGCAGAACATGCAAGCCTAGCTGCCAGAGCTACTGTAGAACTTTCAAGGCAATATTTTGTTGATAATGGTGGTTCATGCCACTTAGGTTTCAAGAATAAAAAGGTTGGAACATGGGAAATCATTTCCTGGAGATGGTAAATTTTCTATTGGCATGTAGAACTGGAACATGAAATTTAAGAATGCTACCTCTGCTGCTCAAGTAGCGACTGAGTTTGCAGAACATCCAAGCCTAGCTGCCAGAGCTGTTGTAGAACTTTCAAGGCAATATTGTGTTGATGATGGTGGTTCATGCCACTTAGGTTTCAAGGATGATGGTTGGAACATGGGCAATCATTTCCTGGTGATGGTAATTGAAATTTTTTTATTGGCAGGTAGAATTGGAGCATGAAATTTAAGGATGCGACCTCTGCTGCTCAAGTAGCGACTGAGTTTGCAAAACATGCAAACCTATCTACCAGAGTTGTTGTAGAACTTTCAAGGCAATATTGTGTTGATGATGGTGGTTCATGCCACTTAGGTTTCAAGGATGAAAGGTTGGAACATGGTTAATCATTTCCTGGTGATGGTAATGGAAATATTTCTATTGGCAGGCAGAATTGGAGCATGAAATTTAAGGATGCTACCTCTGCTGCTCAAGTAGCGATTAAGTTTGCAAAACATGCAAGCCTATCTACCAGAGTTGTTGTAGAACTTTCAAGGCAATATTATGTTGATGATGGTGGTTCATGCCACTTAGGTTTCAAGGATGAAAGGTTGGAACATGGGCAATCATTTCCTGGTGATGGTAATGGAAATTTTTCTATGGGCAGTCAGAATTAGAACATGAAATTTAAGGATGCTACCTCTGCTGCTCAAGTAGCGACTGAATTTGCAAAACATAAAAGACTATCTACCAGAGTTGTTGTAGAACTTTCAAGGCAATATTGTGTTAATGATGGTGGTTCATGCCACTTAGGTTTCAAGGTTGAAAGGTTGGAACATAGGCAATCATTTCCTGGAGATGGTAATGGTAAATTTTCTATTGGCAGGCAGAATTGGAACATGAAATTTAAGAATGCTACCTCTGCTGCTCAAGCTGCGGCTGAGTTTGCAGAACATGCAAGCCTAGCTACCAGAGCTGTTGTATAATTTTCAAGGCAATATTGTCTTGATGATGGTGGTTAATGCCACATAGGTTTCAAGGATGAAAGGTTGGAACATGGGCAATCATTTCCTGGTGATGGTAATTGAAAAATTTCTATTGGCAGGCAGAATTGGAGCATGAAATTTAACGATGCGACCTCTGCTGCTCAAGTAGCGACTGAGTTTGCAAAACATGCAAGCCTATCTACCAGAGTTGTTGTAGAATTTTCAAGGCAATATTGTGTTGATGATGGTGGTTCATGCCACTTAGGTTTCAAGGATGAAAGGTTGGAACATGGGCAATCATTTCCTGGTGATGGTAATGGAAATATTTCTATTGGCAGGCAGAATTGAAGCGTGAAATTTAAGGATGCTACCTCTGCTGCTCAAG
The DNA here is from genome assembly GCF_000715075.1 of Nicotiana tabacum. NCBI lineage: Eukaryota > Viridiplantae > Streptophyta > Magnoliopsida > Solanales > Solanaceae > Nicotiana > Nicotiana tabacum. The sequence continues at coordinate 50,879 of NW_027438296.1, forward strand.
TAGCGATTAAGTTTGCAAAACATGCAAGCCTATCTACCAGAGTTGTTGTAGAACTTTCAAGGCAATATTGTGTTGATGATGGTGGTTCATGCCACTTAGGTTTCAAGGATGAAAGGTTGGAACATGGCTAATCATTTCCTGGTGATGGTAATGGTAATTTTTCTATTGGCAGGCAGAATTAGAACATGAAATTTAAGGATGCTACCTTTGCTGCTCAAGCAGCGGCTGAGTTTGTAGAACATCCAACTGCCAGAGCCGCTGTAGAACTTTCAAGGCAATATTGTAATGATGATGGTGGTTCATGCCATTTAGTTTTCAAGGATGAAAAGTTGGAACATGGGCAATCATTTTCTTGAGATGGTAATGGTTATTTTTCTATTGGCAGGCAGTATTGGAACATGAAATTTAAGGATGCTACCTCTGCTGCTCAAGCAGCGGCTGAGATTGGAGAACATGCAAGCCTAGCTGCCCCAGCTATTGGAGAACTTTCAAGGCAATATTATGTTGATAATGGTGGTTCATGCCTCTTAGGTTTCAAGGATGAAAGGTTGGAACACTGGCAAGCATTTCCTGGAGATGGTAATGGTAAATTTTCTATTGGCAGGCAGAATTGGAAAGGAAATTTAAGGATGCTACCTCTGTTGCTCAAGTAGCGACTGAGTTTGCAGAACATGCAAGCCTAGCTGCTAGAGCTGTTGTAGAAGTTTCAAGGCAATATTGTGTTGATGATGGTGGTTCATGCAAATTAGTTTTCAAGGATGAAATGTTGGAACATGGACAATCATTTCCTTGAGATAGTAATGGTAATTTTTCTGTTGGCAGGCAGAATTGGAACATGAAATTTAAGGATGCTACCTCTCCTGCTCAAGGAGCGACTGAGTTTTCAGAACATGCAAGCCTAGCTGCCAGAGCTATTGTAGAACTTTCAAGGCAATATTGTGTTGATGATGGTGGTTCATTCCACTTAGGTTTTAAGGATGAAAGGTTGGAACATGGGCAATCATTTCCCGAAAATGGTAATGGTAATTTTTCTTTTGGCAGGCAGAATTGGAACATGATATTTAAGGATGCTACCTCTGCTGCTCAAGTAGTGATTGAGTTTGCAGAACATGCAAGCCTAGCTGCCAGAGCTGTTGTAGAACTTTCAAGGCAATATTGTGTTGATGATGGTGGTTCATGCCACTTAGTTTTTAAGGATGAAAGGTTGGAACATGGGCAATCATTTCCTTGAGATGGTAATGGTAATTTTTCTATTGGCAGGCAGAATTTGAACATGAAATTTAAGGATGCTACCTCTGCTACTCAAGCAGTGGTTGAGTTTGCAGAACATGCAAGCCTAGCTGCCAGAGGTGTTGGAGAACTTTAAAATCAAAATTGTGTTGATGATGGTGGTTCATGCCACTTAGATTTCAAGGATGAAAGGTTGGAACACGTGCAATCATTTCCCTGAGATGGTAATGGTAATTTTTCTGTTGGTAGGCATAATTGTAACATGAAATTTAAGGATGCTACCTCAGCTGCTCAAGGTGCGACTAAGTTTGTAGAACATGCAAGCCTAGCTGCCAGAGCTGTTGTAGAACTTTCAAGGCAATATTGTGTTGATGATGGTGGTTCATGCCACTTAGTTTTCAAGGATGAAAAGTTGGAACATGGGCAATCATTTCCTTGAGATGGTAATGGTATTTTTTCTGTTTGCAGGCAGTATTGGAACATACAATTTAAGGATGCTACCTCTGCTGCTCAAGCAGCGACTGAGTTTGGAGAACATGCAAGCCTAGCTGCCCCAGCTGTTTGAGAACTTTCAAGGCAATATTGTGTTGATGATGGTGGTTCTTGCCACTTAGGTTTCAAGGATGAAAGGTTGGAACATGGGCAATCATTTCCTTGAGATAGTAATGGTAATTTTTCTGTTGGCAGGCAGAATTGGAACATGAAATTTAAGGATGCTACCTCTCCTGCTCAAGGAGCGACTGAGTTTTCAGAACATGCAAGCCTAGCTGCCAGAGCTATTGTAGAACTTTCAAGGCAATATTGTGTTGATGATGGTGGTTCATTCCACTTAGGTTTTAAGGATGAAAGGTTGGAACATGGGCAATCATTTCCCGAAAATGGTAATGGTAATTTTTCTTTTGGCAGGCAGAATTGGAACATGAAATTTAAGGATGCTACCTCTGCTGCTCAAGTAGTGATTGAGTTTGCAGAACATGCAATCCTAGCTGCCAGAGCTGTTGTAGAACTTTCAAGGCAATATTGTGTTGATGATGGTGGTTCATGCCACTTAGTTTTTAAGGATGAAAGGTTGGAACATGGGCAATCATTTCCTTGAGATGGTAATGGTAATTTTTCTATTGGCAGGCAGAATTTGAACATGAAATTTAAGGATGCTACCTCTGCTACTCAAGCAGCGGTTGAGTTTGCAGAACATGCAAGCCTAGCTGCCAGAGGTGTTGGAGAACTTTAAAATCAATATTGTGTTGATGATGGTGGTTCATGCCACTTAGATTTCAAGGATGAAAGGTTGGAACACGTGCAATCATTTCCCTGAGATGGTAATGGTAATTTTTCTGTTGGTAGGCATAATTGTAACATGAAATTTAAGGATGCTACCTCAGCTGCTCAAGGAGCGACTAAGTTTGTAGAACATGCAAGCCTAGCTGCCAGAGCTGTTGTAGAACTTTCAAGGCAATATTGTGTTGATGATGGTGGTTCATACCACTTAGTTTTCATGGATGAAAGGTTGGAACATGGGCAATCATTTCCTTGAGATGGTAATGGTAATTTTTCTGTTGGCAGGCAGTATTGGAACATGAAATTTAAGGATGCTACCTCTGCTGCTCAAGAAGCGGCTGAGTTTGGAGAACATGCAAGCCTAGAGGCCAGAGCTGTTTTAGAACTTTCGAGGCAATATTGTGTTGATGATGGTGGTTCATGCCACTTAGGTTTCAAGGATAAAAGTTTGGAACATGGGCAATCATTTCTTTGAGATGGTAATGGTAATTTTTCTGTTGGCACGCAGAATTGGAACATTAAATTTAAGGATGGTACCTCTGCTGCTCAAGCGACCGCTGAGTTTGGAGAACATGCAAGCCTAGCTGCCCCAGCTGTTGGAGAACATTCAAGGCAATATAGTGTTGATGATGGTGGTTCATGCCACTTAGTTTTTAAGGATGAAAGGTTGGAACATGGGCAAGCATTTCCTGGAGATGGTAATGGTAAGTTTTCTATATGCAGGCAGAATTGGAACATTAAATTTAAGGATGCTACCTCTGCTGCTCAAGGAGCGACTGAGTTTGAAGAACATGCAAGCCTAGCTGCCAGAGCTATTGTAGAACTTTCAAGGCAATATTGTGTTGATGATAGTGGTTCATGCCACTTAGGTTTCAAGGATGAAAGGTTGGAACATGGGCAAGCATTTCCTAGAGATGGTAATGGTAATTTTTCTGTTGGCAAGCAGTATTGGAACATGAAATTTAAGGATGCTACCTCTACTGCTCAAGAAGCGGCTGAGTTTGGAGAACATGCAAGCCTAGAGGCCAGAGCTATTTTAGAACTTTCGAGGCAATATTGTGTTGATGATGGTGGTTCATGCCACTTAGGTTTCAAGGATAAAAGTTTGGAACATGGGCAATCATTTCTTTGAGATGGTAAGGTTGCTACCTCTGCTGCTCAAGCAACGGCTGAGTTTGGAGAACATGCAAGCCTAGGTGCCAGAGCTGTTGTAGAACTTTCAAGGCAATATTGTGTTGATGATGGTGGTTCATACCACTTAGTTTTCATGGATGAAAGGTTGGAACATGGGCAATCATTTCCTTGAGATGGTAATGGTAATTTTTCTGTTGGCAGGCAGTATTGGAACATGAAATTTAAGGATGCTACCTCTACTGCTCAAGAAGCGGCTGAGTTTGGAGAACATGCAAGCCTAGAGGCCAGAGCTATTTTAGAACTTTCGAGGCAATATTGTGTTGATGATGGTGGTTCATGCCACTTAGGTTTCAAGGATAAAAGTTTGGAACATGGGCAATCATTTCTTTGAGATGGTAATGGTAATTTTTCTGTTGGCACGCAGAATTGGAACATGAAATTTAAGGATGCTACCTCTGCTGCTCAAGCGACCGCTGAGTTTGGAGAACATGCAAGCCTAGCTGCCCCAGCTGTTGGAGAACATTCAAGGCAATATAGTGTTGATGATGGTGGTTCATGCCACTTAGGTTTCAAGGATGAAAGGTTGGAACATTGGCAAGCATTTCCTGGAGATAGTAATGGTAATTTTACTATTGGCAGGCAGAATTGGAACATGAAATTTAAGGATGCTACCTCTGCTGCTCAAGTAGCGACTGAGTTTGCAGAACATACAAGCCTAGCTGCTAGAGCTGTTGTAGAACTTTCAAGGCAATATTGTGTTGATGATGGTGGTTCATGCCACTTAGGTTTCAAGGATGAAAGGTTGGAACATGGGCAATCATTTCCTGGAGATGGTAATGGTAATATTTCTGTTGGCAAGCTGTATTGGAACATGAAATTTAAGGTTGCTACCTCTGCTGCTCAAGCAACGGCTGAGTTTGGAGAACATGCAAGCCTAGGTGCCAGAGCTGTTGTAGAACTTTCAAGGCAATATTGTGTTGATGTTGGTGGTTCATACCACTTAGTTTTGAAGGATGAAAGGTTAGAACATGGGCAATCATTTCCTTGAGATGGTAATGGTAAGTTTTCTATTGGCAGGCAGAATTGGAACATTAAATTTAAGGATGCTACCTCTGCTGCTCAAGGAGCGACTGAGTTTGAAGAACATGCAAGCCTAGCTGCCAGAGCTATTGTAGAACTTTCAAGGCAATATTGTGTTGATGATGGTGGTTCATGCCACTTAGGTTTCAAGGATAAAAGGTTGGAACATGGGCAAGCATTTCCTGGAGATGGTAATGGTAATTGTTCTGTTGGCAAGCAGTATTGAAACATGAAATTTAAGGTTGCTACCTCTGCTGCTCAAGCAACGGCTGAGTTTGGAGAACATGCAAGCCTAGGTGCCAGAGCTGTTGTAGAACTTTCAAGGCAATATTGTGTTGATGATTGTGGTTCATACCACTTAGTTTTCAAGGATGAAAGGTTAGAACATGGGCAATCATTTCCTTGAGATGGTAATGGTAATTTTTCTGTTGGCAGGCAGTATTAGAACATGAAATTTAAGGATGCTACCTCTGCTGTTCAAGAAGCGGCTGAGTTTGGAGAACATGCAAGCCTAGCTGCCAGAGCTGCTTTAGAACTTTCAAGGAAATATTGTGTTGATGATGGTGGTTCATGCCACTTAGGTATCAAGGATAAAAGGTTGGAACATGGGTAATCATTTCCTTGAGATGGTAATGGTAATTTTTCTGTTGGCAGGCAGAATTGGAACATGAAATTTAAGGATGCTACCTCGGCTGTTCAAGCAACGGCTGAGTTTGGAGAATATGCAAGCCTAGTTGCCCCAGCTGTTTGAGAACTTTCAAGGCAATATTGTGTTGATGATGGTGGTTTATGCCACTTAGGTTTCAAGGATGAAAGGTTGGAACATGGGCAATCATTTCCTTGAGATGGTAATGTTAATTTTTCTGTTGGCAGGCAGAATTGGAACCTGAAATTTAAGGATGCTACCTCTGCTGCTCAAGCAACGGCTGAGTTTGGAGAACATGCAAGCCTAGCTGCCCCAGCTGTTGGAGAACTTTCAAGGCAATATTGTGTTGATGATGGTGGTTCATGCCACTTAGGTTTCAAGGATGAAAGGTTGGAACATTGGCAAGCATTTCCTGGAGATGGTAATGGTAATTTTTCTATTGGCAGGCAGAATTGGAACATGAAATTTAAGGATGCTACCTCTGTTGCTCAAGCAGCGGCTGAGTTTGCAGAACATGCAAGCCTAGCTGCCAGAGCTGTTGTAGAACTTTCAAGGCAATATTGTGTTGATGATGGTGGTTCATACCACTTAGGTTTCAAGGATGAAAGGTTGGAACATGGGCAATCATTTCCTTGAGATGGTAATGGTAAGTTTTCTATTGGCAGGCAGAATTGGAACATTAAATTTAAGGATGCTACCTCTGCTGCTCAAGGAGCGACTGAGTTTGAAGAACATGCAAGCCTAGCTGCCAGAGCTATTGTAGAACTTTCAAGGCAATATTGTGTTGATGATGGTGGTTCATGCCACTTAGGTTTCAAGGATGAAAGGTTGGAACATGGGCAAGCATTTCCTGGAGATGGTAATGGTAATTGTTCTGTTGGCAAGCAGTATTGAAACATGAAATTTAAGGTTGCTACTTCTGCTGCTCAAGCAACGGCTGAGTTTGGAGAACATGCAAGCCTAGGTGCCAGAGCTGTTGTAGAACTTTCAAGGCAATATTGTGTTGATGATGATGGTTCATACCACTTAGTTTTCAAGCATGAAAGGTTCGAACATGGGCAATCATTTCCTTGAGATGGTAATGGTAATTTTTCTGTTGGCAGGCAGAATTGGAACATGAAATTTAAGGATGCTACCTCTGCTGCTCAAGCAACGGCTGAGTTTGGAGAACATGCAAGCCTAGCTGCCCCAGCTGTTGGAGAACTTTCAAGGCAATATTGTGTTGATGATGGTGGTTGATGCCACTTAGGTTTCAAGGATAAAAGGTTGGAACATGGGTAATCATTTCCTTGAGATGGTAATGTTAATTTTTCTGTTGGCAGGCAGAATTGGAACATGAAATTTAAGGATGCTACCTCTGCTGCTCAAGCAATGGTTGAGTTTGGAGAACATGCAAGCCTAGCTGCCCCAGCTGTTGGAGAACTTTCAAGGCAATATTGTGTTGATGATGGTGGTTCATGCCACTTAGGTTTCAAGGATGAAAGGTTGGAACATTGGCAAGCATTTCCTAGAGATGGTAATGGTAATTTTTCTATTGGCAGGCAGAATTGGAACATGAAATTTAAGGATGCTACCTCTGCTGCTCAAGTAGCGACTGAGTTTGCAGAACATGCAAGCCTAGCTGCTAGAGCTGTTGTAGAACTTTCAAGGCAATATTGTGTTGATGATGGTGGTTCTTGCCACTTAGGTTTCAAGGATGAAAGGTTGGAACATGGGCAATCATTTCCTGGAGATGGTAATGGTAATATTTCTGTTGGCAAGCTGTATTGGAACATGAAATTTAAGGTTGCTACCTCTGCTGCTCAAGCAACGGCTGAGTTTGGAGAACATGCAAGCCTAGGTGCCAGAGCTGTTGTAGAACTTTCAAGGCAATATTGTGTTGATGATGGTGGTTCATACCACTTAGTTTTCAAGCATGAAAGGTTGGAACATGGGCAATCATTTCCTTGAGATGGTAATGGTAAGTTTTCTATTGGCAGGCAGAATTGGAACATTAAATTTAAGGATGCTACCTCTGCCGCTCAAGGAGCGACTGAGTTTGAAGAACATGCAAGCCTGGCTGCCAGAGCTATTGTAGAACTTTCAAGGCATTATTGTGTTGATGATGGTGGTTCATGCCACTTAGGTTTCAAGGATAAAAGGTTGGAACATGGGCAAGCATTTCCTGAAGATGGTAATGGTAATTGTTCTGTTGGCAAGCAGTATTGAAACATGAAATTTAAGGTTGCTACCTCTGCTGCTCAAGCAACGGCCGAGCTTGGAGAACATGCAAGCCTAGGTGCCAGAGCTGTTGTAGAACTTTCAAGGCAATATTGTGTTGATGATGGTGGTTCATACCACTTAGTTTTCAAGGATGAAAGGTTAGAACATGGGCAATCATTTCCTTGAGATGGTAATGGTAATTTTTCTGTTGGCAGGCAGTATTGGAACATGAAATTTAAGGATGCTACCTCTGCTGTTCAAGAAGCGGCTGAGTTTGGAGAACATGCAAGCCTAGCTGCCAGAGCTGTTTTAGAACTTTCAAGGAAATATTGTGTTGATGATGGTGGTTCATGCCACTTAGGTTTCAAGGAAAAAAGGTTGGAACATGGGCAATCATTTCCTTGAGATGGTAATGGTAATTTTTCTGTTGGCAGGCAGAATTGGAACATGAAATTTAAGGATGCTACCTCGGCTACTCAAGCAACGGCTGAGTTTGGAGAACATGCAAACCTAGCTGCCCCAGCAGTTAAAGAACTTTCAAGGCAATATTGTGTTGATGATGGTGGTTCATGCCACTTAGGTTTCAAGGATGAAAGGTTGGAACATTGGCAAGCATTTCCTAGAGATGGTAATGGTAATTATTCTATTGGCAGGCAGAATTGGAACATGAAATTTAAGGATGCTACCTCTGCTGCTCAAGTAGCGACTGAGTTTGCAGAACATGCAAGCCTAGCTGCTAGAGCTGTTGTAGAACTTTCAAGGCAATATTGTGTTGATGATGGTGGTTCATGCCACTTAGGTTTCAAGGATGAAAGGTTGGAACATGGGCAATCATTTCCTGGAGATGGTAATGGTAATATTTCTGTTGGCAAGCTGTATTGGAACATGAAATTTAAGGTTGCTACCTCTGCTGCTCAAGCAACGGCTGAGTTTGGAGAACATGCAAGCCTAGGTGCCAGAGCTGTTGTAGAACTTTCAAGGCAATATTGTGTTGATGATGGTGGTTCATACCACTTAGTTTTGAAGGATGAAAGGTTGAAACATGTGCAATCATTTCCTTGAGATGGTAATGGTAATTTTTCTGCTGGCAGGCAGTATTGGAACATGAAATTTAAGGATGCTACCTCTGCTGCTCAAGTAGCGACTGAGTTTGCAGAACATGCAAGCCTAGCTGCTAGAGCTGTTGTAGAACTTTCAAGGCAATATTGTGTTGATGATGGTGGTTCATGCCACTTAGGTTTCAAGGATGAAATGTTGGAACATGGGCAATCATTTCCTGGAGATGGTAATGGTAACATTTCTGTTGGCAAGCTGTATTGGAACATGAAATTTAAGGTTGCTACCTCTGCTGCTCAAGCAACGGCTGAGTTTGGAGAACATGCAAGCCTAGGTGCCAGAGCTGTTGTAGAACTTTCAAGGCAATATTGTGTTGATGATGGTGGTTCATACCACTTAGTTTTCAAGCATGAAAGGTTGGAACATGGGCAATCATTTCCTTGAGATGGTAATGGTAAGTTTTCTATTGGCAGGCAGAATTGGAACATTAAATTTAAGGATGCTACCTCTGCTGCTCAAGCAACGGCTGAGTTTGGAGAAATTGCAAGCCTAGCTGCCCCAGCTGTTGGAGAACTTTCAAGGCAATATTGTGTTGATGATGGTGGTTCATGCCACTTAGGTTTCAAGGATGAAAGGGGGTGAACATGGGCAAGCATTTCCTGGAGATGGTAATGGTAATTGTTCTGTTGGCAAGCAGTATTGAAACATGAAATTTAAGGTTGCTACCTCTGCTGCTCAAGCAACGGCTGAGCTTGGAGAACATGCAAGCCTAGGTGCCAGAGCTGTTGTAGAACTTTCAAGGCAATATTGTGTTGATGATGGTGGTTCATACCACTTAGTTTTCAAGGATGAAAGGTTAGAACATGGGCAATCATTTCCTTGAGATGGTAATGGTAATTTTTCTTTTGGCAGGCAGTATTGGAACATGAAATTTAAGGATGCTACCTCTGCTGTTCAAAAAGCGGCTGAGTTTGGAGAACATGCAAGCCTAGCTGCCAGAGCTGTTTTAGAACTTTCAAGGAAATATTGTGTTGATGATGGTGGTTCATGCCACTTAGGTTTCAAGGATAAAAGGTTGGAACATGGGCAATCATTTCCTTGAGATGGTAATGGTAAGTTTTCTATTGGCAGGCAGAATTGGAACATTAAATTTAAGGATGCTACCTCGGCTGCTCAAGCAACGGCTGAGTTTGGAGAACATGCAAGCCTAGCTGCCCCAGCTGTTGGAGAACTTTCAAGGCAATATTGTGTTGATGATGGTGGTTCATGCCACTTAGGTTTCAAGGATGAAAGGTTGGAACATTGGCAAGCATTTCCTAGAGATGGTAATGGTAATTATTCTATTGGCAGGCAGAATTGGAACATGAAATTTAAGGATGCTACCTCTGCTGCTCAAGTAGCGACTGAGTTTGCAGAACATGCAAGCCTAGCTGCTAGAGCTGTTGTAGAACTTTCAAGGCAATATTGTGTTGATGATGGTGGTTCATGCCACTTAGGTTTCAAGGATGAAAGGTTGGAACATGGGCAATCATTTCCTGGAGATGGTAATGGTAATATTTCTGTTGGCAAGCTGTATTGGAACATGAAATTTAAGGTTGCTACCTCTGCTGCTCAAGCAACGGCTGAGTTTGGAGAACATGCAAGCCTAGGTACCAGAGCTGTTGTAGAACTTTCTAGGCAATATTGTGTTGATGATGGTGGTTCATACCACTTAGTTTTGAAGGATGAAAGGTTGGAACATGTGCAATCATTTCCTTGAGATGGTAATGGTAATTTTTCTGCTGGCAGGCAGTATTGGAACATGAAATTTAAGGATGCTACCTCTGCTGCTCAAGTAGCGACTGAGTTTGCAGAACATGCAAGCCTAGCTGCTAGAGCTGTTGTACAACTTTCAAGGCAATATTGTGTTGATGATGGTGGTTCATGCCACTTAGGTTTCAAGGATGAAATGTTGGAACATGGGCAATCATTTCCTGGAGATGTAAATGGTAATATTTCTGTTGGCAAGCTGTATTGGAACATGAAATTTAAGGTTGCTACCTCTGCTGCTCAAGCAACGGCTGAGTTTGGAGAACATGCAAGCCTAGGTGCCAGAGCTGTTGTAGAACTTTCAAGGCAATATTGTGTTGATGATGGTGGTTCATACCACTTAGTTTTCAAGCATGAAAGGTTGGAACATGGGCAATCATTTCCTTGAGATGGTAATGGTAAGTTTTCTATTGGCAGGCAGAATTGGAACATTAAATTTAAGGATGCTACCTCTGCTGCTCAAGGAGCGACTGAGTTTGAAGAACATGCAAGCCTAGCTGCCAGAGCTATTGTAGAACTTTCAAGGCAATATTGTGTTGATGATGGTGGTTCATGCCACTTAGGTTTCAAGGATAAAAGGTTGGAACATGGGCAAGCATTTCCTGGAGATGGTAATGGTAATTGTTCTGTTGGCAAGCAGTATTGAAACATGAAATTTAAGGTTGCTACCTCTGCTGCTCAAGCAACGGCTGAGCTTGGAGAACATGCAAGCCTAGGTGCCAGAGCTGTTGTAGAACTTTCAAGGCAATATTGTGTTGATGATGGTGGTTCATACCACTTAGTTTTCAAGGATGAAAGGTTAGAACATGGGCAATTATTTCCTTGAGATGGTAATGGTAATTTTTCTATTGGCAGGCAGTAATGGAACATGAAATTTAAGGATGCTACCTCTGCTGTTCAAGAAGCGGCTGAGTTTGGAGAACATGCAAGCCTAGCTGCCAGAGCTGTTTTAGAACTTTCAAGGAAATATTGTGTTGATGATGGTGGTTCATGCCACTTAGGTTTCAAGGATAAAAGGTTGGAACATGGGCAATCATTTCCTTGAGATGGTAATGGTAATTTTTCTGTTGGCAGGCAGAATTGGAACATGAAATTTAAGGATGCTACCTCTGCTGCTCAAGCAACGGCTGAGTTTGGAGAACATGCAAGCCTAGCTGCCCCAGCTGTTGGAGAACTTTCAAGGCAATATTGTGTTGATGATGGTGGTTCATGCCACTTAGGTTTCAAGGATGAAAGGTTGGAACATTGGCAAGCATTTCCTAGAGATGGTAATGGTAATTATTCTATTGGCAGGCAGAATTGGAACATGAAATTTAAGGATGCTACCTCTGCTGCTCAAGTAGCGACTGAGTTTGCAGAACATGCAAGCCTAGCTGCTAGAGCTGTTGTAGAACTTTCAAGGCAATATTGTGTTGATGATGGTGGTTCATGCCACTTAGGTTTCAAGGATGAAAGGTTGGAACATGGGCAATCATTTCCTGGAGATGGTAATGGTAATATTTCTGTTGGAAAGCTGTATTGGAACATGAAATTTAAGGTTGCTACCTCTACTGCTCATGCAACGGCTGAGTTTGGAGAACATGCAAGCCTAGGTACCAGAGCTGTAGTAGAACTTTCAAGGCAATATTGTGTTGATGATGGTGGTTCATACCACTTAGTTTTGAAGGATGAAAGGTTGGAACATGTGCAATCATTTCCTTGAGATGGTAATGGTAATATTTCTGCTGGCAGGCAGTATTGGAACATGAAATTTAAGGATACTACCTCTGCTGCTCAAGTAGCGACTGAGTTTGCAGAACATGCAAGCCTAGCTGCTAGAGCTGTTGTAGAACTTTCAAGGCAATATTGTGTTGATGATGGTGGTTCATGCCACTTAGGTTTCAAGGATGAAATGTTGGAACATGGGAAATCATTTCCTGGAGATGGTAATGGTAATATTTCTGTTGGCAAGCTGTATTGGAACATGAAATTTAAGGTTGCTACCTCTGCTGCTCAAGCAATGACTGAGTTTGGAGGACATGCAATCCTAGGTGCCAGAGCTGTTGTAGAACTTTCAAGGCAATATTGTGTTGATGATGGTGGTTCATACCACTTAGTTTTCAAGCATGAAAGGTTGGAACATGGGCAATCATTTCCTTGAGATGGTAATGGTAAGTTTTCTATTGGCAGGCAGAATTGGAACATTAAATTTAAGGATGCTACCTCTGCTGCTCAAGGAGCGACTGAGTTTGAAGAACATGCAAGCCTAGCTGCCAGAGCTATTGTAGAACTTTCAAGGCAATATTGTGTCGATGATGGTGGTTCATGCCACTTAGGTTTCAAGGATGAAAGGGGGTGAACATGGGCAAGCATTTCCTGGATATGGTAATGGTAATTGTTCTGTTGGCAAGCAGTATTGAAACATGAAATTTAAGGTTGCTACCTCCGCTGCTCAAGCAACGGCTGAGTTTGGAGAACATGCAAGCCTAGGTGCCAGAGCTATTGTAGAACTTTCAAGGCAATATTGTGTTGATGATGGTGGTTCATACCACTTAGTTTTCAAGGATGAAAGGTTGGAACATGGGCAATCATTTCCTTGAGATGGTAATGGTAAGTTTTCTATTGGCAGGCAGAATTGGAACATTAAATTTAAGGATGCTACCTCTGCTGCTCAAGGAGCGACTGAGTTTGAAGAACATGCAAGCCTAGCTGCCAGAGCTATTGTAGAACTTTCAAGGCAATATTGTGTTGATGATGGTGGTTCATGCCACTTAGGTTTCAAGGATAAAAGGTTGGAACATGGGCAAGCATTTCCTGGAGATGGTAATGGTAATTGTTCTGTTGGCAAGCAGTATTGAAACATGAAATTTAAGGTTGCTACCTCTGCTGCTCAAGCAACGGCTGAGCTTGGAGAACATGCAAGCCTAGGTGCCAGAGCTGTTGTAGAACTTTCAAGGCAATATTGTGTTGATGATGGTGGTTCATACCACTTAGTTTTCAAGGATGAAAGGTTAGAACATGGGCAATCATTTCCTTGAGATGGTAATGGTAATTTTTCTATTGGCAGGCAGTATTGGAACATGAAATTTAAGGATGCTACCTCTGCTGTTCAAGAAGCGGCTGAGTTTGGAGAACATGCAAGCCTAGCTGCCAGAGCTGTTTTAGAACTTTCAAGGAAATATTTTGTTGATGATGGTGGTTCATGCTACTTAGGTTTCAAGGTTAAAAGGTTGGAACATGGGCAATCATTTCCTTGAGATGGTAATGGTAATTTTTCTGTTGGCAGGCAGAATTGGAACATGAAATTTAAGGATGCTACCTCGGCTGCTCAAGCAACGGCTGAGTTTGGAGAACATGCAAGCCTGCTGCCCCAGCTGTTGGAGAACTTTCAAGGCAATATTGTGTTGATGATGGTGGTTCATGCAACTTAGGTTTCAAGGATGAAAGGTTGGAACATTGGCAAGCATTTCCTAGAGATGGTAATGGTAATTATTCTATTGGCATGCAGAATTGGAACATGAAATTTAAGGATGCTACCTCTGCTGCTCAAGTAGCGACTGAGTTTGCAGAACATGCAAGCCTAGCTGCTAGAGCTGTTGTAGAACTTTCAAGGCAATATTGTGTTGATGATGGTGGTTCATGCCACTTAGGTTTCAAGGATGAAATGTTGGAACATGGGCAATCATTTCCTGGAGATGGTAATGGTAATATTTCTGTTGGCAAGCTGTATTGGAACATGAAATTTAAGGTTGCTACCTCTGCTGCTCAAGCAACGGCTGAGTTTGGAGAACATGCAAGCCTAGGTACCAGAGCTGTTGTAGAACTTTCAAGGCAATATTGTGTTGATGATGGTGGTTCATACCACTTAGTTTTGAAGGATGAAAGGTTGGAACATGTGCAATCATTTCCTTGAGATGGTAATGGTAATATTTCTGCTGGCAGGCAGTATTGGAACATGAAATTTAAGGATGCTACCTTTGCTGCTCAAGTAGCGACTGAGTTTGCAGAACATGCAAGCCTAGCTGCTAGAGCTGTTGTAGAACTTTCAAGGCAATATTGTGTTGATGATGGTGGTTCATGCCACTTAGGTTTCAAGGATGAAATGTTGGAACATGGGCAATCATTTCCTGGAGATGGTAATGGTAATATTTCTGTTGGCAAGCTGTATTGGAACATGAAATTTAAGGTTGCTACCTCTGCTGCTCAAGCAACGGCTGAGTTTGGAGAACATGCAAGCCTAGGCGCCAGAGCTATTGTAGAACTTTCAAGGCAATATTGTGTTGCTGAAGGTGGTTCATACCACTTAGTTTTCAAGCATGAAAGGTTGGAACATGGGCAATCATTTCCTTGAGATGGTAATGGTAAGTTTTCTATTGGCAGGCAGAATTGGAACATTAAATTTAAGGATGCTACCTCTGCTGCTCAAGCAACGGCTGAGTTTGGAGAAATTGCAAGCCTAGCTGCCCCAGCTGTTGGAGAACTTTCAAGGCAATATTGTGTTGATGATGGTGGTTCATGCCACTTAGGTTTCAAGGATGAAAGGGGGTGAACATGGGCAAGCATTTCCTGGAGATGGTAATGGTAATTGTTCTGTTGGCAAGCAGTATTGAAACATGAAATTTAAGGTTGCTACCTCCGCTGCTCAAGCAACGGCTGAGTTTGGAGAACATGCAAGCCTAGGTGCCAGAGCTATTGTAGAACTTTCAAGGCAATATAGTGTTGATGATGGTGGTTCATACCACTTAGTTTTCAAGGATGAAAGGTTGGAACATGGGCAATCATTTCCTTGAGATGGTAATGGTAAGTTTTCTATTGGCAGGCAGAATTGGAACATTAAATTTAAGGATGCTACCTCTGCTGCTCAAGGAGCGACTGAGTTTGAAGAACATGCAAGCCTAGCTGCCAGAGCTATTGTAGAACTTTCAAGGCAATATTGTGTTGATGATGGTGGTTCATGCCACTTAGGTTTCAAGGATAAAAGTTTGGAACATGTGCAAGCATTTCCTGGAGATGGTAATGGTAATTGATCTGTTGGCAAGCAGTATTGAAACATGAAATTTAAGGTTGCTACCTCTGCTGCTCAAGCAACGGCTGAGTTTGGAGAACATGCAAGCCTAGGTGCCAGAGCTTTTGTAGAACTTTCAAGGCAATATTGTGTTGATGATGGTGCTTCATACCACTTAGTTTTAAAGGATGAAAGGTTAGAACATGGGCAATCATTTCCTTGAGATGGTAATGGCAATTTTTCTGTTGGCAGGCAGAATTGGAACATGAAATTTAAGGATGCTACCTCGGCTGCTCAAGCAACGGTTGAGTTTGGAGAACATGCAAGCCTAGCTGCCCCATCTGTTGGAGAACTTTCAAGGCAATATTGTGTTGATGATGGTGGTTCATGCCACTTAGGTTTCAAGGATGAAAGGTTGGAACATTGGCAAGCATTTCCTAGAGATGGTAATGGTAATTATTCTATTGGCAGGCAGAATTGGAACATGAAATTTAAGGATGCTACCTCTGCTGCTCAAGTAGCGACTGAGTTTGCAGAACATGCAAGCCTAGCTGCTAGAGCTGTTGCAGAACTTTCAAGGCAATATTGTGTTGATGATGGTGGTTCATGCCACTTAGGTTTCAAGGATGAAAGGTTGGAACATGGGCAATCATTTCCTGGAGATGGTAATGGTAATATTTCTGTTGGCAAGCTGTATTGGAACATGAAATTTAAGGTTGGTACCTCTGCTGCTCAAGCAACGGCTGAGTTTGGAGAATATGCAAGCCTAGGTACCAGAGCTATTGTAGAACTTTCAAGGCAATATTGTGTTGATGATGGTGGTTCATACCACTTAGTTTTGAAGGATGAAAGGTTGGAACATGTGCAATCATTTCCTTGAGATGGTAATGGTAATTTTTCTACTGGCAGGCAGTATTGGAACATGAAATTTAAGGATGCTACCTCTGCTGCTCAAGTAGCGATTGAGTTTGCAGAACATGCAAGCCTAGCTGCTAGAGCTGTTGTAGAACTTTCAAGGCAATATTGTGTTGATGATGGTGGTTCATGCCACTTAGGTTTCAAGGATAAAAGGTTGGAACATGGGCAATCATTTCCTGGAGATGGTAAATTTTCTATTGGCAGGCAGAATTGGAACATGAAATTTAAGGATGCTACCTCTGCTGCTCAAGCAGCGGCTGAGTTTGCAAAACATCCAAGCCTAGCTGCCAGAGCTAGTGTAGAACTTTCAAGGCAATATTTTGTTGATGATGGTGGTTCATGCCACTTAGGTTTCAAGGATGAAAGGTTGGAACATGGGCAATCATTTCCTGGGGATGGTAATGGTAATTTTTCTGTTGGCAGGTAGAATTAGAACATGAAATTTAAGGATGCTACCTCTACTACTCAAGCAGCGGCTGAGTTTGCAGAACATGCAAGCCTAGCTGCCAGAGCTATTGTAGAACTTTCAAGGCAATATTGTGTTGATGATGGTGGTTCTTGCCACATTGGTTTCAAGGATAAAAGGTTGGAACATGGGCAATCATTTCCTTGAGATGGTAATGGTATTTTTTGTTGGCAGGTAGAATTGGAACATGCAATTTAAGGATGTTACCTCTACTACTCAAGCAGCGACTGAGTTTGCAGAACATGCAAGCCTAGTTGCCAGAGCTGTTGGAGTAATTTCAAGGCAATATTGTGGTGATGATGGTGGTTCATGCCACTTAGGTTTAACGGATGAAAGGTTGGAACATGGGAAAGCATTTCCTGGAGATGGTAATGGTAATTTTTCTATTGGCAGGCAGAATTGGATCATGAAATTTAACGATGGTACCTCTGCTGCTCAAGTGGCGATTGAGTTTGCAGAACATGCAAGCCTAGCTCCCAAAGCTGTTGTAGAACTTTCAAGGCAATATTGTGTTGTTGATGGTGGTTCATGCCACTTAGTTTTCAAGGATTAAAGGTTGGAACATGGGCAATCATTTCCTTGAGATGGTAATGGTAATTTTTCTGTTGGCAGGCAATATTGGAACATGAAATTTAAGGATGCTACCTCAGCTGCTCAAGCAGCGGCTGAGTTTGGAGAACATGCAAGCCTAGCTGCCAGAGTTGTTGTAGAACTTTCAAGGCAATATTGTGTTGATGATGGTGGTTCATGCCACTTAGGTTTCAAGGATGAAAGGTTGGAACATGGGCAAGCATTTCCTAGAGATGGTAATGGTAATATTTCTGTTGGCAAGCAGAATTGGAACATGAAATTTAAGGATATTACCTCTGCTGCTCAAGCAGCGACTGAGTTTGCAGAACATGCAAGCCTAGCTGCCAGAGCTATTGTAAAAGTTTCAAGGAAATATTGTGTTGATGATGGTGGTTCATGCCGCTTAGGTTTCAAGGATGAAAGGTTGGAACATGGGCAATCATTTCCTGGAAATGGTAAATTTTCTATTGGCAGGCAGAATTGGAACATTAAATTTAAGGATGCTACCTCTGCAGCTCAAGCAGCGGCTGAGTTTGAAAAACATCCAAGCCTAGCTGCCAGAGCTGTTGTAGAACTTTCAAGGCAATATTTTGTTGATGATGGTGGTTCATGTCACTTAGGTTTCAAGGATGAAAGGTTGGAACATGGGCAATCATTTCCTGGAGATGGTAATGGTAATTTTTCTATTGGCAGGCAGAATTGGAACATGAAATTTAAGGATGTTACCTCTGCTGCTCAAGTAGAGGCTGAGTTTGCAGAACATGCAAGCCTAGCTGCCAGAGCTATTGGAGAACTTTCAAGGCAATATTGTGTTGATGATGGTGGTTCATGCCACTTAGTTTTCAAGGATGAAAGGTTGGAACATGGGCAATCATTTCCTTGAGATGGTAATGGTAATTTTTCTGTTTGCTGGCAGTATTGGAACATGAAATTTAAGGATGCTACATCTGCTGCTCAAGCAGCGGCTGAGTTTGGAGAACATGCAAGCCTAGCTGCCAGAGTTGTTGTAGCACTTTCAAGGCAATATTGTGTTGATGATGGTGGTTCATGCCACTTAGGTTTCAAGGAAGAAAGGTTGGAACATGGGCAAGCATTTCCTAGAGATGGTAATGGTAATATTTCTGTTGGCAAGCAGAATTGGAACATGAAATTTAAGGATATTACCTCTGCTGCTCAAGTAGCGACTGAGTTTGCCGAACACGCAAGCCTAGCTGCCAGAGCTGTTGTAGAACTTTCAAGGCAATATTTTGTTGATGATGGTGGTTCATGCCGCTTAGTTTTCAAGGATGAAAGGTTGGAACATGGGCAATCATTTCCTTGAGATGGTAATGGTAATTTTTCTGTTTGCTGGCAGTATTGGAACATGAAATTTAAGGATGCTACATCTGCTGCTCAAGCAGCGGCTGAGTTTGGAGAACATGCAAGCCTAGCTGCCAGAGTTGTTGTAGCACTTTCAAGGCAATATTGTGTTGATGATGGTGGTTCATGCCACTTAGGTTTCAAGGAAGAAAGGTTGGAACATGGGCAAGCATTTCCTAGAGATGGTAATGGTAATATTTCTGTTGGCAAGCAGAATTGGAACATGAAATTTAAGGATATTACCTCTGCTGCTCAAGTAGCGACTGAGTTTGCCGAACACGCAAGCCTAGCTGCCAGAGCTGTTGTAGAACTTTCAAGGCAATATTTTGTTGATGATGGTGGTTCATGCCGCTTAGGTTTCAAGGATGAAAGGTTGGAACATGGGCAATCGTTTCCTGGAAATGGTAAATTTTCTATTGGCCGGCAGAATTGGAACATTCAATTTAAGGATGCTACCTCTGCTGCTCAGGCAGCGGCTGAGTTTTTAAAACATCCAAGCCTAGCTGCCAGAGCTGTTGTAGAACGTTCAAGGCAATATTTTGTTGATGATGGTGGTTCATGCCACTTAGGTTTCAATGATGAAAGGTTGGAACATGGGCAATCATTTCCGGGAGATGGTAATGGTAATTTTTCTATTGGAAGGCATAATTAGAACATGAAATTTAAGTATGCTACCTCTGCTGCTCAAGTAGCGACTGATTTTGCAGAACAGGCAAGCCTAGCTGCCAGAGCTGTCCTAGAACTTTTATGGCAATATTGTGTTGATGATGGTGGTTCATGCCACTTACTTTCAAGGATGAAAGGTTGGAACATGGGCAATCATTTCCTTGAGATGGTAATGGTAATTTTTCTGCTGGCAGGCAGTATTGGAACATGAAGTTTAAGGATGCTACCTCTGCTGCTCAAGCTGCGGCTGAGTTTGGAGAACATGCAAGCCTAGCTGCCAGAGCTGTTGTAGAACTTTCAAGGCAATATTGTGTTGATGTTGGTGGTTCATGCCGCTTAGGTTTCAAGGATGAAAGGTTGGAACGTAGGCAATCATTTCCTTGAGATGGTAATGGTAATTTTTCTGTTGGCAGGCAGTATTGGAACATGAAATTTAAGGATGCTACCTCTGCTGCACAAGCAGCGGCTGAGTTTGGAGAACATGCAAGCTTAGCTGCCAGAGCTATTGGAGAACTTTCAAGGCAATATTGTGTTGATGATGGTGGTTCATGCCACTTAGTTTTCAAGGATGAAAGGTTGGAACATGGGCAATCATTTCCTTGAGATGGTAATGGTAATTTTTCTGTTGGCAGGCAGTATTGGAACATGAAATTTAAGGATGCTACCTCTGCTGCTCAAGCAGCGGCTGAGTTTGGAGAACATGCAAGCCTAGCTGCCAGAGTTGTTGTAGAACTTTCAAGGCAATATTTTATTGATGATGGTGGTTCATGTCACTTAGGTTTCAAGGATGAAAGGTTGGAACATGGGCAATCATTTCCTGGAGATGGTAATGGTAATTTTTCTATTGGCAGGCAGAATTGGAACATGAAATTTAAGGATGTTACCTCTGCTGCTCAAGTAGAGGCTGAGTTTGCAGAACATGCAAGCCTAGCTGCCAGAGCTATTGGAGAACTTTCAAGGCAATATTGTGTTGATGATGGTGGTTCATGCCACTTAGTTTTCAAGGATGAAAGGTTGGAACATGGGCAATCATTTCCTTGAGATGGTAATGGTAATTTTTCTGTTTGCTGGCAGTATTGGAACATGAAATTTAAGGATGCTACATCTGCTGCTCAAGCAGCGGCTGAGTTTGGAGAACATGCAAGCCTAGCTGCCAGAGTTGTTGTAGCACTTTCAAGGCAATATTGTGTTGATGATGGTGGTTCATGCCACTTAGGTTTCAAGGAAGAAAGGTTGGAACATGGGCAAGCATTTCCTAGAGATGGTAATGGTAATATTTCTGTTGGCAAGCAGAATTGGAACATGAAATTTAAGGATATTACCTCTGCTGCTCAAGTAGCGACTGAGTTTGCCGAACACGCAAGCCTAGCTGCCAGAGCTGTTGTAGAACTTTCAAGGCAATATTTTGTTGATGATGGTGGTTCATGCCGCTTAGGTTTCAAGGATGAAAGGTTGGAACATGGGCAATCGTTTCCTGGAAATGGTAAATTTTCTATTGGCCGGCAGAATTGGAACATTCAATTTAAGGATGCTACCTCTGCTGCTCAGGCAGCGGCTGAGTTTTTAAAACATCCAAGCCTAGCTGCCAGAGCTGTTGTAGAACGTTCAAGGCAATATTTTGTTGATGATGGTGGTTCATGCCACTTAGGTTTCAATGATGAAAGGTTGGAACATGGGCAATCATTTCCGGGAGATGGTAATGGTAATTTTTCTATTGGAAGGCATAATTAGAACATGAAATTTAAGTATGCTACCTCTGCTGCTCAAGTAGCGACTGATTTTGCAGAACAGGCAAGCCTAGCTGCCAGAGCTGTCCTAGAACTTTTATGGCAATGTTGTGTTGATGATGGTGGTTCATGCCACTTACTTTCAAGGATGAAAGGTTGGAACATGGGCAATCATTTCCTTGAGATGGTAATGGTAATTTTTCTGCTGGCAGGCAGTATTGGAACATGAAGTTTAAGGATGCTACCTCTGCTGCTCAAGCTGCGGCTGAGTTTGGAGAACATGCAAGCCTAGCTGCCAGAGCTGTTGTAGAACTTTCAAGGCAATATTGTGTTGATGTTGGTGGTTCATGCCGCTTAGGTTTCAAGGATGAAAGGTTGGAACGTAGGCAATCATTTCCTTGAGATGGTAATGGTAATTTTTCTGTTGGCAGGCAGTATTGGAACATGAAATTTAAGGATGCTACCTCTGCTGCACAAGCAGCGGCTGAGTTTGGAGAACATGCAAGCTTAGCTGCCAGAGCTATTGGAGAACTTTCAAGGCAATATTGTGTTGATGATGGTGGTTCATGCCACTTAGTTTTCAAGGATGAAAGGTTGGAACATGGGCAATCGTTTCCTGGAAATGGTAAATTTTCTATTGGCCGGCAAAATTGGAATATTCAATTTAAGGATGCTACCTCTGCTGCTCAGGCAGCGGCTGAGTTTTCAAAACATCCAAGACTAGCTGCCAGAGCTGTTGTAGAACTTTCAAGGCAATATTTTGTTGATGATGGTGGTTCATGCCACTTAGGTTTCAATGATGAAATGTTGGAACATAGGCAATCATTTCCTGGAGATGGTAATGGTAATTTTTCTATTGCAAGGCATAATTGGAAAATAAAATTTAAGGATGCTACCTCTGCTGCTTAAGTAGCGACTGATTTTGCAGAACAGGCAAGCCTAGCTGCCAGAGCTGTCGTAGAACTTTTAAGGCAATATTGTGTTGATGATGGTGGTTCATGCCACTTACTTTCAAGGATGAAAGGTTTGAACATGGGCAATCATTTCCTTTAGATGCTAATGGTAATTTTTCTGCTGGTTGGCAGTATTGGAACATGGAGTTTAAGGATGCTACCTCTGCTGCTCAAGCTGCGGCTGAGTTTGGAGAACATGCAAGCCTAGCTGCCAGAGCTGTTGTAGAACTTTCAAGGCAATATTGTGTTGATGTTGGTGGTTCATGCCGCTTAGGTTTCAAGGATGAAAGGTTGGAACGTAGGCAATCATTTCCTTGAGATGGTAATGGTAATTTTTCTGTTGGCAGGCAGTATTGGAACATGAAATTTAAGGATGCTACCTCTGCTGCACAAGCAGCGGCTGAGTTTGGAGAACATGCAAGCTTAGCTGCCAGAGCTATTGGAGAACTTTCAAGGCAATATTGTGTTGATGATGGTGGTTCATGCCACTTAGTTTTCAAGGATGAAAGGTTGGAACATGGGCAATCAATTCCTTGAGATGGTAATGGTAATTGTTTTGTTGGCAGGCAGTATTGGAACATGAAATTTAAGGATGCTACCTCTGCTGCTCAAGCAGTGGCTGAGTTTGGAGAACATGCAAGCCTAGCTGCCAGAGTTGTTGCAGCACTTTCAAGGCAATATTGTGTTGATGATGGTGGTTCATGCCACTTAGGTTTCAAGGATAAAAGGTGGGAACATGGGCAAGCATTTCCTAGAGATGGTAATGGTAATATTTCTGTTGGCAAGCAGAATTGGAACATGAAATTTAAGGATATTAGCTCTGCTGCTCAAGCAGCGACTGAGTTTGCAGAACATGCAAGCCTAGCTGCTAGAGATGTTGTAGAACTTTCAAGGCAATATTGTGTTGATGATGGTGGTTCATGCCGCTTAGGTTTCAAGGATGAAAGGTTGGAACATGGGCAATCGTTTCCTGGAAATGGTAAATTTTCTATTGGTCGGCAGAATTGGAACATTCAATTTAAGGATGCTACCTCTGCTGCTCAGGCAGCGGCTGCATTTTCAAAACATCCAAGACTAGCTGCTAGAGCTGTTGTAGAACTTTCAAGGCAATATTTTGTTGATGATGGTGGTTCATGCCACTTAGGTTTCAATGATGAAATGTTGGAACATAGGCAATCATTTCCTGGAGATGGTAATGGTAATTTTTCTATTGGAAGGCATAATTGGAACATGAAATTTAAGGATGCTACCTCTGCTGCTTAAGTAGCGACTGATTTTGCAGAACAGGCAAGCCTAGCTGCCAGACTGTCGTAGAACTTTTAAGGCAATATTGTGTTGATGATGGTGGTTCATGCCACTTACTTTCAAGGATGAAAGGTTGGAACATGGGCAATCATTTCCTTGAGATGGTAATGGTAATTTTTCTGTTGCCAGGCAGTATTGGAACATGAAGTTTAAGGATGCTACCTCTGCTGCTCAAGCAGCGGCTGAGTTTGGAGAACATGCAAGCCTAGCTGCCAGAGCTTTTGTAGAACTTTCAAGGTAATATTGTGTTGATGTTGGTGGTTCATGCCGCTTAGGTTTCAAGGATGAAAGGTTGGAACATAGGTAATCATTTCCTTTAGATGGTAATGGTAATTTTTCTGTTGGCAAGATGTATTGGAACATGAAATTTAAGGATTCTACCTCTGCTGCACAAGCAGCGGCTGAGTTTAGAGAACATGCAAGCTTAGCTGCCAGAGCTATTGGAGAACTTTCAAGGCAATATTGTGTTTATGATGGTAGTTCATGCCACTTAGTTTTCAAGTATGAAAGGTTGGAACATGGGCAATCATTTCCCTGAGATGGTAATGGTAATTTTTCTGTTGGCAGGCACTATTGGAACATGAAATTTAAGGATGCTACCTCTGTTGCACAAGCAGCGGCTGAGTTTGTAGAACATGCAAGCCTAGCTGCCAGAGCTGTTGTAGGACTTTCAAGCCAATATTGTGTTGATGATTGGGGTTCATGCCACTTAGGTTTCAAGGATGAAAGGTTGGAACATGGACAATTATTTCCTTGAGATGGTAATGGTAAATTTTCTTGTTGGTAGGCAGTATTGGAATATGAAACTTAAGGATGCTACCTCTGCTGCTCAAGTAGCGACTGAGTTTGCAGAACATGAAATGCTAGCTACCAGAGATGTTGTAGAACTTTCAAGGCAATATTGTGTTGATGATGGTGGTTCATGCCACTTAGGTTTCAAGGATGAAAGGTTGGAACATGGGCAATCATTTCCTTGAGATGGTAATGGTATTTTTTCTGTTGGCAGGTAGAATTGGAACATGCAATTTAAGGATGTTATCTCTGCTACTCAAGCAGCGGCTCAGTTTGCAGAACATGCAAGCTTAGCTGCCAGAGCTATTGGAGAACTTTCAAGGCAATATTGAGTTGATGTTGGTGGTTCATGCCGCTTAGGTCTCAAGGATGAAAGGTTGGAACATAGGCAATCATTTCCTTGAGATGGTAATGGTAATTTTTCTGTTGGCAAGATGTATTGGAACATGAAATTTAAGGATGCTACCTCTGCTGCTCAAGCAGCGACTGAGTTTGTAGAACATGCAAGCCTAGCTGCCAGAGCTGTTGTAGAACTTTCAAGCCAATATTGTGTTGATGATGGGGGTTCATGCCACTTAGGTTTCAAGGATGAAAGGTTGGAACATGGGCAATCATTTTCTTGAGATGGTAATGGTAATTTTTTTATTGGCAGGCAGTATGGGAACATGAAATTTAAGGATGCTACCTCTGCTGCACAAGCAGCGGCTAAGTTTGGAGAACATGCAAGCCTAGCTGCCAGAGCTGTTGGAGAACTTTCAAGGCAATATTGTGTTGATGATGGTGGTTCATGCCACTTAGGTTTCAAGAATGAAAGGTTGGAACATGGGCAAGCATTTCCTGGAGATGGTTATGGTAATTTTTCTCTTGGCAAGAAGAATTGGAACATGAAATTTAAGGATGCTACCTCTGCTGCTCAAGCAGCGACAGAGTTTGCAGAACATGCAAGCCTAGCTGCCAGAGATGTTGTAGAACTTTCAAGCCAATATTGTGTTCATGATGGGGGTTCATGCCACTTAGGTTTCAAGGATGAAAGGTTGGAACATGGACAATCATTTCCTTGAGAAGGTAATGGTAAATTTTCTTATTGGTAGGCAGTATTGGAATATGAAATTTAAGGATGCTACCTCTGCTGCTCAAGTAGCGACTGAGTTTGCAGAACATGAAAGGCTAGCTACCAGAGATGTTGTAGAACATTCAAGGCAATATTGTGTTGATGATGGTGGTTCATGCCACTTAGGTTTCAAGGATGAAAGGTTGGAACATGGGCAATCATTTCCTGGAAATGGTAATGATATTTTTTCTGTTGGCAGGTAGAATTGGAACATGCAATTTAAGGATGTTATCTCTGCTACTCAAGCAGCGGCTGAGTTTGCAAAACATCCAAGCCTAGCTGCCAGAGCTAGTGTAGAACTTTCGAGGCAATATTTTGTTGATGATGCTGGTTCATGCCACTTAGGTTTCAAGGATGAAAGGTTGGAACATGGGCAATCATTTCCTGGAGATGTTAATGGTAATTTTTCTATTGGCAGGTAGAATAAGAACAAGAAATTTAAGGATGCTACCTCTGCTACTCAAGCAGCGACTGAGTTTGCAGAATATGCAAGCCTAGCTGCTAGAGCTATTGTAGAACTTTCATGGCAATATTGTGTTGATGATGGTGGTTCTTGCCACTTAGGTTTCAAGGATAAAAGGTTGGAACATGGGCAATCATTTCCTTGAGATGGTAATGGTATTATTTCTGTTGGCAGGTAGAATTGGAACATGCAATTTAAGGATGTTACCTCTACTACTCAAGCAGTGGCTGAGTTTGCAGAACATGCAAGCCTAGCTGCTAGAGCTATTGTAGAACTTTCAAGGCAATATTGTGTTGATGATGGTGGTTCATGCCGCTTAGGTTTCAAGGTTGAAAGGTTGGAACATGGACAATCATTTCCCGTAAATGGTAAATTTTCTATTGGCCGGCAGAATTGGAACATTCAATTTAAGGTTTCTACCTCTGCTGCTCAGGCAGCGGCTGAGTTTTCAAAACATCCAAGACTAGCTCCCAGAGCTGTTGTAGAACTTTCAAGGCAATATTGTGTTGATGATGGTGGTTCATGCCACTTAGTTTTCAAGGATTAAAGGTTGGAACATGGGCAAATATTTCCTTGAGATGGTAATGGTAATTTTTCTGTTGGTAGGCAGTATTGGAACATGAAATTTAAGGATGCTACCTCTGCTACTCAAGCAGCGGCTGAGTTTGCAGAACATGCAAGCCTAGCTGCCAGAGCCGTGTAGAACTTTCAAGGCAATATTGTGTTGATGATGGTGGTTCAGGCCACTTAGGTTTCAAGGATGAAAGGTTGGAACATAGGAAATCAATTCCTGGAGATGGTAATGGTAATTGTTCTGTTGGCAGGCAGTATTGGAACATGAAATTTAAGGATGCTTCCTCTGCTGCTCAAGCAGCGGCTAAGTTTGGAGAACATGCAAGCCTAGCTGCCATAGTTGTTGTAGAACTTTCAAGGTAATATTGTGTTGATGATGGTGGTTCATGCCACTTAGGTTTCAAGGATGAAAGGTTTGAACATGGGCAAGCATTTCCTAGAGATGGTAATGGTAATATTTCCGTTGGCAAGCAGAATTGGAACATGAAATTTAAGGATGCTACCTCTGCAGCTCAAGCAGCGGCTGAGTTTGCAGTACATGGGCAATCATTTCCTGGAGATGGTAATGGTAATTTTTCTATTGGCAGGTAGAATTGGAACATGCAATTTAAGGATGCTACCTCTACTACTCTAGATGCGGCTGAGTTTGCAGAACATGCAAGCCTAGCTGCCAGAGCTGTTGTAGAACTTTCAAGGCAATATTGTGTTGATGATTGTGGTTCATGCTACTTAGGTTTCAAGGATAAAAGGTTGGATCATGGGCAATCATTTCCTGGAGATGGTAATGGTAATTGTTCTGTTGGCAAGCAGAATTGGAACATGAAATTTAAGGATACTACCTCTACTGCTCAAGCAGCGGCTGAGTTTGGAGAACATGCAAGCCTAGCAGCCAGAACTGTTGGAGAACTTTCAAGGCAATATTGTGTTGATGATGGTAGTTCATGCCACTTAGGTTTCAAGGTTGAAAGGTTGGAACATGGGAAATCAATTCCTGGAGATGGTAATGGTAATTTTTCTGTTGGCAGGTAGAATTGGAACATGAAATTTAAGGATGCTAGCTCTGCTACTCAAGCAGCGGCTGAGTTTGCAGAACATGCAAGCCTAGCTGCCAGAGCCATGTAGAACTTTCAAGGCAATATTGTGTTGATGATAGTGGTTCAGGCCACTTAGGTTTCAAGGATGAAAGGTTGGAACATGGGAAATCAATTCCTGGAGATGGTAATGGTAATTTTTCTGTTGGCAGGTAGAATTGGAACATGCAATTTAAGGATGCTAACTCTGCTACTCAAGCAGCGGCTGAGTTTGCAGAACAGGCAAGCCTAGCCGCAAGATCTGTTGTAGAACTTTCAAGGCAATATTGTGTTGATGATGGTGGTTCATGCCACTTAGGTTTCAAGGATAAAAGGTTGGATCATGGGCAATCATTTCCTGGAGATGGTAATGGTAATTGTTCTGTTGTCAAGCAGAATTGGAACATGAAATTTAAGGATACTACTTTTGCTGCTCAAGCAGCGGCTGAGTTTGGAGAACATGCAAGCTTAGCTACCAGATCTGTTGGAGAACTTTCAAGGCAATATTGTGTTGATGATGATGGTTCATGCCAATTAGGTTTCAAGGATGAAAGGTTGGAACATGGGCAATCATTTCCTTGAGATGGTAATGGTAATTTTTCTGTTGGTAGGCAGTATTGGAACATGAAATTTAAGGATGCTACCTCTGCTGCTCAAGCAGCGGCTGAGTTTGGAGAACATGCAAGCCTAGCTGCCAGAGCTGTTGGAGAACTTTCAAGGCAATATTATGTTGATGATGGTGGTTCATGCCACTTAGGTTTCAACGATGAAAGTTTTGAACATGGGCAAGCATTTCCTGGAGATGGTAATGGTAATTTTTCTATTGGCAAGCAAAATTGGAACATGAAATTTAAGGATACTACGTCTTCTACTCAAGCAGCGGTTGAGTTTGGAGATCATGCAAGCCTAGCTGCCAGAGCTATTGGAGAACTTTCAAGGCAATATTGTGTTGATGATGGTGGTTCATGCCACTTAGGTTTCAAGGATGAAAGGTTGGAACATGGGAAATCAATTCCTGGAGATGGTAATGGTAATTTTTCTGTTGGCAGGTAGAATTGGAACATGCAATTTAAGGATGCTACCTCTGCTACTCAAGCAGCGGCTGAGTTTGCAGAACATGCAAGCCTAGCTGCCAGAGCTGTTGTAGAACTTTCAAGGCAATATTGTATTGATGATGGTGGTTCATGCCACTTAGGTTTCAAGGATAAAAGGTTGGAACATGGGCAATCATTTCCTTGAGATGGTAATGGTAATTTTTCTGTTGGTAGGAAGTATTGGAACATGAAATTTAAGGATACTACCTCTGCTGCTCAAGCAGCGGCTGAGTTTGTAGAACATGCAAGCCTAGCTGCCAGAGCTGTTGGAGAACTTTCAAGGCAATATTATGTTGATGATGGTGGTTCATGCCACTTAGGTTTCAAGGATGAAAGGTTGGAACATGGGAAATCAATTCCTGGAGATGGTAATGGTAATTTTTCTGTTGGCAGGTAGAATTGGAACATGCAATTTAAGGATGCTACCTCTGCTACTCAAGCAACGGCTGAGTTTGCAGAACATGCAAGTCTAGCTGCCAGAGCTGTTGTAGAACTTTCAAGGCAATATTGTGTTGATGATGGTGGTTCATGCCACTTAGGTTTCAAGGATAAAAGGTTGGAACATGGGCAATCATTTCCTTGAGATGGTAATGGTATTATTTCTGTTGGCAGGTAGAATTGGAACATGCAATTTAAGGATGTTACCTCTACTACTCAAGCAGTGGCTGAGTTTGCAGAACATGCAAGCCTAGCTGCCAGAGTTGTTGGAGAACTTTCAAGGAAATATTGTGTTGATTATGGCGGTTCATGCCACATAGGTTTCAAGGAAGAAAGGTTGGAACATGGACAATCATTTCCTTGAGATGGTAATGGTAATTTTTCTGTTGGCAGGTAGAATTGGAACATGCAATTTAAGGATGCTACCTCTGCTACTCAAGCAGCGGCTGAGTTTACAGAACATGCAAGCCTAGCTGCCAGAGCTGTTGTAGAACTTTCAAGGCAATATTGTGTTGATGATGGTGGTTCATGCCACTTAGGATTCAAGGATAAAAGGTTGGAACATGGGCAATCATTTCCTGGAGATGGTAATGGTAATTGTTCTATTGGCAAGCAGAATTGGAACATGAAATTTAAGGATACTACCTCTGCTGCTCAAGTAGTGGCTGAGTTTGGAGAACATGCAAGCCTAGCTGCCAGAACTGTTGGAGAACTTTCAAGGCAATATTGTGTTGATGATGGTGGTTCATGCCACTTAGGTTTCAAGGCTGAAAGGTTTGAAC
The DNA here is from genome assembly GCF_000715075.1 of Nicotiana tabacum. Lineage (NCBI taxonomy): Eukaryota > Viridiplantae > Streptophyta > Magnoliopsida > Solanales > Solanaceae > Nicotiana > Nicotiana tabacum. Next base: position 80,585 of record NW_027438296.1, read on the forward strand.
ATGGGCAATCATTTCCTGGAGATGATAATGGTAATTTTTCTTTTGGCAGGTAGAATTGGAACATGAAATTTAAGGATGCTACCTCTGCTACTCAAGTAGCGGTTATGTTTGGAGAACATGCAAGCCTAGCTGCCAGAGCTGTTGGAGAACTTTCAAGGCAATATTGTGTTTATGATGGTGGTTCATGCCACTTAGGTTTCAAGGATGAAAGGTTGCAACATGGGAAATCAATTCCTGGAGATGGTAATGGTAATTTTTCTGTTGGCAGGTATAATTGGAACATGCAATTTAAGGATGCTACCTCTGCTACTTAAGCAGCGGCTGAGTTTGCAGAACATGCAAGCCTTGCTGCCAGAGCTGTTGTAGAACTTTCAAGGCAATATTGTGTTGATGATGGTTGTTCATGCTACTTAGGTTTCAAGGATAAAAGGTTGGAACATGGGCAATCATTTCCTGGAGATGGTAATGGTAATTGTTCTATTGGCAAGCAGAATTGGAACATGAAATTTAAGGATACTACCTCTGCTGCTCAAGGAGTGGCTGAGTTTGGAGAACATGCAAGCCTAGCTACCAGAGTTGTTGGAGAACTTTCAAGGAAATATTGTGTTGATGATGGCGGTTCATGCCATTTAGGTTTCAAGGATAAAAGGTTGGAACATGGGCAATCATTTCCTGGAGATTGTAATGGTAATTTTTCTGTTGGCAGGTAGAATTGGAACATGCAATTTAAGGATGCTACCTCTGCTACTCAAGCAACGGCTGAGTTTGCAGAACATGCAAGCCTAGCTGCCAGAGCTGTTGTAGAACGTTCAAGGCAATATTGTGTTGATGATGGTGGTTCATGCCACTTAGGTTTCAAGGATAAAAGGTTGGAACATGGGCAATCATTTCCTGGAGATGGTAATGGTAATTGTTCTATTGGCAAGCAGAATTGGAACATGAAATTTAAGGATATTACCTCTGCTGCTCAAGCAGTGGCTGAGTTTGGAGAACATGCAAGCCTAGCTACCAGAGTTGTTGGAGAACTTTCAAGGAAATATTGTGTTGATGATGGCGGTTCATGCCACTTAGGTTTCAAGGATGAAAGGTTGGAACATGGACAATCATTTCCTTGAGATAGTAATGGTAATTTTTCTGTTGGCAGGTAGAATTGGAACATGCAATTTAAGGATGCTACCTCTGCTACTCAAGCAGCGGCTGAGTTTGCAGAACATGCAAGCCTAGCTACCAGAGCTGTTGTAGAACGTTCAAGGCAATATTGTGTTGATGATGGTGGTTCATGCCACTTAGGTTTCAAGGATAAAAGGTTGGAACATGGGCAATCATTTCCTGGAGATGGTAATGGTAATTGTTCTATTGGCAAGCAGAATTGGAACATGAAATTTAAGGATACTACCTCTGCTGCTCAAGCAGTGGCTGAGTTTGGAGAACATGCTAGCCTACCTGCCAGAACTGTTGGAGAACTTTCAAGGCAATATTGTGTCGATGATGGTGGTTCATGCCACTTAGGTTTCAAGGCTGAAAGATTGGAACATGGGCAATCATTTCCTGGAGATGGTAATGGTAATTTTTCTGTTGGCAGGTAGAATTGGAGCATGAAATTTAAGGATGCTACCTCTGCTACTCATGCAGCGGTTAAGTTTGGAGAACATGCAAGCCTAGCTGCCAGAGCTGTTTGAGAACTTTCAAGGCAATATTGTGTTGATGATGGTGGTTCATGCCACTTAGGTTTCAAGGATGAAAGGTTGCAACATGGGAAATCAATTCCTGGAGATGGTAATGGTAATTTTTCTGTTGGCAGGTAGAATTGGAACATGCAATTTAAGGATGCTACCTCTGCTACTCAAGCAGCGGCTGAGTTTGCAGAACATGCAAGCCTAGCTGCCAGAGCTGTTGTAGAACTTTCAAGGCAATATTGTGTTGATGATAGTGGTTCATGCCACTTAGGTTTCAAGGATAAAAGGTTGGAACATGGGCAATCATTTCCTGGAGATGGTAATGGTAATTGTTCTATTGGCAAGCAGAATTGGAACATGAAATTTAAGGATACTACCTCTACTGCTCAAGCAGTGGCTGAGTTTGGAGAACATGCAAGCCTAGCTGCCAGAACTGTTGGAGAACTTTCAAGGCAATATTGTGTTGATGATGGTGGTTCATGCCACTTAGGTTTCAACGATGAAAGTTTTGAACATGGGAAAGCATTTCCTGGAGATGGTAATGGTAATTTTTTTGTTGGCAAGAAGAATTAGAACATGAAATTTAAGGATAATACGTCTGCTGCTCAAGCAGCGGCTTAGTTTTGAGTACATGCAAGCCTAGCTGCCAGAGCTGTTGGAGAACTTTCAAGGCAATATTGGGTTGATGATGGCAGTTCATGCCACTTAGGTTTCAAGTATGAAAGGTTGGAACATGGACAATCATTTCCTTGAGATGGTTATGGTAATTTTTCTGTTGGTAGGCAGTATTGGAACATGAAATTTAAGGATGCTACCTCTGCTGCTCAAGCAGCGGCTGAGTTTGGAGAACATGCAAGCCTAACTGCCAGAGCTGTTGGAGAAATTTAAAGGCAATATTATGTTGATGATGGTAGTTCATGCCACTTAGGTTTCAACGATGAAAGTTTTGAACATGGGCAAGCATTTCCTTGAGATGGTAATGGTAATATTTTTGTTGGCAAGCAGAATTGGAACATGAAATTTAAGGATACTACCTCTGCTGCTCAAGCAGCGGCTGAGTTTGTAGAACATGCAAGCCTAGCTGCCAGAGCTGTTGTAGAACTTTCAAGGCAATATTGTGTTGATGATGGTGGTTCATGCTACTTAGGTTTCAAGGATAAAAGGTTGGATCATGGGCAATCATTTCCTGGAGATGGTAATGGTAATTGTTCTGTTGGCAAGCAGAATTGGAACATGAAATTTAAGGATACTACCTCTGCTGCTCAAGCAATGGCTGAGTATGGAGAACTTGCAAGGCTAGTTGCCAGAGCTGTTGGAGAACTTTCAAGGCAATATTATGTTGATGATGGTGGTTCATGCCACTTTGGTTTCAAGGATGAAAGGTTGGAACATGGGCAATCATTTCTTTGAGATAGTAATGGTAATTTTTCTGTTGGTAAACAGTATTGGAACATGAAATTTAAGGATACTACCTCTGCTGCTCAAGCAGCGGCTGAGTTTGCAGAACATGCAAGCCTAGCTGCCAGAGCTGTTGTAGAACTTTCAAGGCAATATTGTGTTGATGATGGTGGTTCATGCCACTTAGGTTTCAAGGATAAAAGGTTGGATAATGGGCAATCATTTCCTGGAGATGGTAATGGTAATTTTTCTATTGGCAAGCAGAATTGGAACATGAAATTTAAGGATACTACCTCTGCTGCTCAAGCAATGGCTGAGTTTGGAGAACATGCAAGCCTAGCTGCCAGAGTTATTGGAGAACTTTCAAGGAAATATTGTGTTGATGATGGCGGTTCATGCCACTTATGTTTCAAGTATGAAAGGTTGGAACATGGACAATCATTTCCATGAGATGGTTATGGTAATTTTTCTATTGGTAGGCAGTATTGGAACATGAAATTTAAGGATGCTACCTCTGCTGCTGAAGCAGCGGCTGAGTTTGGAGAACATGCAAGCCTAGCTGCCAGAGCTGTTAGAGAACTTTAAAGGCAATACTATGTTGATGATGGTGGTTCATGCCACTTAGGTTTAACCGATGAAAGTTTTGAACATGGGAAAACATTTTCTGGAGATGGTAATGGTAATATTTTTGTTGGCAAGCAGAATTGGAACATGAAATTTAAGGATACTACGTCTGCTGCTCAAGCAGCGGCTGAATTTGGAGAACATGCAAGCCTAGCTTCCAGAGCTGTTGGAGAACTTTCAAGGCAATATTGTATTGATGATGGTGGTTCATGCCACTTAGGTTTCAAGGCTGAAAGGTTGGAACATGGGAAATCAATTCCTGGAGATGGTAATGGTAATTTTTCTTTTGGCAGGTAGAATTGGAACATGAAATTTATGGATGCTACCTCTGCTACTCAAGCAGCGGCTGAGTTTGCAGAACATGCAAGCCTAGATGCCAGAGTTGTTGTAGAACTTTCAAGGCAATATTGTGTTGATGATGGTGGTTCATGCCACTTACGTTTCAAGGATGAAAGGTTGGAACATCGGAAATCAATTCCTGGAGATGGTAATGGTAATTTTTCTGTTGGCAGGTAGAATTGGAACATGCAATTTAAGGATGCTACCTCTGCTCCTCAAGCAGCGACTGAGTTTGCAGAACATACAAGCCTAGCTGCCAGAGCTGTTGTAGAACTTTCAAGGCAATATTGTGTTGATGATGGTGGTTCATGCTACTTAGGTTTCAAGGATAAAAGGTTGGATCATGGGCAATCATTTCCTGGAGATGGTAATGGTAATTGTTCTGTTGGCAAGCAGAATTGGAACATGAAATTTAAGGATACTACCTCTGCTGCTCAAGCAATGGCTGAGTATGGAGAACTTGCAAGGCTAGTTGCCAGAGCTGTTGGAGAACTTTCAAGGCAATATTATGTTGATGATGGTGGTTCATGCCACTTTGGTTTCAAGGATGAAAGGTTGGAACATGGGCAATCATTTCTTTGAGATAGTAATGGTAATTTTTCTGTTGGTAAACAGTATTGGAACATGAAATTTAAGGATACTACCTCTGCTGCTCAAGCAGCGGCTGAGTTTGTAGAACATGCAAGCCTAGCTGCCAGAGCTGTTGGAGAACTTTCAAGGCAATATTATGTTGATGATGGTGGTTCATGCCACTTAGGTTTCAAGGCTGAAAGGTTGGAACATGGGAAATCAATTCCTGGAGATGGTAATGGTAATTGTTCTATTGGCAAGCAGAATTGGAACATGAAATTTAAGGATACTACCTCTGCTGCTCAAGCAGCGGCTGAGTATGGAGAACATGCAAGCCTAGCTGCCAGAGTTGTTGGAGAACTTTCAAGGAAATATTGTGTTGATGATGGCGGTTCATGGCACTTAGGTTTCAAGGATGAAAGGTTGGAACATGGACAATCATTTCCTTGAGATGGTTATGGTAATTTTTCTGTTGGTAGGCAGTATTGGAACATGAAATTTAAGGATGCTAACTCTGCTGCTCAAGCAGCGACTGAGTTTGGAGAACATGCAAGCCTAGCTGCCAGAGCTGTTGGAGAACTTTCAAGGCAATATTGTGTTGATGATGGTGGTTCATACCACTTAGGTTTCAAGGATGAAAGGTTGGAACATAGGCAATCATTTATTTGAGATGGTAATAGAAATTTTTCTGTTGGTAGGCAGTATTGGAACATGAAATTTAAGGATACTACCTCTGCTGCACAAGCAGCGGCTGAGTTTGTAGAACATGCAAGCCTAGTTGCCAGCGCTGTTGGAGAACTTTCAAGGCAATATTATGTTGATGATGGTGGTTCGTGCCACTTAGGTTTCAACGATGAATGTTTTGAACATGGGCAAGCATTTCCTGGAGATGGTAATGGTAATTTTTCTGTTGGCAAGCAGAATTGGAACATGAAATTTAAGGATACTACGTCTGCTACTCAAGCAGCGGCTGAGTTTGGAGAACATACAAGCCTAGCTGCCAGAGCTGTCGGAGAACATTCAAGGCAATATTGTGTTGATGATGGTGGTTCATGCCACTTAGGTTTCAAGGATAAAATGTTGGAACATGGGCAATCATTTCCTGGAGATGGTAATGGTAATTGTTCTATTGGCAAGCAGAATTGGAACATGAAATTTAAGGATACTACCTCTGTTGCTCAGGCAGCGGCTCAGTTTGGAGAACATGCAAGCCTAGCTGCCAGAGTTGTTGGAGAACTTTCAAGGCAATATTGTGTTGATGATGGCGGTTCATGCCACTTAGGTTTCAAGGATGAAAGGTTGGAACATGGACAATCATTTCCTTGAGATGGTTATGGTAAATTTTCTGTTGGTAGGCAGTATTGGAACATTAAATTTAAGGATGCTAACTCTGTTGCTCAAGTAGCGACTGAGTTTGGAGAACATGCAAGCCTAGCTGCCAGAGCTGTTGGAGAACTTTCAAGGCAATATTGTGTTGATGATGGTGGTTCATGCCACTTAGATTTCAAAGATGAAAGGTTGGAACATGGGCAATCATTTATTTGAGATGGTAATTGTAATTTTTCTGTTGGTAGGCAGTATTGGAACATGAAATTTAAGGATACTACCTCTGCTGCACAAGCAGCGGCTGAGTTTGTAGAACAAGCAAGCCTAGCTGCCAGAGCTGTTGGAGAACTTTCAAGGCAATATTATGTTGATGATGGTGGTTCGTGCCACTTAGGTTTCAACGATGAAAGTTTTGAACATGGGCAAGCATTTCCTGGAGATGGTAATGGTAATTTTTCTGTTGGCAAGCAGAATTGGAACATGAAATTTAAGGATACTACGTCTGCTACTCAAGCAGCGGCTGAGTTTGGAGAACATGCAAGCCTAGCTGCCAGAGCTGTTGGAGAACTTTCAAGGCAATATTGTGTTGATGATGGTGGTTCATGCCACTTAGGTTTCAAGGATAAAATGTTGGAACATGGGCAATCATTTCCTGGAGATGGTAATGGTAATTGTTCTATTGGCAAGCAGAATTGGAACATGAAATTTAAGGATACTACCTCTGCTGCTCAAGTAGCGGCTGAGTTTGGAGAACATGCAAGCCTAGTTGCCAGAGTTGTTGGAGAACTTTCAAGGAATTATTGTGTTGATGATGGCGGTTCATGCCACTTAGGTTTCAAGGATGAAAGGTTGGAACATGGACAATCATTTCCTTGAGATGGTTATGGTAATTTTTCTGTTGGTAGGCAGTATTGGAACATGAAATTTAAGGATGCTAACTCTGCTGCTCAAGCAGCGACTGAGTTTGGAGAACATGCAAGCCTAGCTGCCAGAGCTGTTGGAGAACTTTCAAGGCAATATTGTGTTGATGATGGTGGTTCATGCCACTTAGGTTTCAAGGATGAAAGGTTGGAACATGGGCAATCATTTATTTGAGATGGTAATAGTAATTTTTCTGTTGGTAGGCAGTATTGGAACATGAAATTTAAGGATACTACCTCTGCTGCACAAGCAGCGGCTGAGTTTGTAGAACATGCAAGCCTAGCTGCCAGAGCTGTTGGAGAAATTTCAAGGCAATATTATGTTGATGATGGTGGTTCGTGCCACTTAGGTTTCAACGATGAATGTTTTGAACATGGGCAAGCATTTCTTGGAGATGGTAATGGTAATTTTTCTGTTGGCAAGCAGAATTGGAACATGAAATTTAAGGATACTACGTCTGCTACTCAAGCAGCGGCTGAGTTTGGAGAACATGCAAGCCTAGCTGCCAGAGCTGTTGGAGAACTTTCCAGGCAATATTGTTTTGATGATGGTGGTTCATGCCACTTAGGTTTCAAGGATGAAAGGTTGGAACATGGGAAATCAATTCCTGGAGATGGTAATGGTAATTTTTTTGTTGGCAAGTAGAATTGGAACATGCAATTTAAGGATGCTACCTCTGCTACTCAAGCAGCGGCTGAGTTTGCAGAACATGCAAGCCTAGCTGCCAGAGCTATTGTAGAACTTTCAAGGCAATATTGTGTTGGAACATGGGCAATCATTTCCTGGAGATAGTAATGGTAATTGTTTTATTGGCAAGCAGAATTGGAACATGAAATTTAAGGATACTACGTCTGCTGCTCAAGCAGCGGCTGAATTTGGAGAACATGCAAGCCTAGCTGCCAGAGCTGTTGGAGAACTTTCAAGGCAATATTGTGTTGATGATGGTATTTCATGCCACTTAGGTTTCAAGGCTGAAAGGTTGGAACGTGGGAAATCAATTCCTGGAGATGGTAATGGTAATTTTTTTGTTGGCAGGTAGAATTGGAACATGAAATTTATGGATGCTACCTCTGCTACTCAAGCAGCGGCTGAGTTTGTAGAACATGCAAGCCTAGCTGCCAGAGCTGTTGTAGAACTTTCAAGGCAATATTGTGTTGATGATGGTGGTTCATGCCACTTAGGTTTCAAGGATGAAAGGTTGGAACATGGGCAATCATTTATTTGAGATGGTAATAGTAATTTTTCTGTTGGTAGGCAGTATTGGAACATGAAATTTAAGGATACTACCTCTGCTGCACAAGCAGCGGCTGAGTTTGTAGAACATGCAAGCCTAGCTGCCAGAGCTGTTGGAGAAATTTCAAGGCAATATTATGTTGATGATGGTGGTTCGTGCCACTTAGGTTTCAACGATGAAAGTTTTGAACATGGGCAAGCATTTCTTGGAGATGGTAATGGTAATTTTTCTGTTGGCAAGCAGAATTGGAACATGAAATTTAAGGATACTACGTCTGCTACTCAAGCAGCGGCTGAGTTTGGAGAACATGCAAGCCTAGCTGCCAGAGCTGTTGGAGAACTTTCCAGGCAATATTGTTTTGATGATGGTGGTTCATGCCACTTAGGTTTCAAGGATGAAAGGTTGGAACATGGGAAATCAATTCCTGGAGATGGTAATGGTAATTTTTTTGTTGGCAAGTAGAATTGGAACATGCAATTTAAGGATGCTACCTCTGCTACTCAAGCAGCGGCTGAGTTTGCAGAACATGCAAGCCTAGCTGCCAGAGCTATTGTAGAACTTTCAAGGCAATATTGTGTTGGAACATGGGCAATCATTTCATGGAGATAGTAATGGTAATTGTTTTATTGGCAAGCAGAATTGGAACATGAAATTTAAGGATACTACGTCTGCTGCTCAAGCAGCGGCTGAATTTGGAGAACATGCAAGCCTAGCTGCCAGAGCTGTTGGAGAACTTTCAAGGCAATATTGTGTTGATGATGGTATTTCATGCCACTTAGGTTTCAAGGCTGAAAGGTTGGAACGTGGGAAATCAATTCCTGGAGATGGTAATGGTAATTTTTTTGTTGGCAGGTAGAATTGGAACATGAAATTTATGGATGCTACCTCTGCTACTCAAGCAGCGGCTGAGTTTGTAGAACATGCAAGCCTAGCTGCCAGAGCTGTTGTAGAACTTTCAAGGTTATATTGTGTTGATGATGGTGGTTCATGCCACTTACGTTTCAAGGATGAATGGTTGGAACATGGGAAATCAATTCCTGGAGATGGTAATGGTAATTTTTCTGTTGGCAGGTAGAATTGGAACATGCAATTCAAGGATGCTACCTCTGCTCCACAAGCAGCGGTTGAGTTTGCAGAACATACAAGCCTAGCTGCCAGAGCTATTGTAGAACTTTCAAGGCAATATTGTGTTGATGATGGTGGTTAATGCTACTTAGGTTTCAAGGATAAAAGGTTGGATCATGGGCAATCATTTCCTGGAGATGGTAATGGTAATTGTTCTGTTGGCAAGCAGAATTGGAACATGAAATTTAAGGATACTACCTCTGCTGCTCAAGCAGCGGCTGAGTATGGAGAACTTGCAAGGCTAGCTGCCAGAGCTGTTGGAGAACTTTCAAGGCAATATTGTGTTGATGATGGTGGTTCATGACACTTTGGTTTCAAGGATGAAAGGTTGGAACATGGGCAATCATTTCTTTGAGATAGTAATGGTAATTTTTCTGTTGGTAAACAGTATTGGAACATGAAATTTAAGGATACTACCTCTGCTGCTCAAGCAGCGGCTGAGTTTGTAGAACATGCAAGCCTAGCTGCCAGAGCTGTTGGAGAACTTTCAAGGCAATATTATGTTGATGATGGTGGTTCATGCCACTTAGGTTTCAAGGCTGAAAGGTTGGAACATGGGAAATCAATTCCTGGAGATGGTAATGGTAATTGTTTTGTTGGCAAGCAGAATTGGAACATGAAATTTAAGGATACTACGTCTGCTACTCAAGCAGCGGCTGAGTTTGGAGAAAATACAAGCCTAGCTATCAGAGCTGTTGGAGAACTTTCAAGGCAATATTGTGTTGATGATGGTGGTTCATGCCACTTAGGTTTCAAGGTTGAAAGGTTGGAACATGGGGAATCAATTCCTGGAGATGGTAATGGTAATTTTTCTTTTGGCAGGTTGAATTTGAACATGAAATTTAAGGATGCTACCTCTGCTACTCAAGCAGCGGCTGAGTTTGCAGAACATGCAAGCCTAGCTGCCAGAGCTGTTGTAGAACTTTCAAGGCAATATTGTGTTGATGATGGTGGTTCATGCCACTTAGGTTTCAAGGATAAAATGTTGGAACATGGGCAATCATTTCCTGGAGATGGTAATGGTAATTGTTCTATTGGCAAGCAGAATTGGAACATGAAATTTAAGGATACTACCTCTGCTGCTCAAGCAGCGGCTGAGTTTGGAGAACATGCAAGCCTAGCTGCCAGAGTTGTTGGAGAACTTTCAAGGAAATATTGTGTTGATGATGGCGGTTCATGCCACTTAGGTTTCAAGGATGAAAGGTTGGAACATGGACAATCATTTCCTTGAGATGGTTATGGTAATTTTTCTGTTGGTAGGCAGTATTGGAACATGAAATTTAAGGATGCTAACTCTGCTGCACAAGCAGCGGCTGAGTTTGTAGAACATGCAAGCCTAGCTGCCAGAGCTGTTGGAGAACTTTTAAGGCAATATTATGTTGATGATGGTGGTTCATGCCACTTAGGTTTCAAGGCTGAAAGGTTGGAACATGGGAAATCAATTACTGGAGATGGTAATGGTAATTGTTTTGTTGGCAAGCAGAATTGGAACATGAAATTTAAGGATACTACGTCTGCTACTCAAGCAGCGGCTGAGTTTGGAGAAAATACAAGCCTAGCTATCAGAGCTGTTGGAGAACTTTCAAGGCAATATTGTGTTGATGATGGTGGTTCATGCCACTTAGGTTTCAAGGATGAAAGGTTGGAACATGGGAAATCAATTCCTGGAGATGGTAATGGTAATTTTTCTGTTGGCAAGTAGAATTGGAACATGCAATTTAAGGATGCTACCTCTGCTGCTCAAGCAGCGGCTGAGTTTGGAGAACATGCAAACCTAGCTGCCAGAGTTGTTGGAGAACTTTCAAGGCAATATTGTGTTGATGATGGTATTTCATGCCACTTAGGTTTCAAGGCTGAAAGGTTGGAACGTGGGAAATCAATTCCTGGAGATGGTAATGGTAATTTTTTTGTTGGCAGGTAGAATTGGAACATGAAATTTATGGATGCTACCTCTGCTACTCAAGCAGCGGCTGAGTTTGTAGAACATGCAAGCCTAGCTGCCAGAGCTGTTGTAGAACTTTCAAGGCAATATTGTGTTGATGATGGTGGTTCATGCCACTTAGGTTTCAAGGATGAAAGGTTGGAACATGGGAAATCAATTCCTGGAGATGGTAATGGTAATTTTTATGTTGGCAGGTAGAATTGGAACATGCAATTCAAGGATGCTACCTCTGCTCCACAAGCAGCGGCTGAGTTTGCAGAACATACAAGCCTAGCTGCCAGAGCTATTGTAGAACTTTCAAGGCAATATTGTGTTGATGATGGTGGTTAATGCTACTTAGGTTTCAAGGATAAAAGGTTGGATCATGGGCAATCATTTCCTGGAGATGGTAATGGTAATTGTTCTGTTGGCAAGCAGAATTGGAACATGAAATTTAAGGATACTACCTCTGCTGCTCAAGCAGCGGCTGAGTTTGGAGAACATGCAAGCCTAGCTGCCAGAGTTGTTGGAGAACTTTCAAGGAAATATTGTGTTGATGATGGCGGTTCATGCCACTTAGGTTTCAAGGATGAAAGGTTGGAACATGGACAATCATTTCCTTGAGATGGTTATGGTAATTTTTCTGTTGGTAGGCAGTATTGGAACATGAAATTTAAGGATGCTAACTCTGCTGCACAAGCAGCGGCTGAGTTTGTAGAACATGCAAGCCTAGCTGCCAGAGCTGTTGGAGAACTTTCAAGGCAATATTATGTTGATGATGGTGGTTCATGCCACTTAGGTTTCAAGGCTGAAAGGTTGGAACATGGGAAATCAATTCCTGGAGATGGTAATGGTAATTGTTTTGTTGGCAAGCAGAATTGGAACATGAAATTTAAGGATACTACGTCTGCTACTCAAGCAGCGGTTGAGTTTGGAGAAAATACAAGCCTAGCTATCAGAGCTGTTGGAGAACTTTCAAGGCAATATTGTGTTGATGATGGTGGTTCATGCCACTTAGGTTTCAAGGTTGAAAGGTTGGAACATGGGAAATCAATTCCTGGAGATGGTAATGGTAATTTTTCTTTGGGCAGGTTGAATTTGAACATGAAATTTAAGGATGCTACCTCTGCTACTCAAGCAGCGGCTGAGTTTGCAGAACATGCAAGCCTAGCTGCCAGAGCTGTTGTAGAACTTTCAAGGCAATATTGTGTTGATGATGGTGGTTCATGCCACTTAGGTTTCAAGGATAAAATGTTGGAACATGGGCAATCATTTCCTGGAGATGGTAATGGTAATTGTTCTATTGGCAAGCAGAATTGGAACATGAAATTTAAGGATACTACCTCTGCTGCTCAAGCAGCGGCTGAGTTTGGAGAACATGCAAGCCTAGCTGCCAGAGTTGTTGGAGAACTTTCAAGGAAATATTGTGTTGATGATGGCGGTTCATGCCACTTAGGTTTCAAGGATGAAAGGTTGGAACATGGACAATCATTTCCTTGAGATGGTTATGGTAATTTTTCTGTTGGTAGGCAGTATTGGAACATGAAATTTAAGGATGCTAACTCTGCTGCACAAGCAGCGGCTGAGTTTGTAGAACATGCAAGCCTAGCTGCCAGAGCTGTTGGAGAACTTTCAAGGCAATATTATGTTGATGATGGTGGTTCGTGCCACTTAGGTTTCAACGATGAAAGTTTTGAACATGGGCAAGCATTTCCTGGAGATGGTAATGGTAATTTTTCTGTTGGCAAGCAGAATTGGAACATGAAATTTAAGGATACTAAGTCTGCTACTCAAGCAGCGGCTGAGTTTGGAGAACATGCAAGCCTAGCTGCCAGAGCTGTTGGAGAACTTTCAAGGCAATATTGTGTTGATGATGGTGGTTCATGCCACTTAGGTTTCAAGGATGAAAGGTTGGAACATGGGAAATCAATTCCTGGAGATGGTAATGGTAATTTTTCTGTTGCCAAGTAGAATTGGAACATGCAATTTAAGGATGCTACCTCTGCTACTCAAGCAGCGGCTGAGTTTGCAGAACATGCAAGCCTAGCTGCCAGAGCTGTTGTAGAACTTTCAAGGCAATATTGTGTTGGAACATGGGCAATCATTTCCTGGAGATAGTAGTGGTAATTGTTTTATTGGCAAGCAGAATTGGAACATGAAATTTAAGGATACTACCTCTGCTGCTCAAGCAACGGCTGAGTTTGGAGAACATGCAAGCCTAGCTGCCAGAGCTGTTAGAGAACTTTTAAGGAAATATTGTGTTGATGATGGCGGTTCATGCCACTTAGGTTTCAAGGATGAAAGGTTGGAACGTGTGCAATCATTTCCTTAAGATGGTAATGGTAACTTTTCTGTTGGTAGGCAGTATTAGAACATGAAATTTAAGGATGCTACCTCTGCTGCCCAAGCAGCGGCTGAGTTTGGAGAACATGCAAGCCTAGCTGCCAGAGTTGTTGGAGACCTTTCAAGGAAATATTGTGTTGATGATGGCGGTTCATGCCACTTAGGTTTCAAGGATGAAAGGTTGGAACATGGGCAATTATTTCCTTGAGATGGTAATGGTAATTTTTCTGTTGGTAGGCAGTATTGGAACGTGAAATTTAAGGATGCTACCTCTGCTGCTCAAGCAGCAGCTGAGTTTGGAGAATATGCAAACCTAGCTGCCAGAGCTGTTGGAGTACTTTCAAGGCAATATTGTGTTGATGATGGTGGTTCATGCCACTTAGGTTTCAACGATAAAAGTTTTAAACATGGGCAAGCATTTCCTGGAGATGGTAATGGTAATTGTTTTGTTGGCAAGCAGAATTGGAACATGAAATTTAAGGATACTACGTCTGCTGCTCATGTAGCGGCTATGTTTGGAGAACATGCAAGCCTAGCTGCCAGAGCTGTTGGAGAACATTCAAGGCAATATTGTGTTGATGATGGTGGTTCATGCCACTGAGGTTTCAAGGATGAAAGGTTGGAACATGGGAAATCAATTCCTGGAGATGGTAATGGTAATTTTTTTGTTTGCAGGTAGAATTGGAACATGCAATTTAAAGATGCTACCTCTGCTACTCAAGCAGTGGCTGAGTTTGCAGAACATGCAAGCCTAGCTGACAGGGCTGTTGTAGAACTTTTAAGGCAATATTGTGTTGATGATGGTGGTTCATGCCACTTAGGTTTCAAGGATGAAAGGTTGGAACATGGGAAATCAATTCCTGGAGATGGTAATAGTAATTTTTCTGTTGGCAGGTAGAATTGGAACATGCAATTTAAGGATGCTACCTCTGCTACTCAAGCAGCGGCTGAGTTTGCAGAACATGCAAGCCTAGCTGCCAGAGCGGTTGTAGAACTTTCAAGGCAACATTGTGTTGATGATGGTGGTTCTTGCCACTTAGGTTTCAATGATAAAACGTTGGATCATGGGCAATCATTTCCTATAGAAGGTAATGGTAATTGTTCTGTTGGCAAGTAGAATTAGAACATGAAATTTAAGGATACTACCTCTGCTGCTCAAGCAGCGGCTGAGTTTGGAGAACATGCAAGCCTAGCTGCCAGAGCTGTTGGAGAACTTTCAAGGCAATATTATGTTGATGATGGTGGTTCATGCCACTTAGGTTTCAATGATGAAAGTTTTAAACATGGGCAAGCATTTCCTGGAGATGGTAATGGTAATTGTTTTGTTGGCAAGCAGAATTGGAACATGAAATTTAAGGATACTACGTCTGCTGCTCAAGTAGCGGCTGAGTTTGTAGAACATGCAAGCCTAGCTGCCAGAGCTGTTGGAGAACTTTCAAGGCAATATTGTGCTGATGATGGTGGTTCATGCCACTGAGGTTTCAAGGATGAAAGGTTGGAACATGGGAAATCAATTGCTGGAGATGGTAATGGTAATTTTTCTGTTGGCAGGTAGAATTGGAACATGCAATTTAAAGATGCTACCTCTGCTACTCAAGCAGTGGCTGAGTTTGCAGAATATGCAAGCCTAGCTGACAGAGCTGTTGTAGAACTTTCAAGGCAATATTGTGTTGATGATGGTGGTTCATGCCACTTAGGTTTCAAGGATGAAAGGTTGGAACATGGGAAATCAATTCCTGGAGATGGTAATGGTAATTTTTCTGTTGACAAGCAGAATTGGAACATGAAATTTAAGGATACTACCTCTGCTGCTCAAGCAGCGGCTGAGTTTGGAGAACATGCAAGCCTAGCTGCCAGAGCTGTTGGAGAACTTTCAAGGCAATATTGTGTTGATGATAGTGGTTCATGCCACTTAGGTTTCAAGGATGAAAGGTTGGAACATGGGGAATCATTTCCTTGAGATAGTAATGGTAATTTTTCTGTTGGTAGGCAGTATTGGAACATGAAATTTAAGGATACTACCTCTGCTGCTAAAGCAGCGGCTGAGTTTGTAGAACATGCAAGCCTAGCTGCCAGAGCTGTTGGAGAACTTTCAAGCCAATATTATGTTGATGATGGTGGTTCATGCCACTTAGGTTTCAACGATGAAAGTTTTGAACATGGGCAAGCATTTCCTGGAGATGGTAATGGTAATTTTTCTGTTGGCAAGCAGAATTGGAACATGAAATTTAAGGATACTACGTCTGCTACTCAAGCAGCGGCTGAGTTTGGAGAACATGCAAGCCTGGCTTCCAGAGCTGTTGGAGAACTTTCAAGGTAATATTGTGCTGATGATGGTGGTTCATGCCACTGAGGTTTCAAGGATGAAAGGTTGGAACATGGGAAATCAATTGCTGGAGATGGTAATGGTAATTTTTCTGTTGGCAGGTAGAATTGGAACATGCAATTTAAAGATGCTACCTCTGCTACTCAAGCAGTGGCTGAGTTTGCAGAATATGCAAGCCTAGCTGACAGAGCTGTTGTAGAACTTTCAAGGCAATATTATGTTGATGATGGTGGTTCATGCCACTTAGGTTTCAATGATGAAAGTTTTAAACATGGGCAAGCATTTCCTGGAGATGGTAATGGTAATTGTTTTGTTGGCAAGCAGAATAGGAACATGAAATTTAAGGATACTACGTCTGCTGCTCAAGTAGCGGCTGAGTTTGTAGAACATGCAAGCCTAGCTGCCAGAGCTGTTGGAGAACTTTCAAGGCAATATTGTGCTGATGATGGTGGTTCATGCCACTGAGGTTTCAAGGATGAAAGGTTGGAACATGGGAAATCAATTCCTGGAGATGGTAATAGTAATTTTTCTGTTGGCAGGTAGAATTGGAACATGCAATTTAAGGATGCTACCTCTGCTACTCAAGCAGCGGCTGAGTTTGCAGAACATGCAAGCCTAGCTGCCAGAGCGGTTGTAGAACTTTCAAGGCAACATTGTGTTGATGATGGTGGTTCTTGCCACTTAGGTTTCAATGATAAAACGTTGGATCATGGGCAATCATTTCCTATAGAAGGTAATGGTAATTGTTCTGTTGGCAAGTAGAATTAGAACATGAAATTTAAGGATACTACCTCTGCTGCTCAAGCAGCGGCTGAGTTTGGAGAACATGCAAGCCTAGCTGCCAGAGCTGTTGGAGAACTTTCAAGGCAATATTATGTTGATGATGGTGGTTCATGCCACTTAGGTTTCAATGATGAAAGTTTTAAACATGGGCAAGCATTTCCTGGAGATGGTAATGGTAATTGTTTTGTTGGCAAGCAGAATTGGAACATGAAATTTAAGGATACTACGTCTGCTGCTCAAGTAGCGGCTGAGTTTGTAGAACATGCAAGCCTAGCTGCCAGAGCTGTTGGAGAACTTTCAAGGCAATATTGTGCTGATGATGGTGGTTCATGCCACTGAGGTTTCAAGGATGAAAGGTTGGAACATGGGAAATCAATTGCTGGAGATGGTAATGGTAATTTTTCTGTTGGCAGGTAGAATTGGAACATGCAATTTAAAGATGCTACCTCTGCTACTCAAGCAGTGGCTGAGTTTGCAGAATATGCAAGCCTAGCTGACAGAGCTGTTGTAGAACTTTCAAGGCAATATTGTGTTGATGATGGTGGTTCATGCCACTTAGGTTTCAAGGATGAAAGGTTGGAACATGGGAAATCAATTCCTGGAGATGGTAATGGTAATTTTTCTGTTGACAAGCAGAATTGGAACATGAAATTTAAGGATACTACCTCTGCTGCTCAAGCAGCGGCTGAGTTTGGAGAACATGCAAGCCTAGCTGCCAGAGCTGTTGGAGAACTTTCAAGGCAATATTGTGTTGATGATAGTGGTTCATGCCACTTAGGTTTCAAGGATGAAAGGTTGGAACATGGGGAATCATTTCCTTGAGATAGTAATGGTAATTTTTCTGTTGGTAGGCAGTATTGGAACATGAAATTTAAGGATACTACCTCTGCTGCTAAAGCAGCGGCTGAGTTTGTAGAACATGCAAGCCTAGCTGCCAGAGCTGTTGGAGAACTTTCAAGCCAATATTATGTTGATGATGGTGGTTCATGCCACTTAGGTTTCAACGATGAAAGTTTTGAACATGGGCAAGCATTTCCTGGAGATGGTAATGGTAATTTTTCTGTTGGCAAGCAGAATTGGAACATGAAATTTAAGGATACTACGTCTGCTACTCAAGCAGCGGCTGAGTTTGGAGAACATGCAAGCCTGGCTTCCAGAGCTGTTGGAGAACTTTCAAGGTAATATTGTGTTGATGATGGTGGTTCATGCCACTTAGGTTTCAAGGATGAAAGGTTGGAACATGGGCAATCATTTCCTGGAGATGGTAATGGTAATTGTTCTGTTGGCAAGCAGAATTGGAACATGATATTTAAGGATACTACCTCTGCTGCTCAAGCAGCGGCTGAGTTTGGAGAACATGCAAGCCTAGCTGCCAGAGCTGTTGGAGAACTTTCAAGGAAATATTGTGTTGATGATGGCGGTTCATGCCACTTAGGTTTCTAGGATGAAAGGTTGGAACATGGGCAATCATTTCCTTGAGATGGTAATGGTTATTTTTCAGTTGGTAGGAAGTATTGGAACATGAAATTTAAGGATGCTACCTCTGCTGCTCAAGCAGCGTCTGAGTTTGGAGAACATGCAAGCCTAGCTGCCAGAGCTGTTGGAGAACTTTCAAGGCAATATTATATTGATGATGGTGGTGGTTCATGCCACTTAGGTTTCAACTATGAAAGTTTTGAACATGGGCAAGCATTTCCTGGAGATGGTAATGGTAATTTTTCTGTTGGCAAGCAGAATTGGAACATGAAATTTAAGGATACTACGTCTGCTGCTCAAGCAGCGGCTGAGTTTGGAGAACATGCAAGCCTAGCTGCCAGTGCTGTTGGAGAACTTTCAAGGCAATATTGTGTTGATGATGGTGGTTCATGCCACTTAGGTTTCAAGGATTAAAGGTTGGAACATGGGCAAGCATTTCCTGGAGATGGTAATGGTAATTTTTCTGTTGGCAAGCAGAATTGGAACATGAAATTTAAGGATACTACCTCTGCTTCTCAAGCAGCGGCTGAGTTTGCAGAACATGCAAGCCTAGCTGCTAGAGTTGTTGTAGAACTTTCAAGGCAATATTGTGTTGATGATGGTAGTTCATGCCACTTAGGTTTCAAGGATGAAAGGTTGGAACATGGACAATCATTTCCTTGAGATGGTAATGGTAATTGTTCTATTGGCAAGAAGATTTGGAACATGAAATTTAAGGATACTACCTCTACTGCTCAAGCAGCGGCTGAGTTTGGAGAACATGCAAGCCTAGCTACCAGAGCTGTTGGAGTACTTTCAAGGAAATATTGTGTTGATGATGGCGGTTCATGCCACTTAGGTTTCAAGGAAGAAAGGTTGGAACATGGGCAATCATTTCCTTGAGATGGTAATGGTAATTTTTCTGTTGGTAGACAATATTGGAACATGAAATTTAAGGATGCTACCTCAGCTGCTCAAGCAGCGGCTGAGTTTGGAGAACATGCAAGCCTAGCTGCCAGAGCTGTTGGAGAACTTTCAAGGCAATATTATGTTGATGATGGTGGTTCATGCCACTTATGTTTCAACGATGAATGTTTTGAACATGGGCAAGCATTTTCTGGAGATGGTAATGGTAATTTTTCTGTTGGCAAGCAGAATTGGAACATGAAATTTAAGGATACTACGTCTGCTGCTCAAGCAGCGACTGAGTTTGGAGAACATGCAAACCTAGCTGCCAGAGCTGTTGGAGAACTTTCAAGGCAATATTGTGTTGATGATGGTGGTTCATGCCACTTAGCTTTCAAGGATGAAAGGTTGGAACATGGGCAAGCATTTCCTGGAGATGGTAATGGTAATTTTTCTGTTGGCAAGCAGAATTGGAACATGAAATTTAAGGATGCTACCTCTGCTGCTCAAGCAACGGCTGAGTTTGCAGAACATGCAAGCCTAGCTGCCAGAGATGTTGTAGAACTTTCAAGGCAATATTGTATTGATGATGGTGGTTCATGCCACTTAGGTTTCAAGGATAAAAGGTTGGAACATGGGCAATCATTTCCTTGAGATGGTAATGGTAATTGTTCTGTTGGCATGCTGTATTGGAACATGAAATTTAAGGATGCTACCTCTGCTGCTCAAGCAGCGGCTGAGTTTGGAGAACATGCAAGCCTAGCAGCCAGAGCTGTTGGAGAACTTTCAAGGCAATTTTGTGTTGATGATGGTGGTTCATGCCACTTTGATTTCAAGGATGAAAGGTTGGAACATGGGCAATCATTTCCTTGAGATGGTAATGGTAATTTTTCTGTTGGTAGGCAGTATTGGAAAATGAAATTTAAGGATGCTACCTCTGCTACTCAAGCAGCGGCTGAGTTTGGAGAACATGCAAGCCTAGCTGCCAGAGCTGTTGGAGAACTTTCAAGGCAATATTATGTTGATGATGGTGGTTCATGCCACTTAGGTTTCAACGATGAATGTTTTGAACATGGGCAAGCATTTCCTGTAGATGGTAATGGTAATTGTTCTGTTGGCAAGCAAAATTGGAACATGATATTTAAGGATACTACCTCTGCTGCTCAGGCAGCAGCTGAGTTTGGAGAACATGCAAGCCTAGCTGCCAGATCTGTTGGAGAACTTTCAAGGAAATATTGTATTGATGATGGTGGTTCATACCACTTAGGTTTCAAGGATGAAAGGTTGGAACATGGGCAATCATTTCCTTGAGATAGTAATGGTAATTTTTCTGTTGGTAGGCAGTATTAGAACGTGAAATTTAAGGATGCTACCTCTGCTGCTCAAGCAGCGGCTGAGTTTGGAGAACATACAAGCCTAGCTGCCAGAGCTGTTAGAGAACTTTCAAGGCAATATTATGTTGATGATGGTTGTTCATGCCACTTAGGTTTCAACGATGAAAGTTTTGAACATGGGCAAGCATTTTTTGGAGATGGTAATGGTAATTTTTCTGTTGGCAAGCAGAATTGGAACATGAAATTTAAGGATACTACGTCTGCTGCTCAAGCAGCGACTGAGTTTGGAGAACATGCAAACCTAGCTGCCAGAGCTGTTGGAGAACTATCAAGGCAATATTGTGTTGATGATGGTGGTTCATGCCACTTAGCTTTCAAGGATGAAAGGTTGGAACATTGGGCAAGCATTTCCTGGAGATGGTAATGGTAATTTTTCTGTTGGCAAGCAGAATTGGAACATGAAATTTAAGGATGCTACCTCTGCTGCTCAAGCAACGGCTGAGTTTGCAGAACATGCAAGCCTAGCTGCCAGAGATGTTGTAGAACTTTCAAGGCAATATTGTATTGATGATGGTGGTTCATGCCACTTAGGTTTCAAGGATAAAAGGTTGGAACATGGGCAATCATTTCCTTGAGATGGTAATGGTAATTGTTCTGTTGGCATGCTGTATTGGAACATGAAATTTAAGGATGCTACCTCTGCTGCTCAAGCAGCGGCTGAGTTTGGAGAACATGCAAGCCTAGCAGCCAGAGCTGTTGGAGAACTTTCAAGGCAATTTTGTGTTGATGATGGTGGTTCATGCCACTTTGATTTCAAGGATGAAAGGTTGGAACATAGGCAATCATTTCCTTGAGATGGTAATGGTAATTTTTCTGTTGGTAGGCAGTATTGGAAAATGTAATTTAAGGATACTACGTCTGCTGCTCAAGCAGTGGCTGAGTTGGGAGAACATGCAAGCCTAGCTGCCAGTGCTGTTGGAGAACTTTCAAGGCAATATTGTGTTGATGATGATGGTTCATGCCACTTAGGTTTCAAGGATTAAAGGTTGGAACATGGGCAAGCATTTCCTGGAGATGGTAATGGTATTTTTTCTGTTGGCAAGCAGAATTGGAACATGAAATTTAAGGATACTACCTCTGCTGCTCAAGCAGCGGCTGAGTTTGCAGAACATGCAAGCCTAGCTGCCAGAGCTGTTGTAGAACTTTCAAGGCAATATTGTGTTGATGATGGTAGTTCATGCCACTTAGGTTTCAAGGATGAAAGGTTGGAACATGGACAATCATTTCCTGGAGATGGTAATGGTAATTGTTCTATTGGCAAGAAGAATTGGAACATGAAATTTAAGGATACTACCTCTGCTGCTCAAGCAGCGGCTGAGTTTGGAGAACATGCAAGCCTAGCTGCCAGAGCTATTGGAGTACTTTCAAGGCAATATTGTATTGATGATGGTTGTTCATACCACTTAGGTTTCAAGGATGAAAGGTTGGAACATGGGCAATCATTTCCTTGAGATGGTAATGATAATTTTTCTGTTGGTAGACAATATTGGAACATGAAATTTAAGGATGCTACCTCTGCTGCTCAAGCAGCGGCTGAGTTTGGAGAACATGCAAGCCTAGCTGCCAGAGCTGTTGGAGAACTTTAAAGGCAATATTGTGTTGATGATGGTGGTTCATGCCACTTAGGTTTCAAGGATGAAACGTTGGAACATGGGCAACCATTTTCTGGAGATGGTAATGGTAATATTTCTGTTGGAAAGCAGAATTGGAACATGAAATTTAAGGATACTACGTCTGCTGCGCAAGCAGTGACTGAGTTTGGAGAACATGCAAACCTAGCTGCCAGAGCTGTTGGAGAACTTTCAAGGCAATATTGTGTTGATGATGGTGGTTCATGCCACTTAGCTTTCAAGGATGAAAGGTTGGAACATGGGCAAGCATTTCCTGGAGATGGTAATGGTAATTTTTCTGTTGGCAAGCAGAATTGGAACATGAAATTTAAGGATACTACCTCTGCTGCTCAAGCAACGGCTGAGTTTGCAGAACATGCAAGCCTAGCTGCCAGAGATGTTGTAGAACTTTCAAGGCAATATTGTATTGATGATGGTGGTTCATGCCACTTAGGTTTCAAGGATAAAAGGTTGGAACATGGGCAATCATTTCCTTGAGATGGTAATGGTAATTGTTCTGTTGGCATGCAGTATTCGAACATGAAATTTAAGAATGCTACCTCTGCTGCTCAAGCAGCGGCTGAGTTTGGAGAACATGCAAGCCTAGCAGCCAGAGCTGTTGGAGAACTTTCAAGGCAATTTTGTGTTGATGATGGTGGTTCATGCCACTTTGATTTCAAGGATGAAAGGTTGGAACATGGGCAATCATTTCCTTGAGATGGTAATGGTGATTTTTCTGTTCGCAGGCAGTATTGGAAAATGAAATTTAAGGATGCTACCTCTGCTACTCAAGCAGCGGCTGAGTTTGGAGAACATGCAAGCCTAGCTGCCAGAGCTGTTGGAGAACTTTCAAGGCAATATTATGTTGATGATGGTGGTTCATGCCACTTAGGTTTCAACGATGAAAGTTTTGAACATGGGCAAGCATTTCTTGGAGATGGTAATGGTAATTGTTCTGTTGGCAAGCAGAATTGGAACATGATATTTAAGGATACTACCTCTGCTGCTCAAGCAGCGGCTGAGTTTGGAGAACATGCAAGCCTAGCTGCCAGAGCTGTTGGAGAACTTTCAAGGAAATATTGTATTGATGATGGTGGTTCATGCCACTTAGGTTTCAAGGATGAAAGGTTGGAACATGGGCAATCATTTCCTTGAGATGGTAATGGTAATTTTTCTGTTGGTAGGCATTATTGGAACGTGAAATTTAAGGATGCTACCTCTGCTGCTCAAGCAGCGGCTGAGTTTGGAGAACATACAAGCCTAGCTGCCAGAGCTGTTGGAGAACTTTCAAGGCAATATTATGTTGATGATGGTTGTTCATGCCACTTAGGTTTCAACGATGAAAGTTTTGAACATGGGCAAGCATTTTCTGGAGATGGTAATGGTAATTTTTCTGATGGCAAGCAGAATTGGAACATGAAATTTAAGGATACTACGTCTGCTGCTCAAGCAGCGACTGAGTTTGGAGAACATGCAAACCTAGCTGCCAGAGCTGTTGGAGAACTATCAAGGCAATATTGTGTTGATGATGGTGGTTCATGCCACTTAGCTTTCAAGGATGAAAGGTTGGAACATGGGCAAGCATTTCCTGGAGATGGTAATGGTAATTTTACTGTTGGCAAGCTGAATTGGAACATGAAATTTAAGGATGCTACCTCTGCTGCTCAAGCAACGGCTGAGTTTGCAGAACATGCAAGCCTAGCTGCCAGAGATGTTGTAGAACTTTCAAGGCAATATTGTATTGATGATGGTGGTTCATGCCACTTAGGTTTCAAGGATAAAAGGTTGGAACATGGGCAATCATTTCCTTGAGATGGTAATGGTAATTGTTCTGTTGGCATGCAGTATTCGAACATGAAATTTAAGGATGCTACCTCTGCTGCTCAAGCAGTGGCTGAGTTTGGAGAACATGCAAGCCTAGCAGCCAGAGCTGTTGGAGAACTTTCAAGGCAATTTTGTGTTGATGATGGTGGTTCATGCCACTTTGATTTCAAGGATGAAAGGTTGGAACATGGGCAATCATTTCCTTGAGATGGTAATGGTAATTTTTCTGTTGGTAGGCAGTATTGGAAAATGAAATTTAAGGATGCTACCTCTGCTGCTCAAGTAGCGGCTGAGTTCGGAGAACATGCAAGCCTAGCTGCCAGAGCTGTTGGAGAACTTTCAAGGCAATATTATGTTGATGATGGCGGTTCATGCCACTTAGGTTTCAACGATGAAAGTTTTGAACATGGGCAAGCATTTCTTGGAGATGGTAATGGTAATTTTTCTATTGGTAGGCAGTATTGGAACATGAAATTTAAGGATGCTAGCTCTGCTGCTCAAGCAGCGGCTTAGTTTGGAGAACATGCAAGCCTAGCTGCCAGACCTGTTGGAGAACTTTCAAGGCAATATTATGTTGATGATGGTGGTTCATGCCACTTAGGTTTCAAGGATGAAAGGTTGGAACATGGAAAATCATTTCCTTGAGATGGTAATGGTAATTTTTCTGTTGGTAGGAAGTATTGGAACATGGAATTTAAGGATGCTACCTCTGCTGCTCAAGCAGCGGCTGAGTTTGGAGAACATGCAAGCCTAGCTGCCAGAGCTGTTGGAGAACTTTCAAGGCAATATTGTGTTGATGATGGTTGTTCATGCCACTTAGGTTTCAACGATGAAAGTTTTGAACATGGGCAAGCATTTCCTGGAGATGATAATGGTAATTTTTCTGTTGGCAAGCAGAATTGGAACATGATATTTAAGGATACTACCTCTGCTGCTCAAGCAGCGGCTGAGTTTGGAGAACATGCAAACCTAGCCGCCAGAGCTGTTGGAGAACTTTCAAGGAAATATTGTGTTGATGATGGCGGTTCATGCCACTTAGGTTTCAAGGATGAAAGGTTGGAACATGGGCAATCATTTCCTTGAGATGGTAATGGTAATTTTTATGTTGGTAGGCAGTATTGGAACGTGAAATTTAAGGATGCTACCTCTGCTGCTCAAGCAGCGGCTGAGTTTGGAGAACATGCAAGCCTAGCTGCCAAAGCTGTTGGAGAACTTTCAAGGCAATATTGTGTTGATGATGGTTGTTCATGCCACTTAGGTTTCAACGATGAAAGTGTTGAACATGGGCAAGCATTTCCTGGAGATGGTAATGGTAATTTTTCTGTTTGCAAGCAGAATTGGAACATGAAATTTAAGGATACTACGTCTGCTGCTCAAGCAGCGGCTGAGTTTGGAGAACATGCAAACCTAGCTGCAAGAGCTGTTGATGAACTTTCAAGGCAATATTGTGTTGATGATGGTGGTTCATGCCACTTACGTTTCAAGGATGAAAGGTTGCAACATGGGCAAGCATTTCCTGGAGATGGTAATGGTAATTTTTCTGTTGGCAAGCAACGGCTGAGTTTGCAGAACATGCAAGCCTAGCAGCCAGCGCTGTTGTAGAACTTTCAAGGAAATATTGTGTTGATGATGGCGGTTCATGCCACTTAGGTTTCAAGGATGAAAGGTTGGAATATGGGCAATCATTTCCTTGAGATGGTAATAGTAATTTTTCTGTTGGTAGGCAGTATTGGAACATGAAATTTAAGGATGCTACCTCTGCTGCTCAAGCAGCGGCTGAGTTTGGAGAACATGCAAGCCTAGCTGCCAGACCTGTTGGAGAACTTTCAAGGCAATATTATGTTGATGATAGTGGTTCATGCCACTTTGGTTTCAAGGATGAAAGTTTTGAACATGGGCAAGCATTTCCTGGAGATGGTAATGGTAATTTTTCTGTTGGTAGGCAGTATTGGAAAATGATATTTAAGGATGCTACCTCTGCTGCTCAAGCAGCGGCTGAGTTTGGAGAACATGCAAGCCTAGCTGCCAGAGCTGTTGGAGAACTTTCAAGGCAATATTATGTTGATAATGGTGGTTCATGCATCTTAGGTTTCAACGATGAAAGTTTTGAACATGGGCAAGTATTTCCTGGAGATGGTAATGGTAATTTTTCTGTTGGCAAGCAGAATTGGAACATAATATTTAAGGATACTACCTCTGCTGCTCAAGCAGCGGCTGAGTTTTGAGAACATGCATACCTAGCTGCCAGAGCTGTTGGAGAACTTTTAAGGAAATATTGTGTTGATGATGGCGGTTCATGCCACATAGGTTTCAAGGATGAAAGGTTGGAATATGGGCAATCATTTCCTTGAGATGGTAATGGCAATTTTTCTGTTGGTAGGCAATATTGGAACATGAAATTTAAGGATGCTACCTCTGCTGCTCAAGCAGCGGCTGAGTTTGGAGAACATACATGCCTAGCTGCCAGAGCTGTTGGAGAACATTCAAGGCAATATTATGTTGATCATGTTGGTTCATGCCACTTAGGTTTCAACTATGAAAGTTTTGAACATGGGCAAGCATTTCCTGGAGATGGTAATGGTAATTTTTCTGTTGGCAAGCAGAATTGGAACATGAAATTTAAGGATACTACGTCTGCTGCTCAAGCAGCGGCTGAGTTTGGAGAACATGCAAACCTAGATGCAAGAGTTGTTGAAGAACTTTCAAGGCAATATTGTGTTGATGATGGTGGTTCATGCCACTTACGTTTCAAGGATGAATGGTTGGAACATGGGCAAGCATTTCCTAGAGATGGTAATGGTAATTTTTCTGTAAGCAAGCAGAATTGGAACATGAAATTTAAGGATACTACATCTGATGCTCAAGCAACGGCTGAGTTTGCAGAACATGCAAGCCTAGCTGCCAGAGCTGTTGTAGAACTTTCAAGGCAATATTGTGTTGATGATGGTAGTTCATGCCACTTAGGTTTCAAGGATGAAAGGTTGGAACATGGACAACCCTTTCCTGGAGATGGTAATAGTAAGTTTTCTATTGGCAAGCAGAATTGGAACATGAAATTTGAGGATTCTACCTCAGCTGCTCAAGTAGCGACTGAGTTTGCAGAACATGCAAGCCTAGCAGCCAGCGCTGTTGTAGAACTTTCAAGGAAATATTGTGTTGATGATGGCGGTTCATGCCACTTAGGTTTCAAGGATGAAAGGTTGGAATATGGGCAATCATTTCCTTGAGATGGTAATGGTAATTTTTCTGTTGGTAGGCAGTATTGGAACATGAAATTTAAGGATGCTACCTCTGCTGCTCAAGCAGCGGCTGAGTTTGGAGAACATGCAAGCCTAGCTGCCATACCTGTTGGAGAACTTTCAAGGAAATATTATGTTGATGATGGCGGTTCATGCCACTTAGGTTTCAAGGATGAAAGGTTGGAACATGGGCAATCATTTCCTTGAGATGGTAATGGTAATTTATCTGTTGGTAGGCAGTATTGGAACAGGAAATTTAAGGATGCTACCTCTGCTGCTCAAGTAGAGGCTGAGTTTGGAGAACATGCAAGCCTAGCTGCCAGAGCTGTTGGAGAACTTTCAAGGCAATATTATGTTCATGATGGTGGTTCATGCCACTTAGGTTTTAAGGATGAAAGGTTGGAACATGGGCAAGCGTTTCCTGGAGATGGTAATGGTAATTTTTCTGTTGGCTAGCAGAATTGGAACATGAAATTTAAGGATACTACCTCTGCTGCTCAAGCAGCGGCTGAGTTAGGAGAACATGCAAACCTAGCTGCCAGAGCTGTTGGAGAACTTTCAAGGTAATATTGTGTTGATGATGGTTGTTCATGCCACTTAGGTTTCAACGATGAATGTTTTGAACATGGGCAAGCATTTCCTGGAGATGGTAATGGTAATTTTTCTGTTGGCAAGAAGAATTGGAACATGATATTTAAGGATACTACCTCTGCTGCTCAAGCAGCGGCTGAGTTTGGAGAACATGCATACCTAGCTGCCAGAGCTGTTAGAGAACTTTCAAGGAAATATTGTGTTGATGATGGCGGTTCATGCCACATAGGTTTCAAGGATGAAAGGTTGGAATATGGGCAATCATTTCCTTGAGATGGTAATGGTAATTTTTCTGTTGGTAGGCAATATTGGAACATGAAATTTAAGGATGCTACCTCTGCTGCTCAAGCAGCGGCTGAGTTTGGAGAACATACATGCCTAGCTGCCAGAGCTGTTGGAGAACTTTCAAGGCAATATTATGTTGATCATGGTGGTTCATGCCACTTAGGTTTCAACGATGAAAGTGTTGAACATGGGCAAGCATTTCCTGGAGATGGTAATGGTAATTTTTCTGCTGGCAAGCAGAATTGGAACATGAAATTTAAGGATACTACGTCTGCTGCTCAAGCAGCGGCTGAGTTTAGAGAACATGCAAACCTAGATTCCAGAGTTGTTGAAGAACTTTCAAGGCAATATTGTGTTGATGATGGTGGTTCATGCCACTTACGTTTCAAGGATGAATGGTTGGAACATGGGCAAGCATTTCCTAGAGATGGTAATGGTAATTTTTCTGTTAGCAAGCAGAATCTGAACATGAAATTTAAGGATACTACATCTGCTGCTCAAGCAACGGCTGAGTTTGCAGAACATGCAAGCCTAGCTGCCAGAGCTGTTGTAGAACTTTCAAGGCAATATTGTGTTGATGATGGTAGTTCATGCCACATAGGTTTCAAGGATGAAAGGTTGGAACATGGACAATCTTTTCCTGGAGATGGTAATGGTAAGTTTTCTATTGGCAAGCAGAATTGGAACATGAAATTTGAGGATTCTACCTCAGCTGCTCAAGTAGCGACTGAGTTTGCAGAACATGCAAGCCTAGCAGCCAGCGCTGTTGTTGAACTTTCAAGGAAATATTGTGTTGATGATGGCGGTTCATGCCACTTAGGTTTCAAGGATGAGAGGTTGGAATATGGGCAATCATTTCCTTGAGATGGTAATGGTAATTTTTCTGTTGGTAGGCAGCATTGGAACATGAAATTTAAGGATGCTACCTCTTCTGCTCAAGCAGCGGCTGAGTTTGGAGAACATGCAAGCTTAGCTGCCATACCTGTTGGAGAACTTTCAAGGAAATATTATGTTGATGATGGCGGTTCATGCCACTTAGGTTTCAAGGATGAAAGGTTGGAACATGGGCAATCATTTCCTTGAGATGGTAATGGTAATTTATCTGTTGGTAGGCAGTATTGGAACAGGAAATTTAAGGATGCTACCTCTGCTGCTCAAGTAGAGGCTGAGTTTGGAGATCATGCAAGCCTAGCTGCCATACCTGTTGGAGAACTTTCAAGGAAATATTATGTTGATGATGGCGGTTCATGCCACTTAGGTTTCAAGGATGAAAGGTTGGAACATGGGCAATCATTTCCTTGAGATGGTAATGGTAATTTATCTGTTGGTAGGCAGTATTGGAACAGGAAATTTAAGGATGCTACCTCTGCTGCCCAAGTAGAGGCTGAGTTTGGAGAACATGCAAGCCTAGCTGCCAGAGCTGTTGGAGAACTTTCAAGGCAATATTATGTTCATGATGGTGGTTCATGCCACATAGGTTTTAAGGATGAAAGGTTGGAACATGGGCAAGCGTTTCCTGGAGATGGTAATGGGAATTTTTCTGTTGGCTAGCAGAATTGGAACATGATATTTAAGGATACTACCTCTACTGCTCAAGCAGCGGCTGAGTTTGGAGAACATACAAGCCTAGCTGCCAGAGCTATTGGAGAACTTTCAAGGAAATATTGTATTCATGATGGTGGTTCATGCCACTTAGGTTTCAAGGATGAAAGGTTGGAACATGGGCAATCATTTCCTTGAGATGGTAATGGTAATTTATCTGTTGGTAGGCAGTATTGGAACAGGAAATTTAAGGATGCTACCTCTGCTGCCCAAGTAGAGGCTGAGTTTGGAGAACATGCAAGCCTAGCTGCCAGAGCTGTTGGAGAACTTTCAAGGCAATATTATGTTCATGATGGTGGTTCATGCCACATAGGTTTTAAGGATGAAAGGTTGGAACATGGGCAAGCGTTTCCTGGAGATGGTAATGGGAATTTTTCTGTTGGCTAGCAGAATTGGAACATGATATTTAAGGATACTACCTCTACTGCTCAAGCAGCGGCTGAGTTTGGAGAACATGCAAGCCTAGCTGCCAGAGCTATTGGAGAACTTTCAAGGAAATATTGTATTCATGATGGTGGTTCATGCCACTTAGGTTTCAAGCATGAAAGGTTGGAACATGGGCAATCATTTCCTTGAGATGGTAATGGTAATTTTTCTGTTGGTAGGCAGTATTGGAACGTGAAATTTAAGGATGCTACCTCTGCTGCTCAAGCAGCGGCTGAGTTTGGAGAATATGCAAACCTAGCTGCCAGAGCTGTTGGAGAACTTTCAAGGCAATATTGTGTTGATGATGGCTGTTCATGCCACTTAGGTTTCAACAATGAATGTTTTGAACATGGGCAAGCATTTCCTGGAGATGGTAATGGTAATTTTTCTGTTGGCAAGCAGAATTGGAACATGATATTTAAGGATACTACCTCTGCTGCTCAAGCATTGGCTGAGTTTGGAGAACATGTATATCTAGCTGCCAGAGCTGTTGGAGAACTTTCAAGGAAATATTGTGTTGATGATGGCGGTTCATGCCACTTAGGTTTCAAGGATGAAAGGTTGGAACATGGGCAATCATTTCCTTGAGATGGTAATGGTAATTGTTCTGTTGGTAGGCAATATTGGAACATGAAATTTAAGGATGCTACCTCTGCTGCTCAAGCAGTGGCTGAGTTTGGAGAACATGCAAGCCTAGCTGCTAGAGCTGTTGGAGAACTTTCAAGGCAATATTATGTTGATGATGGTGGTTCATGCCACTTAGGTTTCAACGATGAAAGTGTTGAACATGGGCAAGCATTTCCTGGAGATGGTAATGGTAATTTTTCTGTTGGCAAGCAGAATTGGAACATGAAATTTAAGTATACTACCTCTGCAGCTCAAGCAGCGGCTGAGTTTGCAAAACATGCAAGCCTAGCTGCCAGGGCTGTTGTCGAACTTTCAAGGCAATATTGTGTTGATGATAGTAGTTCATGCCACTTAGGTTACAATGATGAAAGTTTTGAACATGGGCAAGCATTACCTGGAGATGGTAATGGTAATTTTTCTGTTAGTAGGCAATATTGGAACATGAAATTTAAGGATGCTACGTCTGCTGCTCATGCAGCAGCTGAGTTTGGAGAACATGCAAACCTAGCTGCCAGAGCTGTTGGAGAACTTTCAAGGCAATATTGTGTTGATGATGGTGGTTCATGCCACTTACGTTTCAAGGATGAAAGGTTGGAACATGGGCAAGCATTTCCTGGAGATGGTAATGGTAATTTTTCTGTTGGCAAGCAGAATTGGAACATGAAATTTAAGGATACTACCTCTGCTGCTCAAGCAGCGGCTGAGTTTGCAGAACATGCAAGCCTAGCTGCCAGAGCTGTTGTAGAACTTTCAAGGCAATAGTGTGTTGATGATGGTAGTTCATGCCACTTAGGTTTCAAGGATAAAAGGTTGGAACATGGACAATCATTTCCTGGAGATGGTAATGGTATGTTTTCTATTGGAAAGCAGAATTGGAACTTGAAATTTGAGGATTCTACCTCAGCTGCTCAAGTAGCGACTGAGTTTGCAGAACATGCAAGCTTAGTGGCCAGCGCTGTTGTAGAACTTTCAAGGAAATATTATGTTGATGATGGCGGTTCATGCCACTTGGGTTTCATGGATAAAAGGTTGGAACATGGGCAATCATTTCCTTGAGATGCTAATGGTAATTTTTCTGTTGGTAGGCAGTATTGGAACAGGAAATTTAAGGATGCTACCTCTGCTGCTCAAGTAGAGGCTGAGTTTGGAGAACATGCAAGCCTAGCTGCCAGAGCTGTTGGAGAACTTTCAAGGCAATATTATGTTCATGATGGTGGTTCATGCCACTTAGGTTTTAAGGATGAAAGGTTGGAAAATGGGCAAGCGTTTCCTGGAGATGGTAATGGTAATTTTTCTGTTGGCAAGCAGAATTGGAACATGATATTTAAGGATACTACCTCTGCTGCTCAAGCAGCGGCTGAGTTTGGAGAACATGTATACCTAGCTGCCAGAGCTGTTGGAGAACTTTCAAGGAAATATTGTGTTGATGATGGCGGTTCATGCCACTTAGGTTTCAAGGATGAAAGGTTGGAACATGGGCAATCATTTCCTTGAGATGGTAATGGTAATTGTTCTGTTGGTAGGCAATATTGGAACATGAAATTTAAGGATGCTACCTCTGCTGCTCAAGCAGCGGCTGAGTTTGGAGAACATGCAAGCCTAGCTGCTAGAGCTGTTGGAGAACTTTCAAGGCAATATTGTGTTGATGATGGTGGTTCATGCCACTTCGGTTTCAAGGATGAAAGGTTGGAACATGGGCAAGCATTTCCTGTAGATGGTAATGGTAATTTTTCTGTTGGCAAGCAGAATTGGAACATGAAATTTAAGGATACTACCTCTGCTGCTCAAGCAGCGGCTGCGTTTGCAGAAGATGTAGGCCTAGCTGCAAGAGCTGTTGTAGAACTTTCAAGGTAATATTATGTTGATGATGGTAGATCATGCCACTTAGGTTATAACGATGAAAGTTTTGAACATGGGCAAGTATTTCCTGGAGATGGTAATGGTAATTTTTCTATTGGCAAGCAGAATTGGAACATGAAATTTAAGGATGCTACCTCTGCTGCTCAAGCAGCGGCTGAGTTTGCAGAACATGCAAGCCTAGCTGCCAGAGCTGTTGTAGAACTTTCAAGGCAATATTGTGTTGATGATGGTGGTTCATGCCACTTAGGTTTCAAGGATGAAAGGTTGGAACATGGGCAATCATTTCCTTGAGATGGTAATGGTAATTTTTCTGTTGGTAGGCACTATTGGAACATGAAATTTAAGGATGCTACCTCTGCTGCTCAAGCAGCGGCTGAGTTTGGAGAACATGCAGGCCTAGCTGCCAGAGCTGTTGAAGAACTTTCAAGGCAATATTATGTTGATGATGGTGGTTCATGACACTTAGGTTTCAAGGATGAAAGGTTGGAACATGGGCAATCATTTCCTTGAGATGGTAGTGGTAATTTTTCTGTTGGTAGGCAGTATTGGAACATGAAATTTAAGGATGCTACCTCTGCTGCTCAAGTAGAGGCTGAGTTTGGAGAACATGCAAGCCTAGCTGCCAGAGCTGTTGGAGAACTTTCAAGGCAATATTATGTTCATGATGGTGGTTCATGCCACTTAGGTTTTAAGGATGAAAGGTTGGAACATGGGCAAGCGTTTCCTGGAGATGGTAATGGTAATTTTTCTGTTGGAAAGCAGAATTGGAACATGAAATTTAAGGATACTACCTCTGCTGCTCAAGCAGCGACTGAGTTCGGAGAACATGCAAGCCTAGCTGCCAGAGCTGTTGGAGAACATTCAAGGCAATATTGTGTTGATGATGATGGTTCATGCCACTTAGGTTTCAACGATGAAAGTTTTGAACATGGGCAAGCATTTCCTATAGATGGTAATGGTAATTTTTCTTTTGGCAAGCAGAATTGGAACATGAAATTTAAGGATACTACGTCTGCTACTCAAGCAGCAGCTGAGTTTGGAGAACATGCAAACTTAGCTGCCAGAGCTGTTGGAGAACTTTCAAGGCAATATTGTGTTGATGATGGTTGTTCATGCCACTTCGGTTTCAAGGATGAAAGGTTGGAACATGGGCAAGCATTTCCTGGAGATGGTAATGGTAATTTTTCTGTTGGCAAGCAGAATTGGAACATGAAATTTAAGGATACTACCTCTGCTGCTCAAGCAGCGGCTGCATTTGCAGAAGATGTAGGCCTAGCTGCCAGAGCTGTTGTAGAACTTTCAAGGTAATATTATGTTGATGATGGTAGATCATGCCACTTAGGTTATAACGATGAAAGTTTTGAACATGGGCAAGTATTTCCTGGAGATGGTAATGGTAATTTTTCTATTGGCAAGCAGAATTGGAACATGAAATTTAAGGATGCTACCTCTGCTGCTCAAGCAGCGGCTGAGTTTGCAGAACGTGCAAGCCTAGCTGCCAGAGCTGTTGTAGAACATTCAAGGCAATATTGTGTTGATGATGGTAGATCATGCCACTTAGGTTTCAACGATGAAAGTTTTGAACATGGGAAATCATTTCCTGGAGATGGTAATGGTAATTTTTCTATTGGCAAGCAGTATTGGAACATGAAATTTAAGGATGCTACCTCTGCTGCTCAAGCAGCGGCTGAGTTTGCAGAACATGCAAGCCTAGCTGCCAGAGCTGTTGTAGAACATTCAAGGCAATATTGTGTTGATGATGGTGGTTCATGCCACTTAGGTTTCAAGGATGAAAGGTTGGAACATGGGCAATCATTTCCTGGAGATGGTAATGGTAAGTTTTCTATTGGCAAGAAGAATTGGAACATGAAATTTGAGGATTCTACCTCAGCTGCTCAAGTAGCGACTAAGTTTGTAGAACATGCAAGCCTAGCGGCCAGAGCTATTGCAGAACTTTCAAGGAAATATTATGTTGATGATGGTGGTTCATGCCACTTAGGTTTCAAGGATGAAAGGTTGGAACATGGGCAATCATTTCCTTGAGATGGTAATGGTAATTTTTCTGGTTGTAGGCAGTATTGGAACAGGAAATTTAAGGATGCTACCTCTACTGCTCAAGCAGCGGCTGAGTTTGGAGAACATGCAAGCCTAACTGCCAGAGCTGTTGGAGAACTTTCAAGGCAATATTGTGTTGATGATGGTGGTTCATGCCACTTAGGTTTTAAGGATTAAAGGTTGGAACATGGGCAAGCATTTCCTGGAGATGGTAATGGTAATTTTTCTGTTGGCAAGAAGAATTGGAACATGATATTTAAGGATACTACCTCTGCTGCTCAAGCAGCGGCTGAGTTTGGAGAACATGCATACCTAGCTGCCAGAGCTGTTAGAGAACTTTCAAGGAAATATTGTGTTGATGATGGCGGTTCATGCCACATAGGTTTCAAGGATGAAAGGTTGGAATATGGGCAATCATTTCCTTGAGATGGTAATGGTAATTTTTCTGTTGGCAGGCAATATTGGAACATGAAATTTAAGGATGCTACCTCTGCTGCTCAAGCAGCGGCTGAGTTTGGAGAACATACATGCCTAGCTGCCAGAGCTGTTGGAGAACTTTCAAGGCAATATTATGTTGATCATGGTGGTTCATGCCACGTAGGTTTCAACGATGAAAGTGTTGAACATGGGCAAGCATTTCCTGGAGATGGTAATGGTAATTTTTCTGTTGGCAAGCAGAATTGGAACATGAAATTTAAGGATACTACGTCTGCTGCTCAAGCAGCGGCTGAGTTTGGAGAACATGCAAACCTAGATTCCAGAGTTGTTGAAGAACTTTCAAGGCAATATTGTGTTGATGATGGTGGTTCATGCCACTTACGTTTCAAGGATGAATGGTTGGAACATGGGCAAGCATTTCCTAGAGATGGTAATGGTAATTTTTCTGTTAGCAAGCAGAATCTGAACATGAAATTTAAGGATACTACATCTGCTGCTCAAGCAACGGCTGAGTTTGCAGAACATGCAAGCCTAGCTGCCAGAGCTGTTGTAGAACTTTCTAGGCAATATTGTGTTGATGATGGTAGTTCATGCCACATAGGTTTCAAGGATGAAAGGTTGGAACATGGACAATCTTTTCCTGGAGATGGTAATGGTAAGTTTTCTATTGGCAAGCAGAATTGGAACATGAAATTTGAGGATTCTACCTCAGCTGATCAAGTAGCGACTGAGTTTGCAGAACATGCAAGCCTAGCAGCCAGCGCTGTTGTAGAACTTTCAAGGAAATATTGTGTTGATGATGGCGGTTCATGCCACTTAGATTTCAAGGATGAGAGGTTGGAATATGGGCAATCATTTCCTTGAGATGGTAATGGTAATTTTTCTGTTGGTAGGCAGCGTTGGAACATGAAATTTAAGGATGCTACCTCTGCTGCTCAAGCAGCGGCTGAGTTTGGAGAACATGCAAGCCTAGCTGCCATACCTGTTGGAGAACTTTCAAGGAAATATTATGTTGATGATGGCGGTTCATGCCACTTAGGTTTCAAGGATGAAAGGTTGGAACATGGGCAATCATTTCCTTGAGATGGTAATGGTAATTTATCTGTTGGTAGGCAGTATTGGAACAGGAAATTTAAGGATGCTACCTCTGCTGCTCAAGTAGAGGCTGAGTTTGGAGATCATGCAAGCCTAGCTGCCATACCTGTTGGAGAACTTTCAAGGAAATATTATGTTGATGATGGCGGTTCATGCCACTTAGGTTTCAAGGATGAAAGGTTGGAACATGGGCAATCATTTCCTTGAGATGGTAATGGTAATTTATCTGTTGGTAGGCAGTATTGGAACAGGAAATTTAAGGATGCTACCTCTGCTGCTCAAGTAGAGGCTGAGTTTGGAGAACATGCAAGCCTAGCTGCCAGAGCTGTTGGAGAACTTTCAAGGCAATATTATGTTCATGATGGTGGTTCATGCCACATAGGTTTTAAGGATGAAAGGTTGGAACATGGGCAAGCGTTTCCTGGAGATGGTAATGGTAATTTTTCTGTTGGCTAGCAGAATTGGAACATGATATTTAAGGATACTACCTCTACTGCTCAAGCAGCGGCTGAGTTTGGAGAACATGCAAGCCTAGCTGCCAGAGCTATTGGAGAACTTTCAAGGAAATATTGTATTCATGATGGTGGTTCATGCCACTTAGGTTTCAAGGATGAAAGGTTGGAACATGGGCAATCATTTCCTTGAGATGGTAATGGTAATTTTTCTGTTGGTAGGCAGTATTGGAACGTGAAATTTAAGGATGCTACCTCTGCTGCTCAAGCAGCGGCTGAGTTTGGAGAACATGCAAACCTAGTTGTCAGAGCTGTTGGAGAACTTTCAAGGTAATATTGTGTTGATGATGGTGGTTCATGCCACTTAGGTTTCAACAATGAATGTTTTGAACATGGGCAAGCATTTCCTGGAGATGGTAATGGTAATTTTTCTGTTGGCAAGCAGAATTGGAACATGATATTTAAGGATACTACCTCTGCTGCTCAAGCATTGGCTGAGTTTGGAGAACATGTATATCTAGCTGCCAGAGCTGTTGGAGAACTTTCAAGGAAATATTGTGTTGATGATGGCGGTTCATGCCACTTAGGTTTCAAGTATGAAAGGTTGGAACATGGGCAATCATTTCCTTGAGATGGTAATGGTAATTGTTCTGTTGGTAGGCAATATTGGAACATGAAATTTAAGGATGCTACCTCTGCTGCTCAAGCAGTGGCTGAGTTTGGAGAACATGCAAGCCTAGCTGCTAGAGCTGTTGGAGAACTTTCAAGGCAATATTATGTTGATGATGGTGGTTCATGCCACTTAGGTTTCAACGATGAAAGTGTTGAACATGGGCAAGCATTTCCTGGAGATGGTAATGGTAATTTTTCTGTTGGCAAGCAGAATTGGAACATGAAATTTAAGTATACTACCTCTGCAGCTCAAGCAGCGGCTGAGTTTGCAAAACATGCAAGCCTAGCTGCCAGGGCTGTTGTCGAACTTTCAAGGCAATATTGTGTTGATGATAGTAGTTCATGCCACTTAGGTTACAATGATGAAAGTTTTGAACATGGGCAAGCATTACCTGGAGATGGTAATGGTAATTTTTCTGTTAGTAGTCAATATTGGAACATCAAATTTAAGGATGCTACGTCTGCTGCTCATGCAGCAGCTGAGTTTGGAGAACATGCAAACCTAGCTGCCAGAGCTGTTGGAGAACTTTCAAGGCAATATTGTGTTGATGATGGTGGTTCATGCCACTTACGTTTCAAGGATGAAAGGTTGGAACATGGGCAAGCATTTCCTGGAGATGGTAATGGTAATTTTTCTGTTGGCAAGCAGAATTGGAACATGAAATTTAAGGATACTACCTCTGCTGCTCAAGCAGCGGTTGAGTTTGCAGAACATGCAAGCCTAGCTGCCAGAGCTGTTGTAGAACTTTCAAGGCAATAGTGTGTTGATGATGGTAGTTCATGCCACTTAGGTTTCAAGGATAAAAGGTTGGAACATGGACAATCATTTCCTGGAGATGGTAATGGTATGTTTTCTATTGGAAAGCAGAATTGGAACTTGAAATTTGAGGATTCTACCTCAGCTGCTCAAGTAGCGACTGAGTTTGCAGAACATGCAAGCTTAGTGGCCAGCGCTGTTGAAGAACTTTCAAGGAAATATTATGTTGATGATGGCGGTTCATGCCACTTGGGTTTCATGGATAAAAGGTTGGAACATGGGCAATCATTTCCTTGAGATGCTAATGGTAATTTTTCTGTTGGTAGGCAGTATTGGAACAGGAAATTTAAGGATGCTACCTCTGCTGCTCAAGTAGAGGCTGAGTTTGGAGAACATGCAAGCCTAGCTGCCAGAGCTGTTGGAGAACTTTCAAGGCAATATTATGTTCATGATGGTGGTTCATGCCACTTAGGTTTTAAGGATGAAAGGTTGGAACATGGGCAAGCGTTTCCTGGAGATGGTAATGGTAATTTTTCTGTTGGCAAGCAGAATTGGAACATGATATTTAAGGATACTACCTCTGCTGCTCAAGCAGCGGCTGAGTTTGGAGAACATGTATACCTAGCTGCCAGAGCTGTTGGAGAACTTTCAAGGAAATATTGTGTTGATGATGGCGGTTCATGCCACTTAGGTTTCAAGGATGAAAGGTTGGAACATGGGCAATCATTTCCTGGAGATGGTAATGGTAATTTTTCTATTGGCAGGTAGAATTGGAACATGAAATTTAAGGATGCTACTTCTGCAGCTCAAGCAGCGACTGAGTTTACAGAATATCCAAGCCTAGCTGCCAGAGCTGTTGTAGAACTTTAACGATAATATTGTGTTGATGATGGTGGTTCATGCCACTTAGGTTTCAAGGATGAAAGGTTGAAATATGGGCAAGCATTTCCTGAAGATGGTAATGGTAATTTTTCTGTTGGCAAGCAGAATTGGAACATGAAATTTAAGGATACTACCTCTGCTGCTCAAGCAGCGGCTGCGTTTGCAAAAGATGTAGGCCTAGCTGCCAGAGCTGATGTAGAACTTTCAAGGCAATATTGTGTTGATGATGGTGGTTCATGACACTTAGGTTTCAAGGATGAAAGGTTGGAATATGGGCAATCATTTCCTTGAGATGGTAGTGGTAATTTTTCTGTTGGTAGGCAGTATTGGAACATGAAATTTAAGGATGCTACATCTGCTGCTCAAGTAGATGCTGAGTTTGGAGAACATGCAAGCGTAGCTGCCAGAGCTGTTGGAGAACTTTCAAGGCAATATTATGTTCATGATGGTGGTTCATGCCACTTAGGTTTTAAGGATGAAAGGTTGGAACATGGGCAAGCGTTTCCTGGAGATGGTAATGGTAATTTTTCTGTTGGAAAGCAGAATTGGAACATGAAATTTAAGGATACTACCTCTACTGCTCAAGCAGCGACTGAGTTCGGAGAACATGCAAGCCTAGCTGCCAGAGCTGTTGGAGAACATTCAAGGCAATATTGTGTTGATGATGATGGTTCATGCCACTTAGGTTTCAACGATAAAAGTTTTGAACATGGGCA
Organism: Nicotiana tabacum; assembly: GCF_000715075.1. Taxonomy (NCBI): domain Eukaryota; kingdom Viridiplantae; phylum Streptophyta; class Magnoliopsida; order Solanales; family Solanaceae; genus Nicotiana; species Nicotiana tabacum. The sequence goes on from NW_027438296.1 coordinate 120,057, forward strand.
AGCATTTCCTATAGATGGTAATGGTAATTTTTCTGTTGGCAAGCAGAATTGGAACATGAAATTTAAGGGTACTACGTCTGCTACTCAAGCAGCAGCTGAGTTTGGAGAACATGCAAACTTAGCTGCCAGAGCTGTTGGAGAACTTTCAAGGCAATATTGTGTTGATGATGGTTGTTCATGCCACTTCGGTTTCAAGGATGAAAGGTTGGAACATGGGCAAGCATTTCCTGGAGATGGTAATGGTAATTTTTCTGTTGGCAAGCAGAATTGGAACATGAAATTTAAGGATACTACCTCTGCTGCTCAAGCAGCGGCTGCGTTTGCAGAACATGCAAGCCTAGCTGCCAGAGCTGTTGTAGAACTTTCAAGGCAATATTGTGTTGATGATGGTAGATCATGCCACTTAGGTTATAACGATGAAAGTTTTGAACATGGGCAAGTATTTCCTGGAGATGGTAATGGTAATTTTTCTATTGGCAAGCAGAATTGGAACATGAAATTTAAGGATGCTACCTCTGCTGCTCAAGCAGCGGCTGAGTTTGCAGAACATGCAAGCCTAGCTGCCAGAGCTGTTGTAGAACATTCAAGGCAATATTGTGTTGATGATGGTAGATCATGCCACTTAGGTTTCAACGATGAAAGTTTTGAACATGGGAAATCATTTCCTGGAGATGGTAATGGTAATTTTTCTATTGGCAAGCAGTATTGGAACATGAAATTTAAGGATGCTACCTCTGCTGCTCAAGCAGCGGCTGAGTTTGCAGAACATGCAAGCCTAGCTGCCAGAGCTGTTGTAGAACATTCAAGGCAATATTGTGTTGATGATGGTGGTTCATGCCACTTAGGTTTCAAGGATGAAAGGTTGGAACATGGGCAATCATTTCCTGGAGATGGTAATGGTAAGTTTTCTATTGGCAAGAAGAATTGGAACATGAAATTTGAGGATTCTACCTCAGCTGCTCAAGTAGCGACTAAGTTTGTAGAACATGCAAGCCTAGCGGCCAGAGCTATTGCAGAACTTTCAAGGAAATATTATGTTGATGATGGTGGTTCATGCCACTTAGGTTTCAAGGATGAAAGGTTGGAACATGGGCAATCATTTCCTTGAGATGGTAATGGTAATTTTTCTGGTTGTAGGCAGTATTGGAACAGGAAATTTAAGGATGCTACCTCTACTGCTCAAGCAGCGGCTGAGTTTGGAGAACATGCAAGCCTAACTGCCAGAGCTGTTGGAGAACTTTCAAGGCAATATTGTGTTGATGATGGTGGTTCATGCCACTTAGGTTTCAAGGATAAAAGGTTGGAACATGGGCAATCATTTCCTAGAGATGGTAATGGTAATTTTTCTGTTGGCAGGCAGAATTGGAACATGAAATTTATGCTACCTCTGCTGAGTTTGCAGAACATGCAGGCCTAGCTGCTAGAGTTGTTGTAGAATTTCAAGGCAATATTGTGTTGATGATGGTGGTTCATGCCATTCATTTTTCAAGGATGAAAGGTTGGAACATGGGCAATCATTTCCTCGAGATGGTAATTTTTCTATTGGCAGGTAGAATTGGAACATGAAATTTAAGGATGCTACCTCTACTGCTCAAGCAGCAGCTGAGTTTACAGAACATGCAAGCCTAGCTGCCAGAGCTGTTGTAGAACTTTCAAGGCAATATTATGTTGATGATGGTGGTTCATGCCACTTAGGTTTTAAGGATGAAAGGTTGGAACATGGGCAATCATTTCCTGGAGATGGTAGTGGTAATTTTTCTGTTGGCAGGCAGAATTGGAACATGAAATTTAAGGATGCTACCTTTGCTGCTCAAGCAATGGCTGAGTTTGCAGAACATGCAAGCCTAACTGCCAGAGCTGTTGTAGAACTTTCAAGGCAATATTGTGTTGATGATGGTGGTTCATGCCACTTAGGTTTCAAGGATGAAAGGCTGGAACATGGGCAATCATTTACTGGAGATGGTAATGGTAATTTTTCTTTTGGAGGGCAGAATTGGAATATGAAATTTAAGGATGCTACTTCTGCTGCTCAAGTAGCGACTGAGTTTGCAGAATATGGAAGCCTAGCTGCCAGAGCTGTTGTAGAACTTTAACGGTAATATTGTGTTGATGATGGTGGTTCATGCCACTTAGGTTTCAAGGATGAAAGGTTGGAACATGGGAAATCATTTCCTTGAGATGGTAATGGTAATTTTTCTATTGGCAGGTAGAATTAGAACATGAAATTTAAGGATGCTATCTCTGCTGCTCAAGCAGCGGCTGAGTTTGCAGAACATGAAAGCCTAACTGCCAGAGCTGTTGTAGAACTTTCAAGGCAATATTGTGTTGATGATGGTGGTTCATGCCACTTAGTTTTCAAGGATGAAAGGTTGGAACATGGGCAATCATTTCCTGGAGATGGTAATGGTAATTTTTCTATTGGCAGGTAGAATTGGAACATGAAATTTAAGGATGCTACTTCTGCAGCTCAAGCAGCGACTGAGTTTACAGAATATCCAAGCCTAGCTGCCAGAGCTGTTGTAGAACTTTAACGATAATATTGTGTTGATGATGGTGGTTCATGCCACTTAGGTTTCAAGGATGAAAGGTTGAAATATGGGCAATCATTTCCTGAAGATGGTAATGGTAATTTTTCTGTTGGCAGGCAGAATTGGAACATGAAATTTAAGGATGCTACTTCTGTTGCTCAAGCAGCGGCTGAGTTTGCAGAACATGAAAGCCTAGCTGCCAGAGCTGTTGTAGAACATTCACGGCAATATTGTGTTGATGATGGTGGTCCATGCAACTTAGGTTTCAAGGATGAAAGGTTGGAACATGGGCAATCATTTCCTGGAGATGGAAATGGTAAATTTTCTATTGGCAGGCAGAATTGGAACATGAAATTTAAGGATGGTACCTCTGCTGCTCAAGCAGCGGCTGAGTTTGCAGAACATTCAAGCCTAACTGCCAGAGCTGTTGTAGAACTTTCAAGGCAATATTGTGTTGATGATGGTGGTTCATGCCACTTAGGTTGCAAGGATGAAAGGTTGGAACATGTGCAATCATTTCCTGGAGATGGTAATGGTAATTTTTCTGTTGGCAAGTAGAATTGGAATATGAAATTTATAGATGCTACCTCTGCTGCTCAAGCAGCGGCTCAGTTTGCAGAACATGAAAGCCTAACTGCCAGAGCTGTTGTAGAACTTTCAAGGCAATATTGTGTTGATGATGGTGGTTCATGCCACTTAGTTTTCAAGGATAAAAGGTTGGAACATGGGCAATCATTTCCTGGAGATGGTAATGGTAATTTTTCTGTTGGCAGGCAGAATTGGAACATGAAATTTAAGGATGCTACTTCTGCTGCTCAAGCAGCGACTCAGTTTGCAGAATATCCAAGCCTAGCTGCCAGAGCTGTTGTAAAACTTTAACGGTAATATTGTGTTGATGATGGTGGTTTATGCCACCTAGGTTTCAAGGATGAAAGGTTGAAACATAGGCAATCATTTTCTGGAGATGGTAATGGTAATTTTTCTGTTGGCAGGCAGAATTGGAACATGAAATTTAAGGATGCTACCTCTGTTGCTCAAGCAGCGGCTGAGTTTGCAGAACATGAAAGCCTAGCTGCCAGAGCTGTTGTAGAACTTTCAAGGCAATATTGTGTTGATAATGGTGGTTCATACCACTTAGGTTTCAAGGATGAAAGGCTAGAACCTGGGCAATCATTTCCTGGAGATGGTAATGGTAATTTTTCTGTTGCCAGGCAGAATTGGAACATGAAATTTAAGGATGCTACCTCTGCTGCTCAAGCAGCGGCTGAGTTTGCAGAGCATGCAAGCCTAGCTGCCCGAGCTGTTGTAGAACTTTCAAGGCAATATTGTGTTGATGATGGTGGTTCATGCCACTTAGGTTTCAATGATGAAAGGTTGGAATATGGGCAATCATTTCCTGGAGATGGTAATGGTAATATTTCTGTTGGCAGGCAGAATTGGAACATGAAATTTAAGGATGCTACCTCTACTGCTCAAGCAGCGGCTGAGTTTGCAGAACATGAAATCCTAACTGCCAGAGCTGTTGTAGAACTTTCAAGGCAATATTGTGTTGATGATAGTGGTTCATGCCACTTAGTTTTCAAGGATAAAAGGTTGGAACAAGGGCAATCATTTCCTGGAGATGGTAATGGTAATTTTTCTATTGGCAGGCAGAATTGGAACATGAAATTTAAGGATGCTACTTCTGCTGCTCAAGCAGCGACTCAGTTTGCAAAATATCCAAGCCTAGCTGCCAGAGCTGTTGTAGAACTTTAACGGTAATATTGTGTTGATGATGGTGGTTCATGCCACCTAGGTTTCAAGGATGAAAGGTTGAAACATGGGCAATCATTTCCTGGAGATGGTAATGGTAATTTTTCTGTTGGCAGGCAGAATTGGAACATGAAATTTAAGGATGCTACCTCTGTTGCTCAAGCAGCAGCTGAGTTTGCAGAACATGAAAGCCTAGCTGCCAGAGCTGTTGTAGAACTTTCAAGGCAATATTGTGTTGATAATGGTGGTTCATACCACATAGGTTTCAAGGATGAAAGGCTAGAACCTGGGCAATCATTTCCTGGAGATGGTAATGGTAATTTTTCTGTTGCCAGGCAGAATTGGAACATGAAATTTAAGGATGCTACCTCTGCTGCTCAAGCAGCGGCTGAGTTTGCAGAGCATGCAAGCCTAGCTGCCCGAGCTGTTGTAGAACTTTCAAGGCAATATTGTGTTGATGATGGTGGTTCATGCCACTTAGGTTTCAATGATGAAAGGTTGGAACATGGGCAATCATTTCCTGGAGATGGTAATGGTAATATTTCTGTTGGCAGGCAGAATTGGAACATGAAATTTAAGGATGCTACCTCTACTGCTCAAGTAGCGGCTGAGTTTGCAGAACATGCAAGCCTAGCTGCCAGAGCTGTTGTAGAACATTCAAGGCAATATTGTGTTGATGATGGTGGTTCATGCCACTTAGGTTTCAAGGATGAAAGGCTGGAACATGGGCAATCATTTACTGGAGATGGTAATAGTAATTTTTCTGTTGGCAGGTAGAATTGGAACATGAAATTTAAGGATGCTACCTCTGCTGCTCAAGCAGCAGCTGAGTTTGTAGAACATGCAAGCCTAGCTGCCAGAGCTATTTTAGAACTTTCAAGGCAATATTATGTTGATGATAGTGGTTCATGCCACTTAGGTTTCAAGGATGAAAGGTTGGAACATGGGCAATCATTTCCTGGAGATGGTAGTGGTAATTGTTCTGTTGGCAGGCAGAGTTGGAACATGAAATTTAAGGATGCTACCTCTGCTGCTCAAGCAGTGGCTGAGTTTGCAGAACATGCAAGCCTAGCTGCCAGAGCTGTTGTAGAACTTTCAAGGTAATATTGTGTTGATGATGGTGGTTCATGCCACTTAGGTTTCAAAGATGAAAGGTTGGAACATGGGCAATCATTTCCCGGAGATGGTAATGATAGTTTTTCTGTTGGCAGGCAGAATTGGAACATGAAATTTTGGGATGCTACCTCTGCTGCTCAAGTAGCGGCTGAGTTTGCAGAACATGCAAGCCTCGCTGCCAGAGCTGTTGTAGAACTTTCAATGCAATATTGTGTTGATGATGGTGGTTTATGCCACTTAGGTTTCAAAGATGAAAGGTTGGAACATGGGAAATAATTTCCTGGAGATGGTAAATTTATTATTGGAAGGCAGAATTGGAACATGAAATTTGAGGATGTTACCTCTACTGCTCAAGCAGCGGCTGAGTTTGCAGAACATGCAGGCCTAGCTGCTAGAGCTGTTTTAGAACTTTCAAGGCAATATTGTGTTGATGATGGTGGTTCATGCCACTTAGGTTTCAAAGATTAAAGGTTGGAACATGGGCAATCATTTCCTAGAGATGGTAATGGTAATTTTTCAGTTGGCAGGGAGAATTGGAACATGAAATTTAAGGATGCTACCTTTGCTGCTCAAGTAGCGGCTGAGTTTGCAGAACATGCAAGCCTAGCTGCCAGAGCTGTTGTAGAACTTTCAAGGCAATATTATGTTGATGATAGTAGTTCATGCCACTTAGGTTTCAAGGATGAAAGGTTGGAACATGGGCAATCATTTCCTGGAGATGGTACTGGTAATTTTTCTGTTGGCAGGCAGAATTGGAACATGAAATTTAAGGATGCTACCTCTGCTGCTCAAGCAGCGGCTGAGTTTGCAGAACATGCAAGCCTAGCTGCCAGAGCTGTTGTAGAACTTTCAAGGTAATATTATGTTGATGATGGTGGTTCATGCCACTTAGGTTTCAAAGATGAAAGGGTAGAACATGGGCAATCATTTCCCGGAGATGGTAATGATAGTTTTTCTGTTGGCAGGCAGAATTGGAACATGAAATTTTGGGATGCTACCTCTGCTGCTCAAGTAGCGGCTGAGTTTACAGAACATGCAAGCCTCGCTGCCAGAGCTGTTGTAGAACTTTCAAGGCAATATTGTGTTGATGATGGTGGTTTATGCCACTTAGGTTTCAAAGATGAAAGGTTGGAACATGGGAAATAATTTCCTGGAGATGGTAAATTTTCTATTGGAAGGCAGAATTGGAACATGAAATTTAAGGATGTTACCTCTGCTGCTCAAGCAGCGGCTGAGTTTGCAGAACATGCAGGCCTAGCTGCTAGAGCTGTTTTAGAACTTTCAAGGCAATATTGTGTTGATGATGGTGGTTCATGCCACTTAGTTTTCAAAGATGAAAGGTTGGAACATGGGCAATCATTTCCTAGAGATGGTAATGGTAATTTTTCTATTGGCAGGGAGAATTGGAACATGAAATTTAAGGATGCTACCTTTGCTGCTCAAGTAGCGGCTGAGTTTGCAGAATATGCAAGCCTAGCTGCCAGAGCTGTTGTAGAACTTTCAAGGCAATATTATGTTGATGATAGTAGTTCATGCCACTTAGGTTTCAAGAATGAAAGGTTGGAACATGGGCAATCATTTCCTGGAGATGGTACTGGTAATTTTTCTGTTGGCAGGCAAAATTGGAACATGAAATTTAAGGATGCTACCTCTGCTACTCAAGCAGCGGCTGAATTTGCAGAACATGCAAGCCTAGCTGCCAGAGCTGTTGTAGAACTTTCAAGGCAATATTGTGTTGATGATGGTGGTTCATGCCACTTAGGTTTCAAGGATGAAAGGTTGGAACATGGGCAATCATTTCTTGGAGATGGTAATGGTAGTTTTTCTGTTGGCAGGTAGAATTGGAACATGAAATTTTGGGATGCTACCTCTGCTGCTCAAGTAGCGGCTGAGTTTGCAGAACATGCAAGCCTAACTGCCAGAGCTGTTGTAGAACTTTCAAGGCAATATTGTGTTGATGATGGTGGTTCATGCCACTTAGGTTTCGAAGATGAAAGGTTGGAACATGGGAAATAATTTCCTAAAGATGGTAAATTTTCTATTGGCAGGCAGAATTGGAACATGAAATTTAAGGATGCTACCTCTGCTGCTCAAGCAGCCGCTGAGTTTGCAGAACATGCAGGCCTAGCTGCTAGAGCTGTTTTAGAACATTCAAGGCAATATTGTGTTGATGATGGTGGTTCATGCCACTTAGGTTTCAAAGATGAAAGGTTGGAACATGGGCAATCATTTCCTAGAGATGGTAATGGTAATTTTTCTGTTGGCAGGTAGAATTGGAACATGAAATTTAAAGATGTTACCTCAGCTGCTCAAGCTGCTGCTGAGTTTGCAGAACATGCAAGCCTAGCTGCCAGAGCTGTTGTAGAACTTTCAAGGAAATATTGTGTTGATAATGGTGGTTCATGCCACTTAGGTTTCAAGGATGAAAGGTTGGAACATGGGCAATCATTTCCTGGAGATGGTAATGGTAATTTTTCTGTTGGCAGGCAGAATTGGAACATGAAATTTAAGGATGCTACCTCTGCTGCTCAAGCAGCGGCTGAGTTTGCAGAACATGCAAGCCTAGCTGCCAGAGCTGTTGTAGAACTTTCAAGGTAATATTATGTTGATGATGGTGGTTCATGCCACTTAGGTTTCAAAGATGAAAGGGTAGAACATGGGCAATCATTTCCCGGAGATGGTAATGATAGTTTTTCTGTTGGCAGGCAGAATTGGAACATGAAATTTTGGGATGCTACCTCTGCTGCTCAAGTAGCGGCTGAGTTTACAGAACATGCAAGCCTCGCTGCCAGAGCTGTTGTAGAACTTTCAAGGCAATATTATGTTGATGATGGTGGTTTATGCCACTTAGGTTTCAAAGATGAAAGGTTGGAACATGGGAAATAATTTCCTGGAGATGGTAAATTTTCTATTGGAAGGCAGAATTGGAACATGAAATTTAAGGATGTTACCTCTGCTGCTCAAGCAGCGGCTGAGTTTGCAGAACATGCAGGCCTAGCTGCTAGAGCTGTTTTAGAACTTTCAAGGCAATATTGTGTTGATGATGGTGGTTCATGCCACTTAGTTTTCAAAGATGAAAGGTTGGAACATGGGCAATCATTTCCTAGAGATGGTAATGGTAATTTTTCTATTGGCAGGGAGAATTGGAACATGAAATTTAAGGATGCTACCTTTGCTGCTCAAGTAGCGGCTGAGTTTGCAGAATATGCAAGCCTAGCTGCCAGAGCTGTTGTAGAACTTTCAAGGCAATATTATGTTGATGATAGTAGTTCATGCCACTTAGGTTTCAAGAATGAAAGGTTGGAACATGGGCAATCATTTCCTGGAGATGGTACTGGTAATTTTTCTGTTGGCAGGCAAAATTGGAACATGAAATTTAAGGATGCTACCTCTGCTACTCAAGCAGCGGCTGAATTTGCAGAACATGCAAGCCTAGCTGCCAGAGCTGTTGTAGAACTTTCAAGGCAATATTGTGTTGATGATGGTGGTTCATGCCACTTAGGTTTCAAGGATGAAAGGTTGGAACATGGGCAATCATTTCTTGGAGATGGTAATGGTAGTTTTTCTGTTGGCAGGTAGAATTGGAACATGAAATTTTGGGATGCTACCTCTGCTGCTCAAGTAGCGGCTGAGTTTGCAGAACATGCAAGCCTAACTGCCAGAGCTGTTGTAGAACTTTCAAGGCAATATTGTGTTGATGATGGTGGTTCATGCCACTTAGGTTTCGAAGATGAAAGGTTGGAACATGGGAAATAATTTCCTAAAGATGGTAAATTTTCTATTGGCAGGCAGAATTGGAACATGAAATTTAAGGATGCTACCTCTGCTGCTCAAGCAGCCGCTGAGTTTGCAGAACATGCAGGCCTAGCTGCTAGAGCTGTTTTAGAACATTCAAGGCAATATTGTGTTGATGATGGTGGTTCATGCCACTTAGGTTTCAAAGATGAAAGGTTGGAACATGGGCAATCATTTCCTAGAGATGGTAATGGTAATTTTTCTGTTGGCAGGTAGAATTGGAACATGAAATTTAAAGATGTTACCTCAGCTGCTCAAGCTGCTGCTGAGTTTGCAGAACATGCAAGCCTAGCTGCCAGAGCTGTTGTAGAACTTTCAAGGAAATATTGTGTTGATAATGGTGGTTCATGCCACTTAGGTTTCAAGGATGAAAGGTTGGAACATGGGCAATCATTTCCTGGAGATGGTAATGGTAATTTTTCTGTTGGCAGGCAGAATTGGAACATGAAATTTAAGGATGCTACCTCTGCTGCTCAAGCAGCGGCTGAGTTTGCAGAACATGCAAGCCTAGCTGCCAGAGCTGTTGTAGAACTTTCAAGGCAATATTATGTGGATGATGGTGGTTCATGCCACTTAGGTTTCAAGGATAAAAGGCTGGAACATGGGCAATCATTTACTAGAGATGGTAATGGTAATATTTCTATTGGCAGGTAGAATTGGAACATGAAATTTAAGGATGCTACCTCTGCTGCTCAAGCAGCGGCTGAGTTTGCAAAACATGCAAGCCTAGCTGCCAGAGCTGTTGTAGAAATTTCAAGGCAATATTATGTTGATGATAGTGGTTCATGCCACTTAGGTTTCAAGGATGAAAGGTTGGAACATGGGCAATAATTTCCTCGAGATGGTAGTGGTAATTTTTCTATTGGCAGGCAGAATTGGAACATGAAATTTAAGGATGCTACCTCTGCTGCTCAAGCAGCGGCTGATTTTGCAGAACATGCAAGCCTAGCTGCCCGAGCTGTTGTAGAACTTTCAAGGCAATATTGTGTTGATGATGGTGGTTCATGCCACTTAGGTTTCAACGATTAAAGGTTGGAACATGGGAAATAATTTCCTGGAGATGGTAAATTTTCTATTGGCAGGCAGAATTGGAACATGAAATTTAAGGATGCTACCTTTGCTGCTCAAGCAGCGGCTGAGTTTGCAGAACATGCAGGCCTAGCTGCTAGAGCTATTTTAGAACTTTCAAGGCAATATTGTGTTGATGATGGTGGTTCATGCCACTTAGGTTTCAAAGATTAAAGGTTGGAACATGGGCAATCATTTCCTAGAGATGGTAATGGTAATTTTTCAGTTGGCAGGGAGAATTGGAACATGAAATTTAAGGATGCTACCTTTGCTGCTCAAGTAGCGGCTGAGTTTGCAGAACATGCAAGCCTAGCTGCCAGAGCTGTTGTAGAACTTTCAAGGCAATATTATGTTGATGATAGTAGTTCATGCCACTTAGGTTTCAAGGATGAAAGGTTGGAACATGGGCAATCATTTCCTGGAGATGGTACTGGTAATTTTTCTGTTGGCAGGCAGAATTGGAACATGAAATTTAAGGATGCTACCTCTGCTGCTCAAGCAGCGGCTGAGTTTGCAGAACATGCAAGCCTAGCTGCCAGAGCTGTTGTAGAACTTTCAAGGTAATATTGTGTTGATGATGGTGGTTCATGCCACTTAGGTTTCAAAGATGAAAGGTTAGAACATGGGCAATCATTTCCCGGAGATGGTAATGATAGTTTTTCTGTTGGCAGGCAGAATTGGAACATGAAATTTTGGGATGCTACCTCTGCTGCTCAAGTAGCGGCTGAGTTTACAGAACATGCAAGCCTCGCTGCCAGAGCTGTTGTAGAACTTTCAAGGCAATATAGTGTTGATGATGGTGGTTTATGCCACTTAGGTTTCAAAGATGAAAGGTTGGAACATGGGAAATAATATCCTGGAGATGGTAAATTTTCTATTGGAAGGCAGAATTGGAACATGAAATTTAAGGATGTTACCTCTGCTGCTCAAGCAGCGGCTGAGTTTGCAGAACATGCAGGCCTAGCTGCTAGAGCTGTTTTAGAACTTTCAAGGCAATTTTGTGTTGATGATGGTGGTTCATGCCACTTAGTTTTCAAAGATGAAAGGTTGGAACATGGGCAATCATTTCCTAGAGATGGTAATGGTAATTTTTCTATTGGCAGGGAGAATTGGAACATGAAATTTAAGGATGCTACCTTTGCTGCTCAAGTAGCGGCTGAGTTTGCAGAACATGCAAGCCTAGCTGCCAGAGCTGTTGTAGAACTTTCAAGGCAATATTATGTTGATGATAGTAGTTCATGCCACTTAGGTTTCAAGAATGAAAGGTTGGAACATGGGCAATCATTTCCTGGAGATGGTACTGGTAATTTTTCTGTTGGCAGGCAGAATTGGAACATGAAATTTAAGGATGCTACCTCTGCTACTCAAGCAGCGGCTGAATTTGCAGAACATGCAAGCCTAGCTGCCAGAGCTGTTGTAGAACTTTCAAGGCAATATTGTGTTGATGATGGTGATTCATGCCACTTAGGTTTCAAGGATGAAAGGTTGGAACATGGGCAATCATTTCTTGGAGATGGTAATGATAGTTTTTCTGTTGGCAGGCAGAATTGGAACATGAAATTTTGGGATGCTACCTCTGCTGCTCAAGTAGCGGCTGAGTTTACAGAACATGCAACCCTCGCTGCCAGAGCTGTTGTAGAACTTTCAAGGCAATATAGTGTTGATGATGGTGGTTTATGCCACTTAGGTTTCAAAGATGAAAGGTTGGAACATGGGAAATAATATCCTGGAGATGGTAAATTTTCTATTGGAAGGCAGAATTGGAACATGAAATTTAAGGATGTTACCTCTGCTGCTCAAGCAGCGGCTGAGTTTGCAGAACATGCAGGCCTAGCTGCTAGAGCTGTTTTAGAACTTTCAAGGCAATATTGTGTTGATGATGGTGGTTCATGCCACTTAGTTTTCAAAGATGAAAGGTTGGAACATGGGCAATCATTTCCTAGAGATGGTAATGGTAATTTTTCTATTGGCAGGGAGAATTGGAACATGAAATTTAAGGATGCTACCTTTGCTGCTCAAGTAGCGGCTGAGTTTGCAGAACATGCAAGCCTAGCTGCCAGAGCTGTTGTAGAACTTTCAAGGCAATATTATGTTGATGATAGTAGTTCATGCCACTTAGGTTTCAAGAATGAAAGGTTGGAACATGGGCAATCATTTCCTGGAAATGGTACTGGTAATTTTTCTGTTGGCAGGCAGAATTGGAACATGAAATTTAAGGATGCTACCTCTGCTACTCAAGCAGCGGCTGAATTTGCAGAACATGCAAGCCTAGCTGCCAGAGCTGTTGTAGAACTTTCAAGGCAATATTGTGTTGATGATGGTGGTTCATGCCACTTAGGTTTCAAGGATGAAAGGTTGGAACATGGGCAATCATTTCTTGGAGATGGTAATGGTAGTTTTTCTGTTGGCAGGTAGAATTGGAACATGAAATTTTGGGATGCTACCTCTGCTGCTCAAGTAGCGGCTGAGTTTGCAGAACATGCAAGCCTAACTGCCAGAGCTGTTGTAGAACTTTCAAGGCAATATTGTGTTGATGATGGTGGTTCATGCCACTTAGGTTTCAAAGATGAAAGGTTGGAACATGGGAAATAATTTCCTAAAGATGGTAAATTTTCTATTGGCAGGCAGAATTGGAACATGAAATTTAAGGATGCTACCTCTGCTGCTCAAGCAGCGGCTGAGTTTGCAGAACATGCAGGCCTAGCTGCTAGAGCTGTTTTAGAACATTCAAGGCAATATTGTGTTGATGATGGTGGTTCATGCCACTTAGGTTTCAAAGATGAAAGGTTGGAACATGGGCAATCATTTCCTAGAGATGGTAATGGTAATTTTTCTGTTGGCAGGTAGAATTTGGAACATGAAATTTAAAGATGTTACCTCAGCTGCTCAAGCTGCTGCTGAGTTTGCAGAACATGCAAGCCTAGCTGCCAGAGCTGTTGTAGAACTTTCAAGGAAATATTGTGTTGATAATGGTGGTTCATGCCACTTAGGTTTCAAGGATGAAAGGTTGGAACATGGGCAATCATTTCCTGGAGATGGTAATGGTAGTTTTTCTGTTGGCCGGCAGAATTGGAACATGAAATTTAAGGATGCTACCTCTGCTGCTCAAGCAGCGGCTGAGTTTGCAGAACATGCAAGCCTAGCTGCCAGAGCTGTTGTAGAACATTCAAGGCAATATTGTGTTGATGATGGTTGTTCATGCCACTTAGGTTTCAAGGATAAAAGGCTGGAACATGGGCAATCATTTACTAGAGATGGTAATGGTAATATTTCTATTGGCAGGTAGAATTGGAACATGAAATTTAAGGATGCTACCTCTGCTGCTCAAGCAGCGGCTGAGTTTGCAAAACATGCAAGCCTAGCTGCCAGAGCTGTTGTAGAAATTTCAAGGCAATATTATGTTGATGATAGTGGTTCATGCCACTTAGGTTTCAAAGATGAAAGGTTGGAACATGGGAAATAATTTCCTGGAGATGGTAAATTTTCTATTGGAAGGCAGAATTGGAACATGAAATTTAAGGATGTTACCTCTGCTGCTCAAGCAGCGGCTGAGTTTGCAGAACATGCAGGCCTAGCTGCTAGAGCTGTTTTAGAACTTTCAAGGCAATATTGTGTTGATGATGGTGGTTCATGCCACTTAGTTTTCAAAGATGAAAGGTTGGAACATGGGCAATCATTTCCTAGAGATGGTAATGGTAATTTTTCTATTGGCAGGGAGAATTGGAACATGAAATTTAAGGATGCTACCTTTGCTGCTCAAGTAGCGGCTGAGTTTGCAGAACATGCAAGCCTAGCTGCCAGAGCTGTTGTAGAACTTTCAAGGCAATATTATGTTGATGATGGTAGATCATGCCACTTAGTGTTCAAGGATGAAAGGTTGGAACATGGGCAATCATTTCCTTGAGATGGTAATGGTAATTTTTCTGTTGGCAGGCAGAATTGGAACATGAAATTTAAGGATGCTACCTCTGCTGCTCAAGCAGCGGCTGAGTTTGCAGAACATGCAAGCCTAGCTGCCAGAGCTGTTGTAGAACTTTCAAGGTAATATTGTGTTGATGATGGTGGTTCATGCCACTTAGGTTTCAAAGATGAAAGGTTAGAACATGGGCAATCATTTCCTAGAGATGGTAATGGTAATTTTTCAGTTGGCAGGGAGAATTGGAACATGAAATTTAAGGATGCTACCTTTGCTGCTCAAGTAGCGGCTGAGTTTGCAGAACATGCAAGCCTAGCTGCCAGAGCTGTTGTAGAACTTTCAAGGCAATATTATGTTGATGATAGTAGTTCATGCCACTTAGGTTTCAAGGATGAAAGGTTGGAATATGGGCAATCATTTCCTGGAGATGGTAATGGTAATTGTTTTGTTCGCAGGCAGAATTGGAACATGAAATTTAAGGATGCTACCTCTGCTGCTCTAGCAGCGGCTGAGTTTGCAGAACATGCAAGCCTAGCTGCCAGAGCTGTTGTAGAACTTTCAAGGTAATATTGTGTTGATGATGGTGGTTCATGCCACTTAGGTTTCAAAGATGAAAGGTTAGAACATGGGCAATCATTTCCCGGAGATGGTAATGATAGTTTTTCTGTTGGCAGGCAGAATTGGAACATGAAATTTTGGGATGCTACCTCTGCTGCTCAAGTAGCGGCTGAGTTTACAGAACATGCAAGCCTCGCTGCCAGAGCTGTTGTAGAACTTTCAAGGCAATATAGTGTTGATGATGGTGGTTTATGCCACTTAGGTTTCAAAGATGAAAGGTTGGAACATGGGAAATAATTTCCTGGAGATGGTAAATTTTCTATTGGAAGGCAGAATTGGAACATGAAATTTAAGGATGTTACCTCTGCTGCTCAAGCAGCGGCTGAGTTTGCAGAACATGCAGGCCTAGCTGCTAGAGCTGTTTTAGAACTTTCAAGGCAATATTGTGTTGATGATGGTGGTTAATGCCACTTAGTTTTCAATGATGAAAGGTTGGAACATGGGCAATCATTTCCTAGAGATGGTAATGGTAATTTTTCTATTGGCAGGGAGAATTGGAACATGAAATTTAAGGATGCTACCTTTGCTGCTCAAGTAGCGGCTGAGTTTGCAGAACATGCAAGCCTAGCTGCCAGAGCTGTTGTAGAACTTTCAAGGCAATATTGTGTTGATGATGGTGGTTCATGCCACTTAGGTTTCAAGGATGAAAGGTTGGAACATGGGCAATCATTTCTTGGAGATGGTAATGGTAGTTTTTCTGTTGGCAGGTAGAATTGGAACATGAAATTTTGGGATGCTACCTCTGCTGCTCAAGCAGCGGCTGAGTTTGCAGAACATGCAGGCCTAGCTGCTAGAGCTGTTTTGAACTTTCAAGGCAATATTGTGTTGATGATGGTGGTTCATGCCACTTAGTTTTCAAAGATGAAAGGTTGGAACATGGGCAATAATTTCCTAGAGATGGTAATGGTAATTTTTCTATTGGCAGGGAGAATTGGAACATGAAATTTAAGGATGCTACCTTTGCTGCTCAAGCAGCGGCTGAATTTGCAGAACATGCAAGCCTAGCTGCCAGAGCTGTTGTAGAACTTTCAAGGCAATATTGTGTTGATGATGGTGGTTCATGCCACTTAGGTTTCAAGGATGAAAGGTTGGAACATGGGCAATCATTTCTTGGAGATGGTAATGGTAGTTTTTCTGTTGGCAGGTAGAATTGGAACATGAAATTTTGGGATGCTACCTCTGCTGCTCAAGTAGCGGCTGAGTTTGCAGAACATGCAAGCCTAACTGCCAGAGCTGTTGTAGAACTTTCAAGGCAATATTGTGTTGATGATGGTGGTTCATGCCACTTAGGTTTCAAAGATGAAAGGTTGGAACATGGGAAATAATTTCCTAAAGATGGTAAATTTTCTATTGGCAGGCAGAATTGGAACATGAAATTTAAGGATGCTACCTCTGCTGCTCAAGCAGCGGCTGAGTTTGCAGAACATGCAGGCCTAGCTGCTAGAGCTGTTTTAGAACATTCAAGGCAATATTGTGTTGATGATGGTGGTTCATGCCACTTAGGTTTCAAAGATGAAAGGTTGGAACATGGGCAATCATTTCCTAGAGATGGTAATGGTAATTTTTCTGTTGGCAGGTAGAATTGGAACATGAAATTTAAAGATGTTACCTCAGCTGCTCAAGCTGCGGCTGAGTTTGCAGAACATGCAAGCCAAGCTGCCAGAGCTGTTGTAGAACTTTCAAGGAAATATTATGTTGATAATGGTGGTTCATGCCACTTAGGTTTCAAGGATGAAAGGTTGGAACATGGGCAATCATTTCCTGGAGACGGTAATGGTAATTTTTCTGTTGGCAGGCAGAATTGGAACATGAAATTTAAGGATGCTACCTCTGCTGCTCAAGCAGCGGCTGAGTTTGCAGAACATGCAAGCCTAGCTGCCAGAGCTGTTGTAGAACTTTCAAGGCAATATTGTGTTGATGATGGTTGTTCATGCCACTTAGGTTTCAAGGATAAAAGGCTGGAACATGGGCAATCATTTACTAGAGATGGTAATGGTAATATTTCTATTGGCAGGTAGAATTGGAACATGAAATTTAAGGATGCTACCTCTGCTGCTCAAGCAGCGGCTGAGTTTGCAAAACATGCAAGCCTAGCTGCCAGAGCTGTTGTAGAAATTTCAAGGCAATATTATGTTGATGATAGTGGTTCATGCCACTTAGGTTTCAAGGATGAAAGGTTGGATCATGGGCAATCATTTTCTCGAGATGGTAGTGGTAATTTTTCTGTTGGCAGGCAGAATTGGAACATAAAATTTAAGAATGCTACCTCAGCTGCTCAAGCAGCGGCTGATTTTGCAGAACATGCAAGCCTAGCTGCCCGAGCTGTTGTAGAACGTTCAAGGCAATATTGTGTTGATGATGGTGGTTCATGCCACTTAGGTTTCAAATATGAAAGTTTGGAACATGGGCAATAATTTCTTGGAGATGGTAATTGTAATTTTTCTGTTGGCAGGTAGAATTGGAACATGAAATTTAAGGATGCTACCTCTGTGGCTCAAGCAGTGGCTGAGTTTGCAGAACATGCAGGCCTAGCTACCAGAGCTATTGGAGAACTTACAAGGCAATATTGTGTTGATGATGGTGGTTCATGCCACTTAGGTTTCAAGGATGAAATGTTGGAACATGGGCAATCATTTCCTGGAGATGGTAATTTTTCTGTTGGCAAGCATAATTGGAACATGAAATTTAAGGATGCTACCTCTGCTGCTCAAGCAGTAGCAGAGTTTGCAGAACATACAAGCCTAGCTGCTAGAGCTGTTGTAGAATTTTTAAGAAAATATTGTGTTGATGATAGTGGTTCATGCCACTTAGGTTTCAAGGATGAAAGGTTGGAACATGGGCAATAATTTCCTGGAGATGGTAATGGTAATTTTTCTTTTGGCAGGTAGAATTGGAACGTGAAATTTAAGGATGCTACCTCTGCTGCTCAAGTAGTGGCTGCGTTTGAAGAACATGCAAGCCTCGCTGCTAAAGCTGTTATAGAACTTTCAAGGCAATATTGTGTTGATGATGTTGGTTCATGCCACTTAGGTTTCAAAGATAAAAGGTTGGAACATGGGAAATAATTTCTAGGAGTTGGTAAATTTTCTATTGGCAGGCAGAATTGGAACATGAAATTTAAGGATGCTACCTCTGCTGCTCAAGCAGCGGCTGAGATTGCAGAACATGCAGGCCTAGCTGCTAGAGCTATTTTATAACTTTCAAGGCAATATTGTGTTGATGATGGTGGTTCATGCCACTTATGTTTCAAGGATGAAAGGTTGGAACATGGGCAATCATTTCATGGAGATGGTAATTTTTCTGTTGGCAAGCAGAATTGGAACATGAAATTTAAGGATGCTACCTCTTCTGCTCAAGCAGCGGCTGAGTTTGCCGAACGTGCTAGCCTAGCTGCCAGAGCTGTTGTAGAACTTTCAAGGAAATATTGTGTTGATGATGGTGGTTCATGCCACTTAGCTTTCAAAGATGAAAGGTTGGAACATGGACAATCATTTCCTGGAGATGGTAATGGTAATTTTTCTGTTGGCAGGCAGAATTGGAACATGAAATTTAAGGATGCTACCTCTGTTGCTCAAGCAGCGGCTGAGTTTGCAGAACATGAAAGCCTAGCTGCCAGAGCTGTTGTAGAACTTTCAAGGCAATATTATGTTGATAATGGTGGTTCATACCACATAGGTTTCAAGGATGAAAGGCTAGAACCTGGGCAATCATTTCCTGGAGATGGTAATGGTAATTTTTCTGTTGCCAGGCAGAATTGGAACATGAAATTTAAGGATGCTACCTCTGCTGCTCAAGCAGCGGCTGAGTTTGCAGAGCATGCAAGCCTAGCTGCCCGAGCTGTTGTAGAACTTTCAAGGCAATATTGTGTTGATGATGGTGGTTCATGCCACTTAGGTTTCAAAGATGAAAGGTTGGAACATGGGCAATCATTTCCCGGAGATGGTAATGATAGTTTTTCTGTTGGCAGGCAGAATTGGAACATGAAATTTTGGGATGCTACCTCTGCTGCTCAAGTAGCGGCTGAGTTTGCAGAACATGCAAGCCTCGCTGCCAGAGCTGTTGTAGAACTTTCAATGCAATATTGTGTTGATGATGGTGGTTCATGCCACTTAGGTTTCAAAGATGAAAGGTTGGAACATGGGAAATAATTTCCTGGAGATGGTAAATTTTCTATTGGAAGGCAGAATTGGAACATGAAATTTAAGGATGTTACCTCTGCTGCTCAAGCAGCGGCTGAGTTTGCAGAACATGCAGGCCTAGCTGCTAGAGCTGTTTTAGAACTTTCAAGGCAATATTGTGTTGATGATGGTGGTTCATGCCACTTAGGTTTCAAAGATGAAAGGTTGGAACATGGGCAATCATTTCCTAGAGATGGTAATGGTAATTTTTCTGTTGGCAGGGAGAATTGGAATATGAAATTTAAGGATGCTACCTTTGCTGCTCAAGTAGCGGCTGAGTTTGCAGAACCTGCAAGCCTAGCTGCCAGAGCTGTTGTAGAACTTTCAAGGCAATATTATGTTGATGATAGTGGTTCATGCCACTTAGGTTTCAAGGATGAAAGGTTGGAACATGGGCAATCATTTCCTCGAGATGGTAGAGGTAATTTTTCTATTGGCAGGCAGAATTAGAACATGAAATTTAAAGATGCTACCTCTGCTGCTCAAGCAGCGGCTGAGTTTGCAGAACATGCAAGCCTAGCTGCCAGAGCTATTGTAGAACTTTCAAGGAAATATTGTGTTGATGATGGTGGTTCATGCCACTTAGGTTTCAAGGATGAAAGGTTGGAACATGGGCAATCATTTCTTAGAGATGATAATGGTAGTTTTTCTGCTGGCAGGTAGAATTGGAACATGAAATTTTGGGATGCTACCTCTGCTGCTCAAGTAGCGGCTGAGTTTGCAGAACATGCAAGCCTAACTGCCAGAGCTGTTGTAGAACTTTCAAGGCAATATTGTGTTGATGATGGTGGTTCATGCCACTTAGGTTTCAAAGATGAAAGGTTGGAACATGGGAAATAATTTCCTAAAGATGGTAAATTTTCTATTGGCAGGCAGAATTGGAACATGAAATATAAGGATGCTACCTCTGCTGCTCAAGCAGCGGCTGAGTTTGCAGAATATGCAGGCCTAGCTGCTAGAGCTGTTTTAGAACATTCAAGGCAATATTGTGTTGATGATGGTGGTTCATGCCACTTAGGTTTCAAAGATGAAAGGTTGGAACATGGGCAATCATTTCCTAGAGATGGTAATGGTAATTTTTCTGTTGGCAGGTAGAATTGGAACATGAAATTTATAGATGTTACCTCAGCTGCTCAAGCAGCGGCTGAGTTTGCAGAACATGCAAGCCTAGCTGCCAGAGCTGTAGTAGAACTTTCAAGGAAATATTCTGTTGATAATGGTGGTTCATGCCACTTAGGTTTCAAGGATGAAAGGTTGGAACATGGGCAATCATTTCCTGGAGATGGTAATGGTAATTTTTCTGTTGGCAGGCAGAATTGGAACATGAAATTTAAGGATGCTACCTCTGCTGCTCAAGCAGCGGCTGAGTTTGCAGAACATGCAAGCCTAGCTACCAGAGCTGTTGTAGAACTTTCAAGGCAATATTGTATTGATGATGGTGGTTCATGCCACTTAGGTTTGAAGGATGAAAGGTTGGAACATGGGCAATCATTTACTGTAGATGGTAATGGTAATATTTCTATTGGCAGGTAGAATTGGAGCATGAAATTTAAGGATGCTACCTCTGCTGCTCAAGCAGCGGCTGAGTTTGCAAAACATGCAAGCCTAGCTGCCAGAGCTGTTGTAGAACTTTCAAGGCAATATTATGTTGATGATAGTGGTTCATGCCACTTAGGTTTCAAGGATGAAAGGTTGGAACATGGGCAATCATTTCCTCGAGATGGTAGAGGTAATTTTTCTATTGGCAGGCAGAATTGGAACATGAAATTTAAGGATGCTACCTCTGCTGCTCAAGCAGCGACTGATTTTGCAGAACATGCAAGCCTAGCTGCCCGAGCTGTTGTAGAACTTTCAAGGCAATATTGTGTTGATGATGGTGGTTCATGCCACTTAGGTTTCAACGATTAAAGGTTGGAACATGGGAAATAATTTCCTGGAGATGGTAAATTTTCTATTGGCAGGCAGAATTGGAACATGAAATTTAAGGATGCTACCTCTGCTGCTCAAGCAGCGGCTGAGTTTGCAGAACATGCAGGCCTAGCTGCTAGAGCTATTTTAGAACTTTCAAGGCAATATTGTGTTGATGATGGTGGTTCATGCCACTTAGGTTTCAAAGATGAAAGGTTTGAACATGGGCAATCATTTCCTAGAGATGGTAATGGTAATTTTTTCTGTTGGCAGGTAGAATTGGAACATGAAATTTAAGGATGCTACCTCTGCTGCTCAAGCAGCGGCTGAGTTTGCAGAACATGCAAGCCTAGCTGCCAGAGCTGTTGTAGAACTTTCAAGGCAATATTATGTTGATGATAGTGGTTCATGCCACTTAGGTTTCAAGGATGAAAGGTTGGATCATGGGCAATCATTTCCTGGAGATGGTAATGGTAATTTTTCAGTTGGCAGGCAGAATTGGAACATGAAATTAAAGGATGTTACCTCTGCCTCTCAAGCATCGGCTGAGTTTACAGAACACGCAGGCCTAGCTGCCAGAGCTGTTGTAGAACTTTCAAGGTAATATTGTGTTGATGATGGTGGTTCATGCCACTAAGCTTTCAAGGATGAAATGTTGGAACATGGGCAATCATTTCATGGATATGGTAATTTTTCTGTTGGCAGGCAGAATTGGAACATGAAATTTAAGGATGCTACCTCTGCTGCTCAAGCAGCAGCTGAGTTTGCAGAACATGCAAGCTTAGCTGCCAGAGCTGTTGTAGAACTTTCAAGGCAATATTATGTTGTTGATGGAAGTTCATGCCACTTAGGTCTCAAGGATGAAAGGTTGGAACATGGGCAATCATTTCCTGGAGATGGTAATGGTAATTTTTTAGTTGGCAGGCAGAATTTGAACATGAAATTAAAGGATGCTACCTCTGCCTCTCAAGCATTGGCTGAGTTTACACAACATGCAGGCCTAGCTGCCAGAGCTGTTGTAGAACTTTCAAGGCAATATTGTGTTGATGATGGTGGTTCATGCCACTAAGGTTTCAAGGATGAAATGTTGGAACATGGGCAATCATTTCATGGATATGGTAATTTTTCTGTTGGCAGGCAGAATTGGAACATGAAATTTAAGGATGCTACCTCTGCTGCTCAAGCAGCGGCTGAGTTTGAAGAACATGCAAGCCTAGCTGCCAGAGATGTTGTAGAACTTTAAATGCATTATTGTGTTGTTGATGATGGTTCATGCCACTTTGGTTTCAAGGATGAAAGGTTGGAACATGGGCAATCATTTCCTGGAGATGGTAATGGTAAATTTTCAGTTGGCAGGAAGAATTGGAACCTGAAATTAAAGGATGCTACCTCTGCTACTCAAGCAGCGGCAGAGTTTACAGAACATGCAGGCCTAACTGCCAGAGCTGTTGTAGAACTTTCAAGGCAATATTGTGTTGATGATGGTGGTTCATGCCACTTAGGTTTCAAGGTTGAATGGTTGGAACATGGGCAATCACTTCCTGGAGATGGTAATGGTAATTGTTCTGTTGGCAGGTAGAATTGGAACATGAAATTTAAGGATGCTACCTCTGCTGCTCAAGCAGCAGCTGAGTTTGCACAACATGCAAGCCTAGCTGCCAGAGCTGTTGTAGAACGTTCAAGGCAATATTTTGTTGATGATGGTGGTTCATGCCACTTAGGTTTCAAGGATAAAAGGCTGGAACATGGGCAATCCTTTACTGTAGATGGTAATGGTAATATTTCTATTGGCAGGTAGAATAGGAACATGAAATTTAAGGATGCTACCTCTGCTGCTCAAGCAGCGGCTGAGTTTGCAGAACATGCAAGCCTAGCTGCCAGAGCTGTTGTAGAACTTTCAAGGCAATATTTTGTTGATGATGGTGGTTCATGCCACTTAGGTTTCAAGGATAAAAGGCTGGAACATGGGCAATCATTTACTGTAGATGGTAATGGTAATATTTCTATTGGCAGGTAGAATTGGAACATGAAATTTAAGGATGCTACCTCTGCTGCTCAAGCAGCGGCTGAGTTTGCAGAACATGCAAGCCTAGCTGCCAGAGCTGTTGTAGAACTTTCAAGGCAATATTGTGTTGATGATGGTGGTTCATGCCACATAGGTTTCAAGGATGAAAGGTTGGAACATGGGCAATCATTTCCTCGAGATGGTAGAGGTAATTTTTCTATTGGCAGGCAGAATTGGAACATGAAATTTAAGGATGCTACCTCTGCTGCTCAAGCAGCGACTGATTTTGCAGAACATGCAAGCCTAGCTGCCCGAGCTGTTGTAGAACTTTCAAGGCAATATTGTGTTGATGATGGTGGTTCATGCCACCTAGGTTTCAATGATTAAAGGTTGGAACATGGGAAATAATTTCCTGGAGATGGTAAATTTTCTATTGGCAGGCAGAATTGGAACATGAAATTTAAGGATGCTACCTCTGCTGCTCAAGCAGCGGCTGAGTTTGCAGAACATGCAGGCCTAGCTGCTAGAGCTATTTTAGAACTTTCAAGGCAATATTGTGTTGATGATGGTGGTTCATGCCACTTAGGTTTCAAAGATGAAAGGTTTGAACATGGGCAATCATTTCCTAGAGATGGTAATGGTAATTTTTCTGTTGGCAGGTAGAATTGGAACATGAAATTTAAGGATGCTACCTCTGCTGCTCAAGCAGCGGCTGAGTTTGCAGAACATGCAAGCCTAGCTGCCAGAGCTGTTGTAGAACTTTCAAGGCAATATTATGTTGATGATAGTGGTTCATGCCACTTAGGTTTCAAGGATGAAAGGTTGGATCATGGGCAATCATTTCCTGGAGATGGTAATGGTAATTTTTCAGTTGGCAGGCAGAATTGGAACATGAAATTAAAGGATGTTACCTCTGCCTCTCAAGCATCGGCTGAGTTTACAGAACATGCAGGCCTAGCTGCCAGAGCTGTTGTAGAACTTTCAAGGTAATATTGTGTTGATGATGGTGGTTCATGCCACTAAGCTTTCAAGGATGAAATGTTGGAACATGGGCAATCATTTCATGGATATGGTAATTTTTCTGTTGGCAGGCAGAATTGGAACATGAAATTTAAGGATGCTACCTCTGCTGCTCAAGCAGCAGCTGAGTTTGCAGAACATGCAAGCTTAGCTGCCAGAGCTGTTGTAGAACTTTCAAGGCAATATTATGTTGTTGATGGTAGTTCATGCCACTTAGGTCTCAAAGGATGAAAGGTTGGAACATGGGCAATCATTTCCTGGAGATGGTAATGGTAATTTTTTAGTTGGCAGGCAGAATTTGAACATGAAATTAAAGGATGCTACCTCTGCCTCTCAAGCATTGGCTGAGTTTACACAACATGCAAGCCTAGCTGCCAGAGCTGTTGTAGAACTTTCAAGGCAATATTGTGTTGATGATGGTGGTTCATGCCACTAAGGTTTCAAGGATGAAATGTTGGAACATGGGCAATCATTTCATGGATATGGTAATTTTTCTGTTGGCAGGCAGAATTGGAACATGAAATTTAAGGATGCTACCTCTGCTGCTCAAGCAGCGGCTGAGTTTGAAGAACATGCAAGCCTAGCTGCCAGAGATGTTGTAGAACTTTAAATGCATTATTGTGTTGTTGATGATGGTTCATGCCACTTTGGTTTCAAGGATGAAAGGTTGGAACATGGGCAATCATTTCCTGGAGATGGTAATGGTAAATTTTCAGTTGGCAGGAAGAATTGGAACCTGAAATTAAAGGATGCTACCTCTGCTACTCAAGCAGCGGCAGAGTTTACAGAACATGCAGGCCTAACTGCCAGAGCTGTTGTAGAACTTTCAAGGCAATATTGTGTTGATGATGGTGGTTCATGCCACTTAGGTTTCAAGGTTGAATGGTTGGAACATGGGCAATCACTTCCTAGAGATGGTAATGGTAATTTTTCTGTTGGCAGGTAGAATTGGAACATGAAATTTAAGGATGCTACCTCTGCTGCTCAAGCAGCAGCTGAGTTTGCAGAACATGCAAGCCTAGCTGCCAGAGCTGTTGTAGAACTTTCAAGGCAATATTTTGTTGATGATGGTGGTTCATGCCACTTAGGTTTCAAGGATAAAAGGCTGGAACATGGGCAATCATTTACTGTAGATGGTAATGGTAATATTTCTATTGGCAGGTAGAATTGGAACATGAAATTTAAGGATGCTACCTCTGCTGCTCAAGCAGCGGCTGAGTTTGCAGAACATGCAAGCCTAGCTGCCAGAGCTGTTGTAGAACTTTCAAGGCAATATTTTGTTGGTGATGGTGGTTCATGCCACTTAAGTTTCAAGGATAAAAGGCTGGAACATGGGCAATCATTTACTGTAGATGGTAATGGTAATATTTCTATTGGCAGGTAAAATTGGAACATGAAATTTAAGGATGCTACCTCTGCTGCTCAAGCAGCGGCTGAGTTTGCAAAACATGCAAGCCTAGCTCCCAGAGCTGTTGTAGAACTTTCAAGGCAATATTATGTTGATGATAGTGGTTCATGCCACTTAGGTTTCAAGGATGAAAGGTTGGAATATGGGCAATCATTTCCTCGAGATGGTAGAGGTAATTTTTCTATTGGCAGGCAGAATTGGAACATGAAATTTAAGGATGCTACCTCTGCTGCTCAAGCAGCGACTGATTTTGCAGAACATGCAAGCCTAGCTGCCCGAGCTGTTGTAGAACTTTCAAGGCAATATTGTGTTGATGATGGTGGTTCATGCCACTTAGGTTTCAACGATTAAAGGTTGGAACATGGGAAATAATTTCCTGGAGATGGTAAATTTTCTATTGGCAGGCAGAATTGGAACATGAAATTTAAGGATGCTACCTCTGCTGCTCAAGCAGCGGCTGAGTTTGCAGAACATGCAGGCCTAGCTGCTAGAGCTATTTTAGAACTTTCAAGGCAATATTGTGTTGATGATGGTGGTTCATGCCACTTAGGTTTCAAAGATGAAAGGTTTGAACATGGGCAATCATTTCCTAGAGATGGTAATGGTAATTTTTCTGTTGGCAGGTAGAATTGGAACATGAAATTTAAGGATGCTACCTCTGCTGCTCAAGCAGCGGCTGAGTTTGCAGAACATGCAAGCCTAGCTGCCAGAGCTGTTGTAGAACTTTCAAGGCAATATTATGTTGATGATAGTGGTTCATGCCACTTAGGTTTCAAGGATGAAAGGTTGGATCATGGGCAATCATTTCCTGGAGATGGTAATGGTAATTTTTCAGTTGGCAGGCAGAATTGGAACATGAAATTAAAGGATGTTACCTCTGCCTCTCAAGCATCGGCTGAGTTTACAGAACATGCAGGCCTAGCTGCCAGAGCTGTTGTAGAACTTTCAAGGTAATATTGTGTTGATGATGGTGGTTCATGCCACTAAGCTTTCAAGGATGAAATGTTGGAACATGGGCAATCATTTCATGGATATGGTAATTTTTCTGTTGGCAGGCAGAATTGGAACATGAAATTTAAGGATGCTACCTCTGCTGCTCAAGCAGCAGCTGAGTTTGCAGAACATGCAAGCTTAGCTGCCAGAGCTGTTGTAGAACTTTCAAGGCAATATTATGTTGTTGATGGTAGTTCATGCCACTTAGGTCTCAAAGGATGAAAGGTTGGAACATGGGCAATCATTTCCTGGAGATGGTAATGGTAATTTTTTAGTTGGCAGGCAGAATTTGAACATGAAATTAAAGGATGCTACCTCTGCCTCTCAAGCATTGGCTGAGTTTACACAACATGCAAGCCTAGCTGCCAGAGCTGTTGTAGAACTTTCAAGGCAATATTGTGTTGATGATGGTGGTTCATGCCACTAAGGTTTCAAGGATGAAATGTTGGAACATGGGCAATCATTTCATGGATATGGTAATTTTTCTGTTGGCAGGCAGAATTGGAACATGAAATTTAAGGATGCTACCTCTGCTGCTCAAGCAGCGGCTGAGTTTGAAGAACATGCAAGCCTAGCTGCCAGAGATGTTGTAGAACTTTAAATGCATTATTGTGTTGTTGATGATGGTTCATGCCACTTTGGTTTCAAGGATGAAAGGTTGGAACATGGACAATCATTTCCTTGAGATGGTAATGGTAAATTTTCAGTTGGCAGGAAGAATTGGAACCTGAAATTAAAGGATGCTACCTCTGCTACTCAAGCAGCGGCAGAGTTTACAGAACATGCAGGCCTAACTGCCAGAGCTGTTGTAGAACTTTCAAGGCAATATTGTGTTGATGATGGTGGTTCATGCCACTTAGGTTTCAAGGTTGAATGGTTGGAACATGGGCAATCACTTCCTGGAGATGGTAATGGTAATTTTTCTGTTGGCAGGTAGAATTGGAACATGAAATTTAAGGATGCTACCTCTGCTGCTCAAGCAGCAGCTGAGTTTGCAGAACATGCAAGCCTAGCTGCCAGAGCTGTTGTAGAACTTTCAAGGCAATATTTTGTTGATGATGGTGGTTCATGCCACTTAGGTTTCAAGGATAAAAGGCTGGAACATGGGCAATCATTTACTGTAGATGGTAATGGTAATATTTCTATTGGCAGGTAGAATTGGAACATGAAATTTAAGGATGCTACCTCTGCTGCTCAAGCAGCGGCTGAGTTTGCAGAACATGCAAGCCTAGCTGCCAGAGCTGTTGTAGAACTTTCAAGGCAATATTTTGTTGATGATGGTGGTTCATGCCACTTAGGTTTCAAGGATAAAAGGCTGGAACATGGGCAATCATTTACTGTAGATGGTAATGGTAATATTTCTATTGGCAGGTAGAATTGGAACATGAAATTTAAGGATGCTACCTCTGCTGCTCAAGCAGCGGCTGAGTTTGCAAAACATGCAAGCCTAGCTGCCAGAGCTGTTGTAGAACTTTCAAGGCAATATTATGTTGATGATAGTGGTTCATGCCACTTAGGTTTCAAGGATGAAAGGTTGGAACATGGGCAATCATTTCCTCGAGATGGTAGAGGTAATTTTTCTATTGGCAGGCAGAATTGGAACATGAAATTTAAGGATGCTACCTCTGCTGCTCAAGCAGCGACTGATTTTGCAGAACATGCAAGCCTAGCTGCCCGAGCTGTTGTAGAACTTTCAAGGCAATATTGTGTTGATGATGGTGGTTCATGCCACTTAGGTTTCATCGATTAAAGGTTGGAACATGGGAAATAATTTCCTGGAGATGGTAAATTTTCTATTGGCAGGCAGAATTGGAACATGAAATTTAAGGATGCTACCTCTGCTGCTCAAGCAGCGGCTGAGTTTGCAGAACATGCAGGCCTAGCTGCTAGAGCTATTTTAGAACTTTCAAGGCAATATTGTGTTGATGATTGTGGTTCATGCCACTTAGGTTTCAAAGATGAAAGGTTTGAACATGGGCAATCATTTCCTAGAGATGGTAATGGTAATTTTTCTGTTGGCAGGTAGAATTGGAACATGAAATTTAAGGATGCTACCTCTGCTGCTCAAGCAGCGGCTGAGTTTGCAGAACATGCAAGCCTAGCTGCCAGAGCTGTTGTAGAACTTTCAAGGCAATATTATGTTGATGATAGTGGTTCATGCCACTTAGGTTTCAAGGATGAAAGGTTGGATCATGGGCAATCATTTCCTGGAGATGGTAATGGTAATTTTTCAGTTGGCAGGCAGAATTGGAACATGAAATTAAAGGATGTTACCTCTGCCTCTCAAGCATCGGCTGAGTTTACAGAACATGCAGGCCTAGCTGCCAGAGCTGTTGTAGAACTTTCAAGGTAATATTGTGTTGATGATGGTGGTTCATGCCACTAAGCTTTCAAGGATGAAATGTTGGAACATGGGCAATCATTTCATGGATATGGTAATTTTTCTGTTGGCAGGCAGAATTTGGAACATGAAATTTAAGGATGCTACCTCTGCTGCTCAAGCAGCAGCTGAGTTTGCAGAACATGCAAGCCTAGCTGCCAGAGCTGTTGTAGAACTTTCAAGGCAATATTATGTTGTTGATGGTAGTTCATGCCACTTAGGTCTCAAGGATGAAAGGTTGGAACATGGGAAATAATTTCCTAAAGATGGTAATGGTAATTTTTTAGTTGGCAGGCAGAATTTGAACATGAAATTAAAGGATGCTACCTCTGCCTCTCAAGCATTGGCTGAGTTTACACAACATGCAGGCCTAGCTGCCAGAGCTGTTGTAGAACTTTCAAGGCAATATTGTGTTGATGATGGTGGTTCATGCCACTAAGGTTTCAAGGATGAAATGTTGGAACATGGGCAATCATTTCATGGATATGGTAATTTTTCTGTTGGCAGGCAGAATTGGAACATGAAATTTAAGGATGCTACCTCTGCTGCTCAAGCAGCGGCTGAGTTTGAAGAACATGCAAGCCTAGCTGCCAGAGATGTTGTAGAACTTTAAATGCATTATTGTGTTGTTGATGATGGTTCATGCCACTTTGGTTTCAAGGATGAAAGGTTGGAACATGGGCAATCATTTCCTGGAGATGGTAATGGTAAATTTTCAGTTGGCAGGATGAATTGGAACCTGAAATTATAGGATGCTACCTCTGCTACTCAAGCAGCGGCAGAGTTTACAGAACATGCAGGCCTAACTGCCAGAGCTGTTGTAGAACTTTCAAGGCCATATTGTGTTGATGATGGTGGTTCATGCCACTTAGGTTTCAAGGTTGAATGGTTGGAACATGGGCAATCACTTCCTGGAGATGGTAATGGTAATTTTTCTGTTGGCAGGTAGAATTGGAACATGAAATTTAAGGATGCTACCTCTGCTGCTCAAGCAGCAGCTGAGTTTGCAGAACATGCAAGCCTAGCTGCCAGAGCTGTTGTAGAACTTTCAAGGCAATATTATGTTGATGATGGTAGTTCATGCCACTTAGGTTTCAAGGATGAAAGGTTAGAACATGGGCAATCATTTCATGGATATAGTAATTTTTCAGTTGGCAGGCAGAATTGGAACATGAAATTAAAGGATGCTACCTCTGCTGCTCAAGCAACGGCTGAGTTTGCAGAACATGCAAGCCTAGCTGCCAGAGCTGTTGTAGAACTTTAAATGCAATATTGTGTTGATGATGGTGGTTCATGCCACTTAGGTTTCAAGGATGAAAGGTTGGAACATGGGCAATCATTTCCTGGAGATGGTAATGGTAATTGTTTCTTTTGGCAGGCATAATTGGTACATGAAATTTAAGGATGCTACCTCTGCTGCTCAAGTAGAGGTTGAGTTTGTATAACATTCAAGCTTAGCTGCCAGATCTGTTGTAGAACTTTAAAGGCAATATTGTGTTGATGATGGTGGTTCATGCCACTTAAGTTTCAAGGATGAAAGGTTGGGCAATCATTTCCTGGAGATGGTAATTTTTCTGTTGGCAAGAAGAATTGGAACATGAAATTTAAGGATGGTACCTCTGTTACTCAAGCAGCGGCTGAGTTTGCAGAACATGCAAGCCTAGCTACCAGAGCTGTTGTAGATCTTTCAAGGCAATATTGTGTTGATGATGGTGGTTCATGCCACTTAGGTTTAAAATATGAAAGGCTAGAATATGGGAAATCATTTTCTTGGGATGGTAATGGTAATTTTTCTGTTGCCAGGCAGAATTGGAACATGAAATTTAAGGATGCTACCTCAGCTGCTCAAGCAGCGACTGAGTTTGCAGAACATGCAAGCCTAGCTGCAGAGATATAGTAGAACTTTCAATGCAATATTGTGTTGATGCTGGTGGTCATGCCACTTAGGTTTCAAGGATGAAAGGTTGGAACATGGGCAATCATTTCCTGGAGATGGTAAATTTTCTATTGGCAGGCAGAATTAGAACATGAAATTTAAGGATGCTACCTCAGCTGCTCAAGCAGCGACTGAGTTTGCAGAACATGGTGGCCTAGCTGCCAGAGCTGTTGTAGAACTTTCAAGGAAATATTGTGTTGATGATGGTATTTCATGCAACTTAGGTTTCAAGGATGAAAGATTGGAACAAGGGCAATCATTTCCTGGAGATGGTAATGGTAATTTTTCTATTAGCAGGCAGAATTGGAACATGAAATTTATGATGCTACCTCTGCTGCTCAAGCAACGGCTGAGTTTGCAGAACATGCAAGCCTAGCTGCCAGAGCTGTTGTAGAACTTTCAAGGCAATATTGTGTTGATGATGGTGGTTCATGCCACTTAGGTTTCAAGGTTGAAAGGTTGGAATATGGGCAATCATTTGCTGGAGGTGGTAGTAGTAATTTTTCGGTTGGCAAGCAGAATTGGAACATGAAATTTAAGGATGCTACCTCTATTTCTCAAGCAGCGGCTGATTTTGTAGAACATGCAAGCCTAGCTGCCAGAGCTGTTGGCAATCATTTCCTAGAGATGGTAATGGTAATATTTCTTTTGGCAGGCAGAATTGGAACATGAAATTTAAGGATGCTACCTCTGTTGCTCAAGCAGCAGCTGATTTTGCAGAACATGCAAGCCTAGCTGCCAGAGCTACTGTAGAACTTTCAAGGCAATACTGTGTTGATGTTGGTGGTTCATGCCACTTAGGTTTCAAGGATGAAAGGTTGGATCATGGGCAATCATTTCCTGGAGATGGTAATGGTAATTTTTCAGTTGGCAGGCAGAATTGGAACATGAAATTAAAGGATGTTACCTCTGCCTCTCAAGCATCGGCTGAGTTTACAGAACATGCAGGCCTAGCTGCCAGAGCTGTTGTAGAACTTTCAAGGTAATATTGTGTTGATGATGGTGGTTCATGCCACTAAGCTTTCAAGGATGAAATGTTGGAACATGGGCAATCATTTCATGGATATGGTAATTTTTCTGTTGGCAGGCAGAATTTGGAACATGAAATTTAAGGATGCTACCTCTGCTGCTCAAGCAGCAGCTGAGTTTGCAGAACATGCAAGCCTAGCTGCCAGAGCTGTTGTAGAACTTTCAAGGCAATATTATGTTGTTGATGGTAGTTCATGCCACTTAGGTCTCAAGGATGAAAGGTTGGAACATGGGCAATCATTTCCTGGAGATGGTAATGGTAATTTTTTAGTTGGCAGGCAGAATTTGAACATGAAATTAAAGGATGCTACCTCTGCCTCTCAAGCATTGGCTGAGTTTACACAACATGCAGGCCTAGCTGCCAGAGCTGTTGTAGAACTTTCAAGGCAATATTGTGTTGATGATGGTGGTTCATGCCACTAAGGTCTCAACGATGAAAGGTTGGAACATGGGCAATCATTTCCTGGAGATGTTAATGGTAATTTTTTAGTTGGCAGGCAGAATTTGAACATGAAATTAAAGGATGCTACCTCTGCCTCTCAAGCATTGGCTGAGTTTACAGAACATGCAAGCCTAGCTGCCAGAGATTTTGTAGAACTTTCAAGGCAATATTGTGTTGATGATGGTGGTTCATGCCACTAAGGTTTCAAGGATGAAATGTTGGAACATGGGCAATCATTTCATGGATATGGTAATTTTTCTGTTGGCAGGCAGAATTGGAACATGAAATTTAAGGATGCTACCTCTGCTGCTCAAGCAGCGGCTGAGTTTGTAGAACATGCAAGCCTAGCTGCCAGAGATGTTGTAGAACTTTAAATGCAATATTGTGTTGATGATGATGGTTCATGCCACTTTGGTTTCAAGGATGAAAGGTTGGAACATGGGCAATCATTTCCTGGAGATGGTAATGGTAAATTTTCAGTTGGCAGGAAGAATTGGAACTTGAAATTAAAGGATGCTACCTCTGCTACTCAAGCAGCGGCAGAGTTTACAGAACATGCAAGCCTAACTGCCAGAGCTGTTGTAGAACTTTCAAGGCAATATTGTGTTGATGATGGTGGTTCATGCCACTTAGGTTTTAAGGTTAAAAGGTTGGAACATGGGCAATCACTTCCTGGAGATGGTAATGGTAATTTTTCTGTTGGCAGGTAGAATTAGAACATGAAATTTAAGGATGCTACCTCTGCTGCTCAAGCAGCAGCTGAGTTTGCAGAACATGCAAGCCTAGCTGCCAGAGCTGTTGTAGAACTTTCAAGGCAATATTATGTTGATGATGGTAGTTCATGCCACTTAGGTTTCAAGGATGAAAGGTTGGAACATGGGCAATCATTTCATGGAGATGGTAATGGTAATTGTTTCTTTTGGCAGGCATAAATTGTACATGAAATTTAAGGATGCTACCTCTGCTGCTCAAGTAGAGGTTGAGTTTGTATAACATTCAAGCTTAGCTGCCAGATCTGTTGTAGAACTTTAAAGGCAATATTGTGTTGATGATGGTGGTTCATGCCACTTAAGTTTCAAGGATGAAAGGTTGGGCAATCATTTCCTGGAGATGGTAATTTTTCTGTTGGCAAGACGAATTGGAACATGAAATTTAAGGATGGTACCTCTACTGCTCAAGCAGCGGCTGAGTTTGCAGAACATGCAAGCCTAGCTGCCGGAGCTGTTGTAGATCTTTCAAGGCAATATTGTGTTGATGATAGTGGTTCATGCCACTTAGGTTTAAAATATGAAAGGCTAGAACATGGGAAATCATTTTCTTGGGATGGTAATGGTAATTTTTCTGTTGCCAGGCAGAATTGGAACATGAAATTTAAGGATGCTACCTCAGCTGCTCAAGCGGTGACTGAGTTTGCAGAACATGCAAGCCTAGCTGCAGAGATATAGTAGAACTTTCAATGCAATATTGTGTTGATGATGGTGGTCATGCCACTTAGGTTTCAAGGATGAAAGGTTGGAACATGGGCAATCATTTCCTGGAGATGGTAAATTTTCTATTGGCAGGCAGAATTAGAACATGAAATTTAAGGATGCTACCTCAGCTGCTCAAGCAGCGACTGAGTTTGCAGAACATGGTGGCCTAGCTGCCAGAGCTGTTGTAGAACTTTCAAGGAAATATTGTGTTGATGATGGTATTTCATGCAACTTAGGTTTCAAGGATGAAAGATTGGAACAAGGGCAATCATTTCCTGGAGATGGTAATGGTAATTTTTCTATTAGCAGGCAGAATTGGAACATGAAATTTATGATGCTACCTCTGCTGCTCAAGCAACGGCTGAGTTTGCAGAACATGCAAGCCTAGCTGCCAGAGCTGTTGTAGAACTTTCAAGGCAATATTGTGTTGATGATGGTGGTTCATGCCACTTAGGTTTCAAGGTTGAAAGGTTGGAATATGGGCAATCATTTGCTGGAGGTGGTAGTAATAATTTTTCGGTTGGCAAGCAGAATTGGAATATGAAATTTAAGGATGCTACCTCTATTTCTCAAGTAGCGGCTGATTTTGTAGAACATGCAAGCCTAGCTGCCAGAGCTGTTGGCAATCATTTCCTAGAGATGGTAATGGTAATATTTCTTTTGGCAGGCAGAATTGGAACATGAAATTTAAGGATGCTACCTCTGTTGCTCAAGCAGCAGCTGATTTTGCAGAACATGCAAGCCTAGCTACCAGAGCTAATGTAGAACTTTCAAGGCAATACTGTGTTGATGTTGGTGGTTCTTGCCACTTAGGTTTCAAAGATGAAAGGTTGGAACATGGGCAATCATTTCCTAGAGATGGTAATTGTAATTTTTCTGTTTGTAGGTAGAATTTGACAATGAAATTTAAGGATGCTACCTCTGCTGCTCAAGTAGCGGCTGAGTTTGTAAAACATACAGGCCTCGCTGCCAGAGCTGTTGTAGAACGTTCCAGGCAATATTGTGTTGATGATGGTGGTTCATGCCACTTAGGTTTCAAGGATGAAAGGTTGGAACATGGGCAATTATTTCCTCGAGATGGTAATGGTAATTTTTCTGTTGGCAGGCAGAATTGGAACATGAAATTTAAGGATGCTACCTCTGCTGCTCAAGCAGTGGCTGAGTCTGCAGAACATGCAAACCTAGCTTCCAGAGCTGTTGTAGAACTTTCAAGGGAATATTGTGTTGATGATGGTGGTTCATGCCACTTAGGTTTCAAAGATGAAAGGTTGGAACATGGGCAATCATATCCTGGAGATGGTAATTGTAATTTTTCTGTTGGCAGGTAGAATGGGAACATGAAATTTAAGGATGCTACCTCTGCCGCTCAAGCAGCGGTTGAGTTTACAGAACATGCAGGCCTAGCTGCCAGAGCTGTTGTAGAACTTTCAAGGCAGTATTGTGTTGATGTTGTTGTTCGTGCCACTTAGGTTTCAAGGATGAAAGGTTGGAACATGGGCAATCATTTCCTGGAGATGGTAATGGTAATTTTTCAGTTGGCAGGCAGAGTTGGAACATGAAATTTAAGGATGCTACCTCTGCTGCTCAAGCAGCGGTTGAGTTTGCAGAATATGCAAACCTAGCTGCCAGAGCTGTTGTAAAACTTTCAAGGCAATATTGTGTTGATGATGGTGGTTC
The DNA here is from genome assembly GCF_000715075.1 of Nicotiana tabacum. NCBI lineage: Eukaryota > Viridiplantae > Streptophyta > Magnoliopsida > Solanales > Solanaceae > Nicotiana > Nicotiana tabacum. Next base: position 155,298 of record NW_027438296.1, read on the forward strand.
ATGCCACTTAGGTTTCAAGGATGAAAGGTTGGAACATGGGCAATCATTTCCTAGAGATGGTAATTGTAATTTTTCTGTTGGCAGGTAGAATTGGAGCATGAAATTTAAGGATGCTACCTCTGCTGCTCAAGCAGCGGTTGAGTTTGCAGAATATGCAAGCCTAGCTGCCAGAGCTGTTGTAGAACTTTAAAGGCAATATTGTGTTGATGATGGTGGTTCATGCCACTTAGGTTTCAAGGATGAAAGGTTGGGCAATCATTTCCTGGAGATGGTAATTTTTCTTTTGGCAAGCAGAATTGGAACATGAAATTTAAGGATGGTACATCTACTGCTCAAGCAGCGGCTGAGTTTGCAAAACATGCAAGCCTAGCTGCCAGAGCTATTGTAGATCTTTCAATGCAATATTGTGTTGATGATGGTGGTTCATGCCACTTAGGTTTTAAAGATGAAAGGCTAGAACATGGGCAATCATTTCCTGGAGATGGTAATGGTAATTTTTCTGTTGCCAGGCATAATTGGAACATGAAATTTAAGGATGCTACCTCTGCTGCTCAAGCATGGCTGAGTTTGTAGAACATGCAAGCCTATCTGCCCGAGCTGTTGTAGAACTTTCAAGGCAATATTGTGTTGATGATGGTGGTTCATGCCACTTAGGTTTCAAGGATGAAAGGTTGGAACATGGGCAATCATTTCCTAGAGATGGTAATTGTAAAATTCTGTTGGCAGGCAGAATTGGAACATGAAATTTAAGGATGCTACCTCTGCTGCTCAAGCAGCGACTGAGTTTGCAGAACATGCAAGCCTAGCTGCCAGAGATATAGTAGAACTTTCAATGCAATATTGTGTTGATGATGGTGGTTCATGGCACTTAGGTTTCATGGATGAAAGGTTGGAACATGGGCAATCATTTCCTGGAGATGGTAAATTTTCTATTGGCAGGCAGAATTAGAACATGAAATTTAAGGATGCTACCTATTTTGCTCAAGCAGCGCCTGTGTTTGCAGAACATGGTGGCCTAGCTGCCAGAGCTGTTGTAGAACATTCAAGGAAATATTGTGTTGGTGATGGTGGTTCATGACACTTAGGTTTCAAGGATGAAAGATTGGAACATGGGCAATCATTTCCTGGAGATGGTAATGGTAATTTTTCTGTTGGCAGGCAGAATTGGAACATGAAATTTATGATGCTACCTCTGCTGCTCAAGCAATGGCTAAGTTTGCAGAACATGCAAGCCTAGCTGCCAGAGCTATTGTAGAACTTTCAAGGCAATATTATGTTGATGATGGTAGTTCATGCCACTTAGGTTTCAAGGATGAAAGGTTGGAACATGGGCAATCATTTCCTAGAGGTGGTAGTAGTAATTTTTCTGTTGTCAGGCAAAATTGGAACATGAAATTTAAGGATGCTACCTCTGTTGCTCAAGCAGCGGCTGATTTTGCAGAACATGCAAGCCTAGCTGCCAGAGCTGTTGTAGAACTTTCAAGGCAATATTGTGTTGAGGATGGTGGTTCATGCTACTCAGGTTTCATGGATAAAAGGTTGGAACATGGGCAATCATTTCTTGGAGATGGTAATGGTAATTCTTCAGTTGGCAGGCAGAATTTGAACATGAAATTAAAGGATGCTACCTCTGCCTCTCAAGCATTGGCTGAGTTTACAGAACATGCAGGCCTAGCTGCCAGAGCTGTTGTAGAACTTTCAAGGCAATATTGCCCATGTTCCAACCTTTCATCCTTGAAACCTAAGTGGCATGAACCACCATCATCAACACAATATTGCATTAAAAGTTCTACTATATCTCTGACAGCTAGGCTTGCATGTTCTGCAAACTCAGTCGCTGCTATAGCAGCAGAGGTAGCATCCTTAAATTTCATGTTCCAATTCTGCCTGCCAACAAAAATATTACCATTACCATCTCTAGGAAATGATTTCCCATGTTACAACCTTTCATCCTTGAAACCTAAGTGGCATGAACCAGCATCATCAACACAATATTGCCTTGAAAGTTCTACAACAGCTCTGGCAGCTAGGCTTGCATATTCTGCAAACTCAGCTGCTGCTTGAGCAGCAGAGGTAGCATCCTTAAATTTCATGTTCCAATTCTGCTTGCCAACAGAAAAATTACCATCTCCAGGAAATGATTGCCCATGTTCCAACCTTTCATCCTTGAAACCTAAGTGGCATGAACCACCATTATCAACACAAAATTGCATTGAAAGTTCTACTATATCTCTGGCAGCTAGGCTTGCATGTTCTCTAAACTCAGTCGCTGCTTGAGCAGCAGAGGTAGCATCCTTAAATTTCATGTTCCAATTCTGCCTGCCAACAGAAATATTACCATTACCATCTCTAGGAAATGATTGCCCATGTTCCAACCTTTCATCCTTGAAACCTAAGTGGCATGAACCACCATCATCAACACAATATTGCCTAGAAAGTTCTACAACAGCTCTGGCAACTAGGCCTGCATGTTCTGCAAACTCAGCCGCTGCTTGAGCAGCAGAGGTAGCATCCTTAAATTTCCTGTTCCAATACTGCCTACCAACAGAAAAATTACCATTACCATCTCAAGGAAATGATTGCCCATGTTCCAACCTTTCATCCTTGAAACCTAAGTGGCATGAACCACCATCATCAACACAATATTGCCTTGAAAGTTCTACAACAGCTCTGGCAGCTAGGCTTGCATGTTCTGCAAACTCAGCCGCTGCTTGAGCAGCAGAGGTAGCATCCTTAAATTTCATGTTCCAATTCTGCCTGCCAACAGAAAAATTACCATTACCATCTCCTAGAAATGATTGCCCATGTTCCAACCTTTCATCCTTGAAACCTAAGTGGCATGAACCACCATCATCAACACAATATTTCCTTGAAAGTTCTACAACAGCTATGGCAGCTAGGCTTGCATGTTCTGCAAACTCAGCCGCTGCTTGAGCAGCAGAGGTAGCATCATAAATTTCATGTTCCAATTCTGCCTGCCAACCGAAAAAAATTACCATTACCATCTCCAGGAAATGATTGCCCATGTTCTAACCTTTCATCCTTGAAACCTAAGTGGCATGAACCACCATCATCAACACAATATTTCCTTGAAAGTTCTACAACAGCTCTGGCAGCTAGGCCACCATGTTCTGCAAACTCAATCGCTGCTTGAGCAGCAGAGGTAGCATCTTTAAATTTCATGTTCTAATTCTGCCTTTCCAATAGAAAATTTACCATCTCCAGGAAATGATTGCCCATGTTCCAACCTTTCATCCTTGAAACCTAAGTGGCATGAACCACCATCATCAACACAATATTGCATTAAAAGTTCTACTATATCTCTAGAAGCTAGGCTTGCATGTTCTGCAAACTCAGTCGCTGCTTGAGTAGCAGAGGTAGCATCCTTAAAATTCATGTTCCAATTCTGCCTGCCAACAAAAATATTACCATTACCATCTCTAGGAAATGATTGCCCATGTTACAACCTTTCATCCTTGAAACCTAAGTGGCATGAACCAGCATCATCAACACAATATTGCCTTGAAAGTTCTACAACAGCTCTGGCAGCTAGGCTTGCATATTCTGCAAACTCAGCTGCTGCTTGAGCAGCAGAGGTAGCATCCTTAAATTTCATGTTCCAATTCTGCTTGCCAACAGAAAAATTACCATCTCCAGGAAATGATTGCCCATGTTCCAACCTTTCATCCTTGAAACCTAAGTGGCATGAACCACCATCATCAACACAAAATTGCATTGAAAGTTCTACTATATCTCTGGCAGCTAGGCTTGCATGTTCTGTAAACTCAGTCGCTGCTTGAGCAGCAGAGGTAGCATCCTTAAATTTCATGTTCCAATTCTGCCTGCCAACAGAAATATTACCATTACCATCTCTAGGAAATGATTGCCCATGTTCCGACCTTCCATCCTTGAAACCTAAGTGGCATGAACCACCATCATCAACACAATATTGCCTTGAAAGTTCTACAACAGCTCTGGCAACTAGGTTTGCATGTTCTGCAAACTCAGCCGCTGCTTGAGCAGCAGAGGTAGCATCCTTAAATTTCATGTTCCAATTCTGCCTACCAATAGAAAAATTACCATTACCATCACCAGTAAATGATTGCCCATGTTCCAACCTTTCATCCTTCAAACCTAAGTGGCATGAACCACCATCACCAACACAATATTGCCTTGAAAGTTCTACAACAGCTCTGGCAGCTAGGCTTGCATATTCTGCAAACTCAGTCGCTGCTTGAGCAGCAGAGGTAGCATCCTAAAAATTTCATGTTCCAATTCTGCCTGCCAACAAAAATATTACCATTACCATCTCTAGGAAATAATTGCCCATGTTCCAACCATTCATCCTTGAAACCTAAGTGGCATGAACAAGCATCATCAACACAATATTGCCTTGAAAGTTCTACAACAGCTCTGGCAGCTAGGCTTGCATATTCTGTAAACTCAGCTGCTGCTTGAGCAGCAGAGGTAGCATCCTTAAATTTCATGTTCCAATTCTGCCTGCCAACAGAAAAATTACCATCTCCAAGAAATGATTGCCCATGTTCCAACCTTTCATCCTTGAAACCTAAGTGGCATGAACCACACACCTCAACACAATATTGCCTTGAAAGTTCTACAACAGCTGTGGCAGCTAGGCTTGCATGTTTTGCAAAATCAGCCGCTGCTTGAGCAACAGAGGTAGCATCTTTAAATTTCATGTTCCAATTCTGCCTACCAACAGAAAAATTACTACTACCACCTCCAGGAAATGATTGCCCATGTTCCAACCTTTCATCCTTGAAACCTAAGTGGCGTGAACTACCATCATCAACATAATATTGCCTTGAAAGTTATACAACAGCTCTGGCAGCTAGGCTTGCATGTTCTGCAAACTCAGCCGCGCTTTGAGCAGCAGAGGTAGCATCCTTAAATTTCATGATCCAATTCTACCTGCCAACAGAAAAATTACCATTACCATCTCCAGGAAATGATTGCCCATGTTCCAACCCTTCAACCTTGAAACCTAAGTGCCATGAACTACAATCATCAACACAATATTGCCTTGAAAGTTCTACAACAGCTCGGGCAGCTAGGTTTGCATGTTTTGCAAACTCAGCCGTTGCTTGAGCAGCAGAGGTAGCATCCTTAAATTTCATGTTCCAATTCTGCCTGCCAACAGAAAAATTACCATTACCATCTCCAGTAAATGATTGCCCAAGTTCCAACCTTTCATCCTTGAAACCTAAGTGGCATGAACCACCATCATCAAAACAATATTGCCTTGAAAGTTCTACAACAGCTCTGGCAGCTAGGACACTATGTTCTGCTAACTCAGGCACTGCTTGAGCAGTAGAGGTAGCATCCTTAAATTTCATGTTCTAATTCTGCCTGCCAATAGAAAAATTACAATTACCATCTCCAGGAATTGATTGCCCATGTTCCAACCTTTCATCTTTGAAACCTAAGTGGCATGAACCACCATCATCAACACAATATTGCCTTGAAAGTTCTACAACAGCTCTGGCAGCTAGGTTTGCATGTTCTGCAAACTCAGCCGCTGCTTGAGCAGCAGAGGTAGCATCCTTAAATTTCATGTTCCAATTCTGCCTGCCAATAGAAAAATTACCATTACCATCTCCAGTAAATGATTGCCCATGTTCCAACCTTTCATCCTTGAAACATAAGTGGCATGAACCACCATCATTAACATAATATTGCCTTGAAAGTTCTACAACAGCTCTGGCAGCTAGGCTTGCATATTCTGCAAACTCAGTCGCTGCTTGAGCAGCAGAGGTAGCATCCTTAAATTTCATGTTCCAATTCTGCCTGCCAACAGAAAAATTACCATCTTTAGGAAATGATTGCCCATTTTCCAACCTTTCATCCTTGAAACCTAAGTGGCATGAAGCAGCATCATCAACACAATATTGCCTTGAAAGTTCTACAACAGCTCTGGCAGCTAGGCTTGCATATTCTTCAAACTCAGCTGCTGCTTGAGCAGCAGAGGTAGCAACCTTAAATTTCATGTTCCAATTCTGCCTGCCAACAGAAAAATTACCATCTCCAGGAAATGATTGTCCATGTTCCAACCTTTCATCCTTGAAACCTAAGTGGCATGAACTACCATCATCAACATAATATTGCCTTGAAAGTTCTACAACAGCTCTGGCAGCCAGGCTTGCTTGTTCTGCAAAATCAGCCGCTGCTTGAGCAACAGAGGTAGCATCTTTAAATTTCATGTTCCAATTCTGCCTGCCAATAGAAAAATTACTACTACCACCTCCAGGAAATGATTGCCCATGTTCCAACCTTTCATCCTTGAAACCTAAGTGGCATGAACTACCATCATCAGCATAATATTGCCTTGAAAGTTCTACAACAGCTCTGGCAGCTAGGGTTGCATGTTCTGCAAACTCAGCCGCTACTTGAGCAGCAGAGGTAGCATCCTTAAATTTCATGTTCCAATTCTACCTGCCAACAGAAAACTTACCATTAACATCTCCAGGAAATGATTGCCCATGTTCCAATCTTTCAACCTTGAAACCTAAGTGGCATGAACCACCATCATCAACACAATATTTCCTTGAAAGTTCTATAACAGCTCTGGCAGCTAGGCTTGCATGTTCTGCAAACTCAGCCTTTGCGTGAGCAGCAGAGGTACCATCATAAATTTCATGTTCCAATTCTGCCTGCCAACATAAAAATTACCATCTCCAGGAAATGATTGCCCATGTTCCAACCTTTCATCCTTGAAACCTAAGTGGCATAAACCACCATCATCAACACAATATTACGTTGAAAGTTCTACTATATCTCTGGCTGCTAGGCTTGCATGTTCTGCAAACTCAGTCGCTGCTAGAGCAGCAGAGGTAGAATCCTTAAATTTCATGTTCCAATTCTGCCTGCCAACAGAAATATTACCATTACCATCTCTAGGAAATGATTGCCCATGTTCCAACCTTTCATCCTTGAAACCTAAGTGGCATGAACCACCATCATCAACACAATATTGCCTTGAAAGTTCTACAACAGCTCGGGCAGCTAGGTTTGCATGTTCTGCAAACTCAGCCGTTGCTTGAGCAGCAGAGGTAGCATCCTTAAATTTCATGTTCCAATTCTGCCTGCCAACAGAAAAATTACCATTACCATCTCCAGTAAATGATTGCCCAAGTTCCAACCTTTCATCCTTGAAACCTAAGTGGCATGAACCACCATCATCAAAACAATATTGCCTTGAAAGTTCTACAACAGCTCTGGCAGCTAGGCTTGCTTGTTCTGCAAAATCAGCCGCTGCTTGAGCAACAGAGGTAGCATCTTTAAATTTCATGTTCCAATTCTGCCTGCCAACAGAAAAATTACTACTACCACCTCCAGGAAATGATTGCCCATGTTCCAACCTTTCATCCTTGAAACCTAAGTGGCATGAACTACCATCATCAGCATAATATTGCCTTGAAAGTTCTACAACAGCTCTGGCAGCTAGGGCTTGCATGTTCTGCAAACTCAGCCGCTACTTGAGCAGCAGAGGTAGCATCCTTAAATTTCATGTTCCAATTCTACCTGCCAACAGAAAAATTACCATTACCATCTCCAGGAAATGATTGCCCATGTTCCAACCTTTCAACCTTGAAACCTAAGTGGCATGAACCACCATCATCAACACAATATTTCCTTGAAAGTTCTACAACAGCTCTGGCAGCTAGGCTTGCATGTTCTGCAAACTCAGCCTTTGCGTGAGCAGCAGAGGTAGCATCAAAAATTTCATGTTCCAATTCTGCCTGCCAACATAAAAATTACCATCTCCAGGAAATGATTGCCCATGTTCCAACCTTTCATCCTTGAAACCTAAGTGGCATAAACCACCATCATCAACACAATATTACGTTGAAAGTTCTACTATATCTCTGGCTGCTAGGCTTGCATGTTCTACAAACTCAGTCGCTGCTAGAGCAGCAGAGGTAGAATCCTTAAATTTCATGTTCCAATTCTGCCTGCCAACAGAAATATTACCATTACCATCTCTAGGAAATGATTGCCCATGTTCCAACCTTTCATCCTTGAAACCTAAGTGGCATGAACCACCATCATCAACACAATATTGCCTTGAAAGTTCTACAACAGCTCGGGCAGCTAGGTTTGCATGTTCTGCAAACTCAGCCGTTGCTTGAGCAGCAGAGGTAGCATCCTTAAATTTCATGTTCCAATTCTGCCTGCCAACAGAAAAATTACCATTACCATCTCCAGTAAATGATTGCCTAAGTTCCAACCTTTCATCCTTGAAACCTAAGTGGCATGAACCACCATCATCAAAACAATATTGCCTTGAAAGTTCTACAACAGCTCTGGCAGCTAGGCCTGCATGTTCTGCAAACTTAGCCGCTGCTTGAGCAGCACAGGTAGCATCCTTAAATTTCATGTTCCAATTCTACCTGCCAACAGAAAAATTACAATTACCATCTCCAGGAAATGATTTCCCATGTTCCAACCTTTCATCTTAGAAACCTAAGTGGCATGAACGACCATCATCAACACAATATTGCCTTGAAAGTTCTACAACAACTCTGGCAGCTAGGTTTGCATGTTCTGCAAACTCAGCCGCTGCTTGAGTAGTGGAGGTAGCATCCTTAAATTTCATGTTCCAATTCTGCCTGCCAACAGAAACAATTACCATTACCATCTCCAGTAAATGATTGCCCATGTTCCAACCTTTCATCCTTGAAACCTAAGTAGCATGAACCACCATCATCAACACAATATTGCCTTGAAAGTTCTACAACAGCTCTGGCAGCTAGGCTTGCATGTTCTGCAAACTCAGCCGCTGCTTGAGCAGCAGAGGTAGCATACTTAAATTTCATGTTCCAATTCTACCTGCCAACAGAAAAATTACAATTACCATCTCCAGGAAATGATTGCCCATGTTCCAACCTTTCATCTTTGAAACCTAAGTGGCATGACCCACCATCATCAACACAATATTGCCTTGAAAGTTCTACAACAGCTCTGACAGCTAGGTTTGCATGTTCTGCAAACTCAGCCGCTGCTTGAGCAGCAGAGGTAGCATCCTTAATTTTCATGTTCCTATTCTGCCTGCCAATAGAAAAATTACCATTACCATCTCTAGTAAATGATTGCCCATGTTCCAACCTTTCATCCTTGAAACCTAAGTGGCATGAACCAGCATCATCAACACAATATTGCCTTGAAAGTTCTACAACAGCTCTGGCAACTAGGCTTGCATGTTATGCAAACTCAGCTGCTGCTTGAGCAGCAGAGGTAGCATCCATAAATTTCATGTTCTAATTCTGCCTGCCAACAGAAAAATTACCATCTCCAGGAAATGATTGCCCATGTTCCAACCTTTCATCCTTGAAACCTAAGTGGCATGAACCGCACTCCTCAACAAAATATTGCCTTGAAAGTTCTACAACAGCTTTGGCAGCTAGACCTGCATGTTCTGCAAACTCAGCCGCTGCTTGAGCAGCAGAGGTAGCATCCTTATATTTCATGTTCCAATTCTACCTGCCAATAGAAAAATTACAATTACCATCTCCAGGAAATGATTGCCCATGTTCCAACCTTTCATCTTTGAAACCTAAGTGGCATGAACCACCATCATCAACACAATATTGCCTTGAAAGTTCTACAACAGCTCTGGCAGCTAGGCTTGCATGTTCTGCAAAATCAGCCGCTGCTTGAGCAACAGAGGTAGCATCTTTAAATTTCATGTTCCAATTCTGCCTGCCAACAGAAAAATTACTACTACCACCTCCAGGAAATGATTGCCCATGTTCCAACCTTTCATCCTTGAAACCTAAGTGGCATGAACCACCATCATCAACACAATATTGCATTGAAAGTTCTACTATATCTCTGGCATCTAGGCTTGCATGTTCTGCAAACTCAGTCGCTGCTTGAGCAGCAGAGGTAGCATCCTTAAATTTCATGTTCCAATTCTGCCTGCCAACAGAAATATTACCATTACCATCTCTAGGAAATGATTGGCCTTGTTCCAACCTTTCATCCTTGAAACCTAAGTGGCATGAACCACCATAATCAACACAATATTTCCTTGAAAGTTCTACAACATCTCTCAAAACAGCTAGGTTTGCATGTTCTGCAAACTCAGCCGCTGCTTGAGCAGCAGAGGTAGCATCCTTAAATTTCATGTTCCAATTCTGCCTGCAAACTGAAAAATTACCATTACCATTTCCAGGAAATGATTGCCCATGTTCCAACCTTTCATCCTTGAAACCTAAGTGGCATGAACCACCATCATCAACACAATATTGCCTTGAAAGTTCTACAACAGCTCTGGCAGCTAGGCTTGCATGTTCTGCAAACTCAGCCATTGCTTGAGCAGCCGAGGTAGCATCATAAATTTCATGTTCCAATTCTACCTGCCAACAGAAAAATTACCATTACCACTACAGGAAATGATTGCCCATGTTCCAATCTTTCATCCTTGAAACCTTAATGGCATGAACCACCATTATCAACACAACATTTCCTTGGAAGTTCTACAACAGCTCTGGCAGCTAGGCTTGCATGTTCTGCAAACTTAGCCGCTGCTTGAGCAGCAGAGGTAGCATCCTTAAATTTCATGTTCCAATTCTGCCTGCCAACAGAAAAATTACCATTACCATCTCCAGGAAATGATTGCCCATGTTCCAACCTTTCAACCTTGAAACCTAAGTGCCATGAACCACCATCATCAATACAATATTTCCTTGAAAGTTCTACAACAGCTCTGGCAGCTAGGCCACCATGTTCTGCAAACTCAGTCGCTGCTTGAGCAGCAGAGGTAGCATCCTTAAATTTCATGTTCTAATTCTGCCTGCCAATAGAAAATTTACCATCTCCAGGAAATGATTGCCCATGTTCCAACCTTTCATCCTTGAAACCTAAGTGGCATGAACCACCATCATCAACACAATATTGCATTAAAAGTTCTACTATATCTCTTGCAGCTAGGCTTGCATGTTCTGCAAACTCAGTCGCTGCTTGAGCAGCGAAGGTAGCATCCTTAAATTTCATGTTCCAATTCTGCCTGCCAACAAAAATATTACCATTACCATCTCTAGGAAATGATTGCCCATGTTCCAACCTTTCATCCTTGAAACCTATGTGGCATGAACCAGCATCATCAACACAATATTGCCTTGAAAGTTCTACAAAAGCTCTGGCAGCTAGGCTTGCATGTTCTACAAAATTAGCCGCTGCTTGAGCAACAGAGGTAGCATCCTTAAATTTCATGTTCCAATTTTGCCTGCCAACAGAAAAATTACTACTACCACCTCCAGGAAATGATTGCCTATGTTCCAACCTTTCAACCTTGAAACCTAAGTGCCATGAACCACCATAATCAACACAATATTGCCTTGAAAGTTCTACAACAGCTCTGGCAGCTAGGCTTGCATGTTCTGCAAACTAAGCCGTTGCTTGAGCAGCAGAGGTAGCACCCTTAAATTTAATGTTCCAATTCTGCCTGCCAACTGAAGAATTACCATTACCATCTCTAGGAAATGATTGCCCATGTTCCAACCTTTCATCCATGAAACCTAAGTGGCATGAACCAGCATTATCAACATAATATTGCCTTGAAAGTTCTACAATAGCTCTGGCAGCTAGGCTTGCATGTTCTGCAAACTCAGCCGCTGCTTGAGCAGCAGAGGTAGCATCCTTAAATTTCATGTTCCAATTCTACCTGCCAACAGAAAAATTACAATTACCATCTCCAGGAAATGATTGCCCATGTTCCAACCTTTCATCTTTGAAACCTAAGTGGCATGAACCACCATCATCAACACAATATTGCCTTGAAAGTTCTACAACAACTCTGGCAGCTAGGTTTGCATGTTCTGCAAACTCAGCCGCTGCTTGAGCAGTAGAGGTAGCATCCTTAAATTTCATGTTCCAATTCTGCCTGCCAACAGAAAAATTACCATTACCATCTCCAGGAAATGATTGCCCATGTTCCAACCTTTCATCCTTGAAACCTAAGTGGCATGAACCACCATCATCAACACAATATTGCATTGAAAGTTCTACTATATCTCTGGCAGCTAGGCTTGCATGTTCTGCAAACTCAGTCGCTGCTTGAGCAGCAGAGGTAGCATCCTTAAATTTCATGTTCCAATTCTGCCTGCCAACAGAAATATTACCATTACCATCTCTAGGAAATGATTGCCCTTGTTCCAACCTTTCATCCTTGAAACCTAAGTGGCATGAACCACCATAATCAACATAATATTGCCTTGAAAGTTCTACAACATATCTCGCAGCTAGGTTTGCATGTTCTGCAAACTCAGCCGCTGCTTGAGCAGCAGAGGTAGCATCCTTAAATTTCATGTTCCAATTCTGCCTGCAAACTGAAAAATTACCATTACCATCTCCAGGAAATGATTGCCCATGTTCCAACCTTTCATCCTTGAAACCTAAGTGGCATGAACCACCATCATCAACACAATATTGCATTGAAAGTTCTACTATATCTCTGGCAACTAGGCTTGCATGTTCTGCAAACTCAGTCGCTGCTTGAGCAGCAGAGGTAGCATCCTTAAATTTCATGTTCCAATTCTGCCTGCCAACAGAAATATTACCATTACCATCTCTAGGAAATGATTGCCCTTGTTCCAACCTTTCATCCTTGAAACCTAAGTGGCATGAACCACCATAATCAACATAATATTGCCTTGAAAGTTCTACAACATCTCTCGCAGCTAGGTTTGCATGTTCTGCAAACTCAGCCGCTGCTTGAGCAGCAGAGGTAGCATCCTTAAATTTCATGTTCCAATTCTGCCTGCAAACTGAAAAATTACCATTACCATCTCCAGGAAATGATTGCCCATGTTCCAACCTTTCATCCTTGAAACCTAAGTGGCATGAACCACCATCATCAACACAATATTGCCTTGAAAGTTCTACAACAGCTCTGGCAGCTAGGATTGCATGTTCTGCAAACTCAGCCGTTGCTTGAGCAGCAGAGGTAGCATCATAAATTTCATGTTCCAATTCTACCTGCGAACAGAAAAATTACCATTACCATCTACAGGAAATGATTGCCCATGTTCCAATCTTTCATCCTTGAAACCTTAATGGCATGAACCACCATTATCAACACAACATTGCCTTGGAAGTTCTACAACAGCTCTGGCAGCTAGGCTTGCATGTTCTGCAAACTTAGCCGCTGCTTGAGCAGCAGAGGTAGCATCCTTAAATTTCATGTTCCAATTCTGCCTGCCAACAGAAAAATTACCATTACCATCTCCAGGAAATGATTGCCCATGTTCCAACCTTTCAACCTTGAAACCTAAGTGCCATGAACCACCATCATCAACACAATATTTCCTTGAAAGTTCTACAACAGCTCTGGCAGCTAGGTTTGCATGTTCTTCAAACTCAGCCGCTGCTTGAGCAGCAGAGGTAGCATCCTTAAATTTCATGTTCCAATTCTGCCTGCCAACAGAAAAATTACCATTACCATCTCCAGGAAATGATTGCCCATGTTCCAACCTTTCAACCTTGAAACCTAAGTGCCATGAACCACCATCATCAATACAATATTTCCTTGAAAGTTCTACAACAGCTCTGGCAGCTAGGCCACCATGTTCTGCAAACTCAGTCGCTGCTTGAGCAGCAGAGGTAGCATCCTTAAATTTCATGTTCTAATTCTGCCTGCCAATAGAAAATTTACCATCTCCAGGAAATGATTGCCCATGTTCCAACCTTTCATCCTTGAAACCTAAGTGGCATGAACCACCATCATCAACACAATATTGCATTAAAAGTTCTACTATATCTCTTGCAGCTAGGCTTGCATGTTCTGCAAACTCAGTCGCTGCTTGAGCAGCGAAGGTAGCATCCTTAAATTTCATGTTCCAATTCTGCCTGCCAACAGAAAAATTACCATTACCATCTACAGGAAATGATTGCCCATGTTCCAATCTTTCATCCTTGAAACCTTAGTGGCATGAACCACCATTATCAACACAATATTGCCTTGGAAGTTCTACAACAGCTCTGGCAGCTAGGCTTGCATGTTCTGCAAACTCAGCCACTGCTTGAGCAGCAGCGGTAGCATCCTTAAATTTCATGTTCCAATTCTACCTGCCAACAGAAAAATTACAACTACCATCTCCAGGAAATGATTGCCCATGTTCCAACCTTTCATCTTTGAAACCTAAGTGGCATGAACCACCATCATCAACACAATATTGCCTTGAAAGTTCTACAACATCTCTGGCAGCTAGGCTTGCATGTTCTGCAAACTCAGCCGTTGCTTGAGCAGCAGAGGTAGCATCATAAATTTCATGTTCCAATTCTGCCTGCCAACAGAAAAATTACCATTACCATCTCCAGGAAATGATTGCCCATGTTGCAACCTTTCATCCTGGAAATCTAAGTGGCATGAACCACCATCATCAACACAATATTGCTTTGAAAGTTCTACAACAGCTCTGGCTGCTAGGCTTGCATGTTCTGCAAACTCAGCGGCTGCTTGAGCAGCAGAGGTAGCATCATAAATTTCATGTTCCAATTCTGCCTGCCAGCAGAAAAATTACCATTACCATCTCCAGGAAATGATTGCCCATGTTCCAACCTTTCATCCTTGAAACCTAAGTGGCATGAACCACCATCATCAACACAATATTTCCTTGAAAGTTCTACAACAGCTCGGGCAGCTAGGCTTGCATGTTCTGCAAACTCAGCCGCTGCTTGAGCAGCAGAGGTAGCATCCTTAAATTTCATGTTCCAATTCTGCCTGCCAACAGAAAAATTACCATTACCATCCCCAGGAAATGATTGCCCATGTTCCAACCTTTCAACCTTGAAACCTAAGTGCCATGAACCACCATCATCAACACAATATTTTCTTGAAAGTTCTACAACAGCTCTGGCAGCTAGGCCACTATTTTCTGCAAACTCAGGCGCTGCTTGAGCAGCAGAGGTAGCATCCTTAAATTTCATGTTCTAATTCTGCCTGCCAATAGAAAATTTACCATCTCCAGGAAATGATTGCCCATGTTCCAACCTTTCATCCTTGAAACCTAAGTGGCATGAACCACCATCATCAACACAATATTTCCTTGAAAGTTCTACAACAGCTCTGGCAGCTAGGCTTGCATGTTCTGCAAACTCAGCCGTTGCTTGAGCAGCAGAGGTAGCATCATAAATTTCATGTTCCAATTCTGCCTGCCAACAGAAAAATTACCATTACCATCTACAGGAAATGATTGCCCATGTTCCAATCTTTCATCCTTGAAACCTTAGTGGCATCAACCACCATTATCAACACAATATTGCCTTGGAAGTTCTACAACAGCTCCGGCAGCTAGGCTTGCATGTTCTGCAAACTCAGCCACTGCTTGAGCAGCAACGGTAGCATCCTTAAATTTCATGTTCCAATTCTACCTGCCAACAGAAAAATTACAACTACCATCTCCAGGAAATGATTGCCCATGTTCCAACCTTTCATCTTTGAAACCTAAGTGGCATGAACCACCATCATCAACACAATATTGCCTTGAAAGTTCTACAACATCTCTGGCAGCTATGCTTGCATGTTCTGCAAACTCAGCCGTTGCTTGAGCAGCAGAGGTAGCATCATAAATTTCATGTTCTAATTCTGCCTGCCAACAGAAAAATTACCATTACCATCTCCAGGAAATGATTACCCATGTTCCAACCTTTCATCCTTGAAACCTAAGTGGCATGAACCACCATCATCAACACAATATTGCTTTGAAAGTTCTACAACAGCTCTGGCTGCTAGGCTTGCATGTTCTGCAAACTCAGCGGCTGCTTGAGCAGCAGAGGTAGCATCATAAATTTCATGTTCCAATTCTGCCTGCCAGCAGAAAAATTACCATTACCATCTCCAGGAAATGATTGCCCATGTTCTAACCTTTCATCCTTGAAACCTAAGTGGCATGAACCACCATCATCAGCACAATATTGCCTTGAAAGTTCTACAACAGCTCTGGCAGCTAGGCTTGCATGTTCTGCAAACTCAACCACTGCTTGAGCAGCAGAGGTAGCATCCTTAAATTTCATGTTCCAATTCTACCTGCCAACACAAAAATTACAACTACCATCTCCAGGAAATGATTGCCCATGTTCCAACCTTTCATCTTTGAAACCTAAGTGGCATGAACCACCATCATCAACACAATATTGCCTTGAAAGTTCTACAACATCTCTGGCAGCTAGGCTTGCATGTTCTGCAAACTCAGCCGTTGCTTGAGCAGCAGAGGTAGCATCATAAATTTCATGTTCCAATTCTGCCTGCCAACAGAAAAATTACCATTACCATCTCCAGGAAATGATTGCCCATGTTCCAACCTTTCTTCCTTGAAACCTAAGTGGCATGAACCACCATCATCAACACAATATTGCTTTGATAGTTCTACAACAGCTCTGGCAGCTAGGCTTGCATATTCTGCAAACTCAGCCGCTGCTTGAGCAGCAGAGGTAGCATCATAAAATTCATGTTCCAATTCTGCCTGCTAGCAGAAAAATTACCATTACCATCTCCAGGAAATGATTGCCCATGTTCCAACTTTTCATCCTTGAAACCTAAGTGGCATGAACCACCATCATCAACACAATATTTCCTTGAAAGTTCTACAACAGCTCTGGCAGCTAGGCCACCATGTTCTGCAAAATCAGCCGCTGCTTGAGCAGCAGAGGTAGCATCCTTTAATTTTATGTTCTAATTCTGCCTGCCAATAGAAAATTTACCATCTCCAGGAAATGATTGCCCATGTTTCAACCTTTCATCCTTGAAACCTAAGTGGCATGAACCACCATCATCAACACAATATTGCATTAAAAGTTCTACTATATCTCTGGCAGTTAGGCTTGCATTTTCTGCAAACTCAGTCGCTGCTTGAGCAGCAGAGGTAGCATCCTTAAATTTCATATTCCAATTCTGCCTGCCAACAAAAATATTACCATTACCATCTCTTGGAAATGATTGCCCATGTTCCAACCTTTCATCCTTGAAACCTAAATGGCATGAACCAGCATCATCAACACAATATTGCCTTAAAAGTTCTACAATAGCTCTGGCAGCTAGGCTTGCATATTCTGCAAACTCTGCTGCTGCTTGAGCAGCAGAGGTAGCATCCTTAAATTTCATGTTCCAATTCTACCTGCCAACAGAAAAATTACAATTACCATCTCCAGGAAATGATTGCCCATGTTCCAACCTTTCATACTTGAAACCTAAGTGGCATGAACTACCATCATCAACATAATATTGCCTTGAAAGTTCTACAACAGCTCTGGCAGCTAGGCTTGCATGTTCTGCAAACTCAGCCGCTGCTTGAGCAGCAGAGGTAGCATCCTTAAATTTTGTGTTCAAATTCTACCTGCCAACAGAAAAATTACCATTACCATCTCCAGTTTATGATTGCCCATGTTCCAACCTTTCAACCTTGAAACCTAAGTGTCATGAACCACCATCATCAACACAATATTGCCTTGAAAGTTCTAAAATAGCTCTGGCAGCTAGGCTTGCATGTTCTGCAAACTCACCCGTTGCTTGAGCAGCAGAGGTAGCATCATAAATTTCATGTTCCAATTCTGCCCGCCAACAGAACAATTACCATTACCATCTCCAGGAAATGATTGCCCAAGTTCCAATCTTTCATCCTTGAAACCTGAGTTGCATGAACCACCATCGTCAACACAATATTTCCTTGAAAGTTCTACAATAGCTCTAGCAGCTAGGCCACCATGTTCTGCAAACTCAGGCGCTGCTTGAGCAGCAGAGGTAGCATCCTTAAATTTCATGTTCTAATTCTGCCTACCAATAAAAAATTTACCATCTCCAGGAAATGATTGCCCATGTTCCAACCTTTCATCCTTGAAACCTAAGTGGCATGAACCACCATCATCAACACAATATTGCATTAAAAGTTCTACTATATCTCTGGCAGCTAGGCTTGCATGTTCTGCAAACTCAGTCGCTGCTTGAGTAGCAGAGGTAGCATCCTTAAATTTCATGTTCCAATTCTGCCTGCCAACAGAAATATTACCATTACATCTCTAGGAAATGATTGCCCTTGTTCCAACCTTTCATCCTTGAAACCTAAGTGGCATGAACCACCATCATCAACATAAATTGCCTTGAAAGTTCTACAACAGCTCTGGCAGCTAGGCTTGCATGTTCTGCAAACTCAGTCGCTGCTTGAGCAGCAGAGGTAGCATCCTTAAATTTCATGTTCCAATTCTGCTTGCCAACAGAAATATTACCATTACCATCTCCAGGAAATGATTGCCCATGTTCCAACCTTACATCCTTGAAACCTAAGTGGCATGAACCACCATCATCAACACAATATTGCCTTGAAAGTTCTACAACAGCTCTGGCAGCTAGGCTTGCATGTTCTGCAAACTCAGCCGTTGCTTGAGCAGCAGAGGTAGCATCATAAATTTCATGTTCCAATTCTGCCTGCCAACAGAAAAATTACCATTACCATCTCTAGGAAATGATTGCCCATGTTCCAATCTTTCATCCTTGAAACCTTAGTGGCATGAACCACCATCATCAAAACAATATTTCCTTGAAAGTTCTACAACAGCTCTGGTAGCTAGGCTACCATGTTCTGCAAAATCAGGCGCTGCTTAAGCAGCAGAGGTAGCATCCTTAAATTTCATGTTCTAATTCTGCCTACCAATAGAAAATTTACCATCTCCAGGAAATGATTGCCCGTGTTCCAACCTTTCATCCTTGAAACCTAAGTGGCATGAACCACCATCATCAACACAATATTTCCTTGAAAGTTCTACAACAGCTCTGGCAGCTAGGCTTGCATGTTCTGCAAACTCAGTCGCTACTTGAGCAGCAGAGGTAGCATCCTTAAATTTCATGTTCCAATTCTGCCTTCCAATAGAAATATTACCATTACCATCTCCAGGAAATGATTGCCCATGTTCCAACCTTTCATCTTTGAAACCTTAGTGGCATGAACCACCATTCTCAACACAATATTGCCTTGAAAGTTCTACAACAGCTCTGGTAGCTAGGCTTGCATGTTCTGCAAACTCAGCCGTTGCTTGAGCAGCAGAGGTAGCATCATAAATTTCATGTTCCAATTCTGCCTGCCAACAGAAAAATTACCATTACCATCTCTAGGAAATGATTGCCCATGTTCCAATCTTTCATCCTTGAAACCTAAGTGGCATGAACCACCATCAACAACACAATATTTCCTTGAAAGTTCTACAACAGCTCTGGCAGCTAGGCCACCATGTTCTGCAAAATCAGGCGCTCCTTAAGCAGCAGAGGTAGAATCCTTAAATTTCATGTTCTAATTCTGCCTGCCAAAAAATTTACCATCTCCAGGAAATGATTGCCCATGTTCCAACCTTTCAACCTTGAAACCTATGTGGCAAGAACCACCATCATCAACACAATATTGCATTGAAAGTTCTACTATATCTCTGGCAGCTAGGCTTGCATGTTCTGCAAACTCAGTCGCTGCTTGAGCAGCAGAGGTAGCATCCTTAAATTTCATGTTCCAATTCTGCTTGCCAACAGAAATATTACCATTACCATCTCTAGGAAATGATTGCCCATGTTCCAATCTTTCATCCTTGAAACCTTAGTGGCATGAACCACCATCATCAAAACAATATTTCCTTGAAAGTTCTACAACAGCTCTGGTAGCTAGGCTACCATGTTCTGCAAAATCAGGCGCTGCTTAAGCAGCAGAGGTAGCATCCTTAAATTTCATGTTCTAATTCTGCCTGCCAATAGAAAATTTACCATCTCCAGGAAATGATTGCCCATGTTCCAACCTTTCATCCTTGAAACCTAAGTGGCATGAACCACCATCATCAACACAATATTTCCTTGAAAGTTCTACAACAGCTCTGGCAGCTAGGCTTGCATGTTCTACAAACTCAGTCGCTACTTGAGCAGCAGAGGTAGCATCCTTAAATTTCATGTTCCAATTCTGCCTGCCAATAGAAATATTACCATTACCATCTCCAGGAAATGATTGCCCATGTTCCAACCTTTCATCTTTGAAACCTTAGTGGCATGAACCACCATTATCAACACAATATTGCCTTGAAAGTTCTACAACAGCTCCGGCAGCTAGGCTTGCATGTTCAGCAAACTCAGCCGTTGCTTGAGCAGCAGAGGTAGCATCATTAATTTCATGTTCCAATTCTTCCCGCGAACAGAACAATTACCATTACCATCTCCAGGAAATGATTGCCCATGTTCCAATCTTTCATCCTTGAAACCTGAGTGGCATGAACCACCATCATCAACACAATATTTCCTTAAAAGTTCTACAACAACTCTGGCAGCTATGCCACTATGTTCTGCAAACTCAGGCGCTGCTTGAGCAGCAAAGGTAGCATCCTTAAATTTCATGTTCTAATTCTACCTGCCAATAGAAAATTAACCATCTCCAGGAAATGATTGCCCATGTTCCAACCTTTCATCCTTGAAACCTAAGTGGCATGAACCACCATCATCAACACAATATTTCCTTGAAAGTTCTACAACAGCTCTGGTAGCTAGGCTTGCATGTTCTGCAAACTCAGTCGCTGCTTAAGTAGCAGAGGTAGCATCCTTAAATTTCATGTTCCAATTCTGCCTGCCAACAGAAATATTACCATTACATCTCTAGGAAATGATTGCCCTTGTTCCAACCTTTCATCCTTGAAACCTAAGTGGCATGAACCACCATCATCAACATAAATTGCCTTGAAAGTTCTACAACAGCTCTGGCAGCTAGGTTTGCATGTTCTGCAAACTCAGCCGCTGCTTGAGCAGCAGAGGTAGCATCCTTAAATTTCATGTTCCAATTCTGCCTGCAAACTGAAAAATTACCATTACCATCTCCAGGAAATGATTGCCCATGTTCCAACCTTACATCCTTGAAACCTAAGTGGCATGAACCACCATCATCAACACAATATTGCCTTGAAAGTTCTACAACAGCTCTGGCAGCTAGGCTTGCATGTTCTGCAAACTCAGCCGTTGCTTGAGCAGCAGAGGTAGCATCATAAATTTCATGTTCCAATTCTGCCTGCCAACAGAAAAATTACCATTACCATCTCTAGGAAATGATTGCCCATGTTCCAATCTTTCATCCTTGAAACCTTAGTGGCATGAACCACCATCATCAAAACAATATTTCCTTGAAAGTTCTACAACAGCTCTGGTAGCTAGGCTACCATGTTCTGCAAAATCAGGCGCTGCTTAAGCAGCAGAGGTAGCATCCTTAAATTTCATGTTCTAATTCTGCCTGCCAATAGAAAATTTACCATCTCCAGGAAATGATTGCCCATGTTCCAACCTTTCATCCTTGAAACCTAAGTGGCATGAACCACCATCATCAACACAATATTTCCTTGAAAGTTCTACAACAGCTCTGGCAGCTAGGCTTGCATGTTCTGCAAACTCAGTCGCTACTTGAGCAGTAGAGGTAGCATCCTTAAATTTCATGTTCCAATTCTGCCTTCCAATAGAAATATTACCATTACCATCTCCAGGAAATGATTGCCCATGTTCCAACCTTTCATCTTTGAAACCTTAGTGGCATGAACCACCATTCTCAACACAATATTGCCTTGAAAGTTCTACAACAGCTCTGGTAGCTAGGCTTGCATGTTCTGCAAACTCAGCCGTTGCTTGAGCAGCAGAGGTAGCATCATAAATTTCATGTTCCAATTCTGCCTGCCAACAGAAAAATTACCATTACCATCTCTAGGAAATGATTGCCCATGTTCCAATCTTTCATCCTTGAAACCTAAGTGGCATGAACCACCATCAACAACACAATATTTCCTTGAAAGTTCTACAACAGCTCTGGCAGCTAGGCCACCATGTTCTGCAAAATCAGGCGCTCCTTAAGCAGCAGAGGTAGAATCCTTAAATTTCATGTTCTAATTCTGCCTGCCAAAAAATTTACCATCTCCAGGAAATGATTGCCCATGTTCCAACCTTTCAACCTTGAAACCTATGTGGCAAGAACCACCATCATCAACACAATATTGCATTGAAAGTTCTACTATATCTCTGGCAGCTAGGCTTGCATGTTCTGCAAACTCAGTCGCTGCTTGAGCAGCAGAGGTAGCATCCTTAAATTTCATGTTCCAATTCTGCTTGCCAACAGAAATATTACCATTACCATCTCTAGGAAATGATTGCCCTTGTTCCAACCTTTCATCCTTGAAACCTAAGTGGCACGAACCACCATTATCAACACTATATTGCCTTGAAAGTTCTAGAACAGCTCTGGTAGCTAGGCTTGCATGTTCTGCAAACTCAGTCGCTACTTGAGCAGCAGAGGTAGCATCCTTAAATTTCATGTTCCAATTCTGCCTTCCAATAGAAATATTACCATTACCATCTCCAGGAAATGATTGCCCATGTTCCAACCTTTCATCTTTGAAACCTTAGTGGCATGAACCACCATTATCAGCACAATATTGCCTTGAAAGTTCTACAACAGCTCTGGCAGCTAGGCTTGCATGTTCTGCAAACTCAGTCGCTACTTGAGCAGCAGAGGTAGCATCCTTAAATTTCATGTTCCAATTCTGCCTTCCAATAGAAATATTACCATTACCATCTCCAGGAAATGATTGCCCATGTTCCAACCTTTCATCTTTGAAACCTTAGTGGCATGAACCACCATTATCAACACAATATTGCCTTGAAAGTTCTACAACAGCTCTGGTAGCTAGGCTTGCATGTTCTGCAAACTCAGCCGTTGCTTGAGCAGCAGAGGTAGCATCATAAATTTCATGTTCCAATTCTGCCTACCAACAGAAAAATTACCATTACCATCTCTAGGAAATGATTGCCCATGTTCCAATCTTTCATCCTTGAAACCTAAGTGGCATGAACCACCATCATCAACACAATATTTCCTTGAAAGTTCTACAACAGCTCTGGCAGCTAGGCCACCATGTTCTGCAAAATAAGGCGCTCCTTAAGCAGCAGAGGTAGCATCCTTAAATTTCATGTTCTAATTCTGCCTGCCAAAAAATTTACCATCTCCAGGAAATGATTGCCCATGTTCCAACCTTTCAATCTTGAAACCTATGTGGCAAGAACCACCATCATCAACACAATATTGCATTGAAAGTTCTACTATATCTCTGGCAGCTAGGCTTGCATGTTCTGCAAACTCAGTCGCTGCTTGAGCAGCAGAGGTAGCATCCTTAAATTTCATGTTCCAATTCTGCCTGCCAACAGAAATATTACCATTACCATCTCTAGGAAATGATTGCCCTTGTTCCAACCTTTCATCCTTGAAACCTAAGTGGCATGAAGCACCATCATCAACATAAATTGCCTTGAAAGTTCTACAACAGCTCTGGCAGCTAGGCTTGCATGTTTTGCAAACTCAGCTGCTGCTTGAGCAGCAGAGGTAGCATTGTTAAATTTCATGTTCCAATTCTACCTGCCAATAGAAAAATTACCATTACCATCTCCAGGAAATGATTGCCCATGTTCCAACCTTACATCCTTGAAACCTAAGTGGCATGAACCACCATCATCAAAACAATATTGCCTTGAAAGTTCTACAACAGCTCTAGCAACTAGGCTTGCATGTTCTGCAAACTCAGCCATTGCTTGAGCAGCAGAGGTAGCATCATAAATTTCATGTTCCAATTCTGCCTGCCAACAGAAAAATTACCATTACCATCTCTAGGAAATGATTGCCTATGTTCCAATCTTTCATCCTTGAAACCTAAGTGGCATGAACCACCATCATCAACACAATATTTCCTTGAAAGTTCTACAACAGCTCTGGCAGCTAGGCTTGCATGTTCTACAAACTCAGTCGCTACTTGAGCAGCAGAGGTAGCATCCTTAAATTTCATGTTCCAATTCTGCCTGCCAATAGAAATATTACCATTACCATCTCCAGGAAATGATTGCCCATGTTCCAACCTTTCATCTTTGAAACCTTAGTGGCATGAACCACCATTATCAACACAATATTGCCTTGAAAGTTCTACAACAGCTCCGGCAGCTAGGCTTGCATGTTCAGCAAACTCAGCCGTTGCTTGAGCAGCAGAGGTAGCATCATTAATTTCATGTTCCAATTCTTCCCGCGAACAGAACAATTACCATTACCATCTCCAGGAAATGATTGCCCATGTTCCAATCTTTCATCCTTGAAACCTGAGTGGCATGAACCACCATCATCAACACAATATTTCCTTAAAAGTTCTACAACAACTCTGGCAGCTATGCCACTATGTTCTGCAAACTCAGGCGCTGCTTGAGCAGCAAAGGTAGCATCCTTAAATTTCATGTTCTAATTCTACCTGCCAATAGAAAATTAACCATCTCCAGGAAATGATTGCCCATGTTCCAACCTTTCATCCTTGAAACCTAAGTGGCATGAACCACCATCATCAACACAATATTTCCTTGAAAGTTCTACAACAGCTCTGGTAGCTAGGCTTGCATGTTCTGCAAACTCAGTCGCTGCTTGAGTAGCAGAGGTAGCATCCTTAAATTTCATGTTCCAATTCTGCCTGCCAACAGAAATATTACCATTACATCTCTAGGAAATGATTGCCCTTGTTCCAACCTTTCATCCTTGAAACCTAAGTGGCATGAACCACCATCATCAACATAAATTGCCTTGAAAGTTCTACAACAGCTCTGGCAGCTAGGTTTGCATGTTCTGCAAACTCAGCCGCTGCTTGAGCAGCAGAGGTAGCATCCTTAAATTTCATGTTCCAATTCTGCCTGCAAACTGAAAAATTACCATTACCATCTCCAGGAAATGATTGCCCATGTTCCAACCTTACATCCTTGAAACCTAAGTGGCATGAACCACCATCATCAACACAATATTGCCTTGAAAGTTCTACAACAGCTCTGGCAGCTAGGCTTGCATGTTCTGCAAACTCAGCCGTTGCTTGAGCAGCAGAGGTAGCATCATAAATTTCATGTTCCAATTCTGCCTGCCAACAGAAAAATTACCATTACCATCTCTAGGAAATGATTGCCCATGTTCCAATCTTTCATCCTTGAAACCTTAGTGGCATGAACCACCACCATCAAAACAATATTTCCTTGAAAGTTCTACAACAGCTCTGGTAGCTAGGCTACCATGTTCTGCAAAATCAGGCGCTGCTTAAGCAGCAGAGGTAGCATCCTTAAATTTCATGTTCTAATTCTGCCTGCCAATAGAAAATTTACCATCTCCAGGAAATGATTGCCCATGTTCCAACCTTTCATCCTTGAAACCTAAGTGGCATGAACCACCATCATCAACACAATATTTCCTTGAAAGTTCTACAACAGCTCTGGCAGCTAGGCTTGCATGTTCTGCAAACTCAGTCGCTACTTGAGCAGCAGAGGTAGCATCCTTAAATTTCATGTTCCAATTCTGCCTTCCAATAGAAATATTACCATTACCATCTCCAGGAAATGATTGCCCATGTTCCAACCTTTCATCTTTGAAACCTTAGTGGCATGAACCACCATTCTCAACACAATATTGCCTTGAAAGTTCTACAACAGCTCTGGTAGCTAGGCTTGCATGTTCTGCAAACTCAGCCGTTGCTTGAGCAGCAGAGGTAGCATCATAAATTTCATGTTCCAATTCTGCCTGCCAACAGAAAAATTACCATTACCATCTCTAGGAAATGATTGCCCATGTTCCAATCTTTCATCCTTGAAACCTAAGTGGCATGAACCACCATCAACAACACAATATTTCCTTGAAAGTTCTACAACAGCTCTGGCAGCTAGGCCACCATGTTCTGCAAAATCAGGCGCTCCTTAAGCAGCAGAGGTAGAATCCTTAAATTTCATGTTCTAATTCTGCCTGCCAAAAAATTTACCATCTCCAGGAAATGATTGCCCATGTTCCAACCTTTCAACCTTGAAACCTATGTGGCAAGAACCACCATCATCAACACAATATTGCATTGAAAGTTCTACTATATCTCTGGCAGCTAGGCTTGCATGTTCTGCAAACTCAGTCGCTGCTTGAGCAGCAGAGGTAGCATCCTTAAATTTCATGTTCCAATTCTGCTTGCCAACAGAAATATTACCATTACCATCTCCAGGAAATGATTGCCCATGTTCCAACCTTTCATCTTTGAAACCTTAGTGGCATGAACCACCATTATCAACACAATATTGCCTTGAAAGTTCTACAACAGCTCTGGTAGCTAGGCTTGCATGTTCTGCAAACTCAGCCGTTGCTTGAGCAGCAGAGGTAGCATCATAAATTTCATGTTCCAATTCTGCCTGCCAACAGAAAAGTTACCATTACCATCTCTAGGAAATGATTGCCCATGTTCCAATCTTTCATCCTTGAAACCTAAGTGGCATGAACCACCATCATCAACACAATATTTCCTTGAAAGTTCTACAACAGCTCTGGCAGCTAGGCCACCATGTTCTGCAAAATCAGGCGCTCCTTAAGCAGCAGAGGTAGCATCCTTAAATTTCATGTTCTAATTCTGCCTGCCAATAGAAAATTTACCATCTCCAGGAAATGATTGCCCTTGTTCCAACCTTTCATCCTTGAAACCTAAGTGGCATGAACCACCATCATCAACACAATATTTCCTTAAAAGTTCTACAACAGCTCTGGTAGCTAGGCTTGCATGTTCTGCAAACTCAGTCGCTACTTGAGCAGCAGAGGTAGCATCCTTAAATTTCATGTTCCAATTCTGCCTTCCAATAGAAATATTACCATTACCATCTCCAGGAAATGATTGCCCATGTTCCAACCTTTCATCTTTGAAACCTTAGTGGCATGAACCACCATTATCAGCACAATATTGCCTTGAAAGTTCTACAACAGCTCTGGCAGCTAGGCTTGCATGTTCTGCAAACTCAGTCGCTACTTGAGCAGCAGAGGTAGCATCCTTAAATTTCATGTTCCAATTCTGCCTTCCAATAGAAATATTACCATTACCATCTCCAGGAAATGATTGCCCATGTTCCAACCTTTCATCTTTGAAACCTTAGTGGCATGAACCACCATTATCAACACAATATTGCCTTGAAAGTTCTACAACAGCTCTGGTAGCTAGGCTTGCATGTTCTGCAAACTCAGCCGTTGCTTGAGCAGCAGAGGTAGCATCATAAATTTCATGTTCCAATTCTGCCTACCAACAGAAAAATTACCATTACCATCTCTAGGAAATGATTGCCCATGTTCCAATCTTTCATCCTTGAAACCTAAGTGGCATGAACCACCATCATCAACACAATATTTCCTTGAAAGTTCTACAACAGCTCTGGCAGCTAGGCCACCATGTTCTGCAAAATAAGGCGCTCCTTAAGCAGCAGAGGTAGCATCCTTAAATTTCATGTTCTAATTCTGCCTGCCAAAAAATTTACCATCTCCAGGAAATGATTGCCCATGTTCCAACCTTTCAATCTTGAAACCTATGTGGCAAGAACCACCATCATCAACACAATATTGCATTGAAAGTTCTACTATATCTCTGGCAGCTAGGCTTGCATGTTCTGCAAACTCAGTCGCTGCTTGAGCAGCAGAGGTAGCATCCTTAAATTTCATGTTCCAATTCTGCATGCCAACAGAAATATTACCATTACCATCTCTAGGAAATGATTGCCCTTGTTCCAACCTTTCATCCTTGAAACCTAAGTGGCATGAAGCACCATCATCAACATAAATTGCCTTGAAAGTTCTACAACAGCTCTGGCAGCTAGGCTTGCATGTTTTGCAAACTCAGCTGCTGCTTGAGCAGCAGAGGTAGCATTGTTAAATTTCATGTTCCAATTCTACCTGCCAATAGAAAAATTACCATTACCATCTCCAGGAAATGATTGCCCATGTTCCAACCTTACATCCTTGAAACCTAAGTGGCATGAACCACCATCATCAAAACAATATTGCCTTGAAAGTTCTACAACAGCTCTAGCAACTAGGCTTGCATGTTCTGCAAACTCAGCCATTGCTTGAGCAGCAGAGGTAGCATCATAAATTTCATGTTCCAATTCTGCCTGCCAACAGAAAAATTACCATTACCATCTCTAGGAAATGATTGCCTATGTTCCAATCTTTCATCCTTGAAACCTAAGTGGCATGAACCACCATCATCAACACAATATTTCCTTGAAAGTTCTACAACAGCTCTGGCAGCTAGGCTTGCATGTTCTACAAACTCAGTCGCTACTTGAGCAGCAGAGGTAGCATCCTTAAATTTCATGTTCCAATTCTGCCTGCCAATAGAAATATTACCATTACCATCTCCAGGAAATGATTGCCCATGTTCCAACCTTTCATCTTTGAAACCTTAGTGGCATGAACCACCATTATCAACACAATATTGCCTTGAAAGTTCTACAACAGCTCCGGCAGCTAGGCTTGCATGTTCAGCAAACTCAGCCGTTGCTTGAGCAGCAGAGGTAGCATCATTAATTTCATGTTCCAATTCTTCCCGCGAACAGAACAATTACCATTACCATCTCCAGGAAATGATTGCCCATGTTCCAATCTTTCATCCTTGAAACCTGAGTGGCATGAACCACCATCATCAACACAATATTTCCTTAAAAGTTCTACAACAACTCTGGCAGCTATGCCACTATGTTCTGCAAACTCAGGCGCTGCTTGAGCAGCAAAGGTAGCATCCTTAAATTTCATGTTCTAATTCTACCTGCCAATAGAAAATTAACCATCTCCAGGAAATGATTGCCCATGTTCCAACCTTTCATCCTTGAAACCTAAGTGGCATGAACCACCATCATCAACACAATATTTCCTTGAAAGTTCTACAACAGCTCTGGTAGCTAGGCTTGCATGTTCTGCAAACTCAGTCGCTGCTTGAGTAGCAGAGGTAGCATCCTTAAATTTCATGTTCCAATTCTGCCTGCCAACAGAAATATTACCATTACATCTCTAGGAAATGATTGCCCTTGTTCCAACCTTTCATCCTTGAAACCTAAGTGGCATGAACCACCATCATCAACATAAATTGCCTTGAAAGTTCTACAACAGCTCTGGCAGCTAGGTTTGCATGTTCTGCAAACTCAGCCGCTGCTTGAGCAGCAGAGGTAGCATCCTTAAATTTCATGTTCCAATTCTGCCTGCAAACTGAAAAATTACCATTACCATCTCCAGGAAATGATTGCCCATGTTCCAACCTTACATCCTTGAAACCTAAGTGGCATGAACCACCATCATCAACACAATATTGCCTTGAAAGTTCTACAACAGCTCTGGCAGCTAGGCTTGCATGTTCTGCAAACTCAGCCGTTGCTTGAGCAGCAGAGGTAGCATCATAAATTTCATGTTCCAATTCTGCCTGCCAACAGAAAAATTACCATTACCATCTCTAGGAAATGATTGCCCATGTTCCAATCTTTCATCCTTGAAACCTTAGTGGCATGAACCACCATCATCAAAACAATATTTCCTTGAAATTTCTACAACAGCTCTGGTAGCTAGGCTACCATGTTCTGCAAAATCAGGCGCTGCTTAAGCAGCAGAGGTAGCATCCTTAAATTTCATGTTCTAATTCTGCCTGCCAATAGAAAATTTACCATCTCCAGGAAATGATTGCCCATGTTCCAACCTTTCATCCTTGAAACCTAAGTGGCATGAACCACCATCATCAACACAATATTTCCTTGAAAGTTCTACAACAGCTCTGGCAGCTAGGCTTGCATGTTCTGCAAACTCAGTCGCTACTTGAGCAGCAGAGGTAGCATCCTTAAATTTCATGTTCCAATTCTGCCTTCCAATAGAAATATTACCATTACCATCTCGAGGAAATGATTGCCCATGTTCCAACCTTTCATCTTTGAAACCTTAGTGGCATGAACCACCATTCTCAACACAATATTGCCTTGAAAGTTCTACCACAGCTCTGGTAGCTAGGCTTGCATGTTCTGCAAACTCAGCCGTTGCTTGAGCAGCAGAGGTAGCATCATAAATTTCATGTTCCAATTCTGCCTGCCAACAGAAAAATTACCATTACCATCTCTAGGAAATGATTGCCCATGTTCCAATCTTTCATCCTTGAAACCTAAGTGGCATGAACCACCATCAACAACACAATATTTCCTTGAAAGTTCTACAACAGCTCTGGCAGCTAGGCCACCATGTTCTGCAAAATCAGGCGCTCCTTAAGCAGCAGAGGTAGAATCCTTAAATTTCATGTTCTAATTCTGCCTGCCAAAAAATTTACCATCTCCAGGAAATGATTGCCCATGTTCCAACCTTTCAACCTTGAAACCTATGTGGCAAGAACCACCATCATCAACACAATATTGCATTGAAAGTTCTACTATATCTCTGGCAGCTAGGCTTGCATGTTCTGCAAACTCAGTCGCTGCTTGAGCAGCAGAGGTAGCATCCTTAAATTTCATGTTCCAATTCTGCTTGCCAACAGAAATATTACCATTACCATCTCTAGGAAATGATTGCCCTTGTTCCAACCTTTCATCCTTGAAACCTAAGTGGCACGAACCACCATCATCAACATAAATTGCCTTGAAAGTTCTACAATAGCTCTGGCAGCTAGGCTTGCATGTTATGCAAACTCAGCCGCTGCTTGAGCAGCAGAGGTAGCATTGTTAAATTTCATGTTCCAATTCTACCTGCCAATAGAAAAATTACCATTACCATCTCCAGGAAATGATTGCCCATGTTCCAACCTTACATCCTTGAAACCTAAGTGGCATGAACCACCATCATCAAAACAATATTGCCTTGAAAGTTCTACAATAGCTCTGGCAACTAGGCTTGCATGTTCTGCAAACTCAGCCGTTGCTTGAGCAGCAGAGGTAGCATCATAAATTTCATGTTCCAATTCTGCCTACCAACAGAAAAATTACCATTACCATCTCTAGGAAATGATTGCCTATGTTCCAATCTTTCATCCTTGAAACCTAAGTGGCATGAACCACCATCATCAACACAATATTTCCTTGAAAGTTCTACAACAGCTCTGGCAGCTAGGCTTGCATGTTCTGCAAACTCAGTCGCTACTTGAGCAGCAGAGGTAGCATCCTTAAATTTCATGTTCCAATTCTGCCTTCCAATAGAAATATTACCATTACCATCTCCAGGAAATGATTGCCCATGTTCCAACCTTTCATCTTTGAAACCTTAGTGGCATGGACCACCATTATCAACACAATATTGCCTTGAAAGTTCTACAACAGCTCTGGCAGCTAGGCTTGCATGTTCTGCAAACTCAGCCGTTACTTGAGCAGCAGAGGTAGCATCATAAATTTCATGTTCCAATTCTTCCCGCGAACAGAACATTTACCATTACCATCTCCAGGAAATGATTGCCCATGTTCCAATCTTTCATCCTTGAAACCTGAGGGGTATGAACCACCATCATCAACACAATATTTCCTTAAAAGTTCTACAACAACTCTGGCAGCTAGGCCACTATGTTCTGCAAACTCAGGCGCTGCTTGAGCAGCAAAGGTAGCATCCTTAAATTTCATGTACTAATTCTACCTGCCAATAGAAAATTTACCATCTCCAGGAAATGATTGCCCATGTTCCAACCTTTCATCCTTGAAACCTAAGTGGCATGAACCACCATCATCAACACAATATTTCCTTGAAAGTTCTACAACAGCTCTGGTAGCTAGGCTTGCATGTTCTGCAAACTCAGTCGCTACTTGAGCAGCAGAGGTAGCATCCTTAAATTTCATGTTCCAATTCTGCCTTCCAATAGAAATATTACCATTACCATCTCCAGGAAATGATTGCCCATGTTCCAACCTTTCATCTTTGAAACCTTAGTGGCATGGACCACCATTATCAACACAATATTGCCTTGAAAGTTCTACAACAGCTCTGGCAGCTAGGCTTGCATGTTCTGCAAACTCAGTCGCTCCTTGAGCAGCAGAGGTAGCATACTTAAATTTCATGTTCCAATTCTGCCTGCCAATAGAAATATTACCATTACCATCTCCAGGAAAAGATTGCCCATGTTCCAACCTTTCATCTTTGAAACCTTAGTGGCATGAACCACCATTATCAACACAATATTGCCTTGAAAGTTCTACAACAGCTCTGGCAGCTAGGCTTGCATGTTCTGCAAACTCACCCGTTGCTTGAGCAGCAGAGGTAGCATCATAAATTTCATGTTCCAATTCTTCCCGCGAACAGAACGATTACCATTACCATCTCCAGGAAATGATTGCCCATGTTCCAATCTTTCATCCTTGAAACCTGAGTGGCATGAACCACCATCATCAACACAATATTTCCTTAAAAGTTCTACAACAACTCTGGCAGCTAGGCCACTATGTTCTGCAAACTCAGGCGCTGCTTGAGCAGCAAAGGTAGCATCCTTAAATTTCATGTTCTAATTCTACCTGCCAATAGAAAATTTACCATCTCCAGGAAATGATTGCCCTTGTTCCAACCTTTCATCCTTGAAACCTAAGTGGCATGAACCACCATCATCAACACAATATTTCCTTAAAAGTTCTACAACAGCTCTGGTAGCTAGGCTTGCATGTTCTGCAAACTCAGTCGCTACTTGAGCAGCAGAGGTAGCATCCTTAAATTTCATGTTCCAATTCTGCCTTCCAATAGAAATATTACCATTACCATCTCCAGGAAATGATTGCCCATGTTCCAACCTTTCATCTTTGAAACCTTAGTGGCATGAACCACCATTATCAGCACAATATTGCCTTGAAAGTTCTACAACAGCTCTGGCAGCTAGGCTTGCATGTTCTGCAAACTCAGTCGCTACTTGAGCAGCAGAGGTAGCATCCTTAAATTTCATGTTCCAATTCTGCCTTCCAATAGAAATATTACCATTACCATCTCCAGGAAATGATTGCCCATGTTCCAACCTTTCATCTTTGAAACCTTAGTGGCATGAACCACCATTATCAACACAATATTGCCTTGAAAGTTCTACAACAGCTCTGGTAGCTAGGCTTGCATGTTCTGCAAACTCAGCCGTTGCTTGAGCAGCAGAGGTAGCATCATAAATTTCATGTTCCAATTCTGCCTGCCAACAGAAAAGTTACCATTACCATCTCTAGGAAATGATTGCCCATGTTCCAATCTTTCATCCTTGAAACCTAAGTGGCATGAACCACCATCATCAACACAATATTTCCTTGAAAGTTCTACAACAGCTTCTGGCAGCTAGGCCACCATGTTCTGCAAAATCAGGCGCTCCTTAAGCAGCAGAGGTAGCATCCTTAAATTTCATGTTCTAATTCTGCCTGCCAATAGAAAATTTACCATCTCCAGGAAATGATTGCCCTTGTTCCAACCTTTCATCCTTGAAACCTAAGTGGCATGAACCACCATCATCAACACAATATTTCCTTAAAAGTTCTACAACAGCTCTGGTAGCTAGGCTTGCATGTTCTGCAAACTCAGTCGCTACTTGAGCAGCAGAGGTAGCATCCTTAAATTTCATGTTCCAATTCTGCCTTCCAATAGAAATATTACCATTACCATCTCCAGGAAATGATTGCCCATGTTCCAACCTTTCATCTTTGAAACCTTAGTGGCATGAACCACCATTATCAGCACAATATTGCCTTGAAAGTTCTACAACAGCTCTGGCAGCTAGGCTTGCATGTTCTGCAAACTCAGTCGCTACTTGAGCAGCAGAGGTAGCATCCTTAAATTTCATGTTCCAATTCTGCCTTCCAATAGAAATATTACCATTACCATCTCCAGGAAATGATTGCCCATGTTCCAACCTTTCATCTTTGAAACCTTAGTGGCATGAACCACCATTATCAACACAATATTGCCTTGAAAGTTCTACAACAGCTCTGGTAGCTAGGCTTGCATGTTCTGCAAACTCAGCCGTTGCTTGAGCAGCAGAGGTAGCATCATAAATTTCATGTTCCAAATCTGCCTACCAACAGAAAAATTACCATTACCATCTCTAGGAAATGATTGCCCATGTTCCAATCTTTCATCCTTGAAACCTAAGTGGCATGAACCACCATCATCAACACAATATTTCCTTGAAAGTTCTACAACAGCTCTGGCAGCTAGGCCACCATGTTCTGCAAAATAAGGCGCTCCTTAAGCAGCAGAGGTAGCATCCTTAAATTTCATGTTCTAATTCTGCCTGCCAAAAAATTTACCATCTCCAGGAAATGATTGCCCATGTTCCAACCTTTCAATCTTGAAACCTATGTGGCAAGAACCACCATCATCAACACAATATTGCATTGAAAGTTCTACTATATCTCTGGCAGCTAGGCTTGCATGTTCTGCAAACTCAGTCGCTGCTTGAGCAGCAGAGGTAGCATCCTTAAATTTCATGTTCCAATTCTGCCTGCCAACAGAAATATTACCATTACCATCTCTAGGAAATGATTGCCCTTGTTCCAACCTTTCATCCTTGAAACCTAAGTGGCATGAAGCACCATCATCAACATAAATTGCCTTGAAAGTTCTACAACAGCTCTGGCAGCTAGGCTTGCATGTTTTGCAAACTCAGCTGCTGCTTGAGCAGCAGAGGTAGCATTGTTAAATTTCATGTTCCAATTCTACCTGCCAATAGAAAAATTACCATTACCATCTCCAGGAAATGATTGCCCATGTTCCAACCTTACATCCTTGAAACCTAAGTGGCATGAACCACCATCATCAAAACAATATTGCCTTGAAAGTTCTACAACAGCTCTAGCAACTAGGCTTGCATGTTCTGCAAACTCAGCCATTGCTTGAGCAGCAGAGGTAGCATCATAAATTTCATGTTCCAATTCTGCCTGCCAACAGAAAAATTACCATTACCATCTCTAGGAAATGATTGCCTATGTTCCAATCTTTCATCCTTGAAACCTAAGTGGCATGAACCACCATCATCAACACAATATTTCCTTGAAAGTTCTACAACAGCTCTGGCAGCTAGGCTTGCATGTTCTACAAACTCAGTCGCTACTTGAGCAGCAGAGGTAGCATCCTTAAATTTCATGTTCCAATTCTGCCTGCCAATAGAAATATTACCATTACCATCTCCAGGAAATGATTGCCCATGTTCCAACCTTTCATCTTTGAATCCTTAGTGGCATGAACCACCATTATCAACACAATATTGCCTTGAAAGTTCTACAACAGCTCCGGCAGCTAGGCTTGCATGTTCAGCAAACTCAGCCGTTGCTTGAGCAGCAGAGGTAGCATCATTAATTTCATGTTCCAATTCTTCCCGCGAACAGAACAATTACCATTACCATCTCCAGGAAATGATTGCCCATGTTCCAATCTTTCATCCTTGAAACCTGAGTGGCATGAACCACCATCATCAACACAATATTTCCTTAAAAGTTCTACAACAACTCTGGCAGCTATGCCACTATGTTCTGCAAACTCAGGCGCTGCTTGAGCAGCAAAGGTAGCATCCTTAAATTTCATGTTCTAATTCTACCTGCCAATAGAAAATTAACCATCTCCAGGAAATGATTGCCCATGTTCCAACCTTTCATCCTTGAAACCTAAGTGGCATGAACCACCATCATCAACACAATATTTCCTT
The DNA here is from genome assembly GCF_000715075.1 of Nicotiana tabacum. Classification (NCBI taxonomy): domain Eukaryota; kingdom Viridiplantae; phylum Streptophyta; class Magnoliopsida; order Solanales; family Solanaceae; genus Nicotiana; species Nicotiana tabacum. The sequence goes on from NW_027438296.1 coordinate 190,761, forward strand.
GAAAGTTCTACAACAGCTCTGGTAGCTAGGCTTGCATGTTCTGCAAACTCAGTCGCTGCTTGAGCAGCAGAGGTAGCATCCTTAAATTTCATGTTCCAATTCTGCCTGCCAACAGAAATATTACCATTACATCTCTAGGAAATGATTGCCCTTGTTCCAACCTTTCATCCTTGAAACCTAAGTGGCATGAACCACCATCATCAACATAAATTGCCTTGAAAGTTCTACAACAGCTCTGGCAGCTAGGTTTGCATGTTCTGCAAACTCAGCCGCTGCTTGAGCAGCAGAGGTAGCATCCTTAAATTTCATGTTCCAATTCTGCCTGCAAACTGAAAAATTACCATTACCATCTCCAGGAAATGATTGCCCATGTTCCAACCTTACATCCTTGAAACCTAAGTGGCATGAACCACCATCATCAACACAATATTGCCTTGAAAGTTCTACAACAGCTCTGGCAGCTAGGCTTGCATGTTCTGCAAACTCAGCCGTTGCTTGAGCAGCAGAGGTAGCATCATAAATTTCATGTTCCAATTCTGCCTGCCAACAGAAAAATTACCATTACCATCTCTAGGAAATGATTGCCCATGTTCCAATCTTTCATCCTTGAAACCTTAGTGGCATGAACCACCATCATCAAAACAATATTTCCTTGAAAGTTCTACAACAGCTCTGGTAGCTAGGCTACCATGTTCTGCAAAATCAGGCGCTGCTTAAGCAGCAGAGGTAGCATCCTTAAATTTCATGTTCTAATTCTGCCTGCCAATAGAAAATTTACCATCTCCAGGAAATGATTGCCCATGTTCCAACCTTTCATCCTTGAAACCTAAGTGGCATGAACCACCATCATCAACACAATATTTCCTTGAAAGTTCTACAACAGCTCTGGCAGCTAGGCTTGCATGTTCTGCAAACTCAGTCGCTACTTGAGCAGCAGAGGTAGCATCCTTAAATTTCATGTTCCAATTCTGCCTTCCAATAGAAATATTACCATTACCATCTCCAGGAAATGATTGCCCATGTTCCAACCTTTCATCTTTGAAACCTTAGTGGCATGAACCACCATTCTCAACACAATATTGCCTTGAAAGTTCTACAACAGCTCTGGTAGCTAGGCTTGCATGTTCTGCAAACTCAGCCGTTGCTTGAGCAGCAGAGGTAGCATCATAAATTTCATGTTCCAATTCTGCCTGCCAACAGAAAAATTACCATTACCATCTCTAGGAAATGATTGCCCATGTTCCAATCTTTCATCCTTGAAACCTAAGTGGCATGAACCACCATCAACAACACAATATTTCCTTGAAAGTTCTACAACAGCTCTGGCAGCTAGGCCACCATGTTCTGCAAAATCAGGCGCTCCTTAAGCAGCAGAGGTAGAATCCTTAAATTTCATGTTCTAATTCTGCCTGCCAAAAAATTTACCATCTCCAGGAAATGATTGCCCATGTTCCAACCTTTCAACCTTGAAACCTATGTGGCAAGAACCACCATCATCAACACAATATTGCATTGAAAGTTCTACTATATCTCTGGCAGCTAGGCTTGCATGTTCTGCAAACTCAGTCGCTGCTTGAGCAGCAGAGGTAGCATCCTTAAATTTGATGTTCCAATTCTGCTTGCCAACAGAAATATTACCATTACCATCTCTAGGAAATGATTGCCCTTGTTCCAACCTTTCATCCTTGAAACCTAAGTGGCACGAACCACCATTATCAACACAATATTGCCTTGAAAGTTCTACAACAGCTCTGGCAGCTAGGCTTGCATGTTCTGCAAACTCAGCCGTTGCTTGAGCAGCAGAGGTAGCATCATAAATTTCATGTTCCAATTCTGCCTGCCAACAGAAAAATTACCATTACCATCTACAGGAAATGATTGCCCATGTTCCAATCTTTCATCCTTGAAACCTTAGTGGCATGAACCACCATTATCAACACAATATTGCCTTGGAAGTTCTACAACAGCTCTGGCAGCTAGGCTTGCATGTTCTGCAAACTCAGCCGCTGCTTGAGCAGCAGAGGTAGCATCCTTAAATTTCATGTTCCAATTGTACCTGCCAACAGAAAAATTACAATTACCATCTCCAGGAAATGATTGCCCATGTTCCAACCATTCATCTTTGAAACCTAAGTGGCATGAACCACCATCATCAACACAATATTGCCTTGAAAGTTCTACAACAGCTCTGGCAACTAGGTTTGCATGTTCTGCAAACTCAGCCGCTGCTTGAGCAGTAGAGGTAGCATCCTTAAATTTCATGTTTCAATTCTGCCTGCCAACAGAAAAATTACCATTACCATCTCCAGTAAATGATTGCCCATGTTCCAACCTTTCATCCTTGAAACCTAAGTGGCATGAACCACCATCATTAACACAATATTGCATTGAAAGTTCTACTATAACTCTGGCAGCTAGGCTTGCATGTTCTGCAAACTCAGCCGCTGCTTGAGCATAAAAGGTAGCATCCTTAAATTTCATGTTCCAATTCTACCTGCCAACAGAAAAATTACAATTACCATCTCCAGGAAATGATTGCCCATGTTCCAACCTTTCATCTTTGAAACGTAAGTGGCATGAACCACCATGATCAACACATTATTGCCTTGAAAGTTCTACAACAACTGTGGCAGCTAGGCTTGCATGTTTTGCAAAATCAACCGCTCCTTGAGCAACAGAGGTAGCATCCTTAAATTTCATGTTCCAATTCTGCCTACCAACAGAAAAATTACTACTACCACCTCCAGGAAATGATTGCCCATGTTCCAACCTTTCATCCTTGAAACCTAAGTGGCATGAACTACCATTATCAACATAATATAGCCTTGAAAGTTCTACAACAGCTCTGGCAGCTAGGCTTGCATGTTCTGTAAACTCAGCCATTGCTTGAGCAGCAGAGGTAGCATCCTTAAATTTCATGTTCCAATTCTACCTGCCAACAGAAAAATTACCATTGCTATCTCCAGGAAATGATTGCCCATGTTCCAATATTTCAACCTTGAAACCTAAGTGCCATGAACCACCATCATCAATAAAATATTGCCTTGAAAGTTCTACAACAGCTCTGGCAGCTAGGCTTGCATGTTCTGCAAACTCAGCCGTTGCTTGAGCTGCAGAGGTAGCATCATAAATTTCATGTTCTAATTCTACCTGCCAACAGAAAAAATTACAATTACCATCTCCAGGAAATGATTGCCCATGTTCCAACCATTCATCCTTGAAACCTAAGTGGCATGAACCACCATCATCAACACAATATTTCCTTGAAAGCTCTACAACAGCTCTGGCAGCTAGGCTTGCATGTTCTGCAAACTCAGCCGTTGCTTGAGCAGCAGAGGTAGCATCCTTAAATTTCATGTTTCAATTCTGCCTGCCAACAGAAAAATTACCATTACCATCTCTAGTAAATGATTGCCCATGTTCCAACCTTTCATCCTTGAAACCTAAGTGGCATGAACCACCATTATCAACACAATATTGCCTTGGAAGTTCAACAACAGCTCTGGCAGCTAGGCATGCATTTTCTGAAAACTCAGCCGCTGCTTGAGCAGCAGAGGTAGCATCCTTAAATTTCATGTTCTAATTCTGCCTGCCAACAGAAAAATTACAATTACCATCTCCAGGAAATGATTGCCCATGTTCCAACCATTCATCTTTGAAACCTAAGTTGCATGAACCACCATCATCAACACATTATTGCCTTGAAAGTTCTACAACAGCTCTGGCAACTAGGTTTGCATGTTCTGCAAACTCAGCCGGTGCTTGAGCAGTACAGGTAGCATCCTTAAATTTCATGTTTCAATTCTGCCTGCCAACAGAAAAATTACCATTACCATCTCCAGTAAATGATTGCCCATGTTCCAACCTTTCATCCTTGAAACCTAAGTGGCATGAACCACCATCATTAACACAATATTGCATTGAAAGTTCTACTATAACTCTGGCAGCTAGGCTTGCATGTTCTGCAAACTCAGCCGCTGCTTGAGCATAAAAGGTAGCATCCTTAAATTTCATGTTCCAATTCTACCTGCCAACAGAAAAATTACAATTACCATCTCCAGGAAATGATTGCCCATGTTCCAACCTTTCATCTTTGAAACGTAAGTGGCATGAACCACCATGATCAACACATTATTGCCTTGAAAGTTCTACAACAACTGTGGCAGCTAGGCTTGCATGTTTTGCAAAATCAGCCGCTCCTTGAGAAACAGAGGTAGCATCCTTAAATTTCATGTTCCAATTCTGCCTACCAACAGAAAAATTACTATTACCACCTCCAGGAAATGATTGCCCATGTTCCAACCTTTCATCCTTGAAACCTAAGTGGCATGAACTACCATTATCAACATAATATAGCCTTGAAAGTTCTACAACAGCTCTGGCAGCTAGGCTTGCATGTTCTGTAAACTCAGCCATTGCTTGAGCAGCAGAGGTAGCATCCTTAAATTTCATGTTCCAATTCTACCTGCCAACAGAAAAATTACCATTGCTATCTCCAGGAAATGATTGCCCATGTTCCAATATTTCAACCTTGAAACCTAAGTGCCATGAACCACCATCATCAATAAAATATTGCCTTGAAAGTTCTACAACAGCTCTGGCAGCTAGGCTTGCATGTTCTGCAAACTCAGCCGTTGCTTGAGCTGCAGAGGTAGCATCATAAATTTCATGTTCTAATTCTACCTGCCAACAGAAAAAATTACAATTACCATCTCCAGGAAATGATTGCCCATGTTCCAACCATTCATCCTTGAAAACTAAGTGGCATGAACCACCATCATCAACACAATATTGCCTTGAAAGTTCTACAACAGCTCTGGCAACTAGGTTTGCATGTTCTGCAAACTCAGCCGCTGCTTGAGCAGCAGAGGTAGCATCCTTAAATTTCATATTTCAATTCTGCCTGCCAACAGAATAATTACCATTACCATCTCTAGTAAATGATTGCCCATGTTCCAACCTTTCATCCTTGAAACCTAAGTGGCATGAACCACCATCATCAACACAATATTTCCTTGAAAGTTCTACAATAACTCTGGCAGCTAGGCCTGCATGTTCTGAAAACTCAGCCGCTGCTTGAGCAGCAGAGGTAGCATCCTTAAATTTCATGTTCCAATTCTGCCTGCCAACAGAAAAATTACAATTAACCATCTCCAGGAAATGATTGCCCATGTTCCAACCTTTCATCTTTGAAACGTAAGTTGCATGAACCACCATCATCAACACATTATTGCCTTGAAAGTTCTACAACAACTCTGGCAGCTAGGCTTGCATGTTCTGCAAAATCAGCCGCTCCTTGAGCAACAGAGGTAGCATCCTTAAATTTCATGTTCTAATTCTGCCTGCAAAAAGAAAAATTACCATTACCATCTCCAGGAAATGATTGCCCATGTTCCAACCTTACAACCTTGAAACCTAAGTGGCATGAACCAACATCATCAACACAATATTGCCTTGAAAGTTCTACAACAGCTCTGGCAGCTAGGCTTGCATGTTCTGCAAACTCAGCCATTGCTTGAGCAGCAGAGGTAGCATCATAAATTTCATGTTCCAATTCTGCCTGCCAGCCAAAAAATTACCATTACCATCTATAGGAAATGATTGCCCATGTTCCAACCTTTCATCCTTGAAACCTAAGTGGCATGAACCACCATCATCAACATAATATTGCCTTGAAAGTTCTACAATAACTCTGGCAGCTAGGCTTGCATGTTTTGCAAACTCATCTGCTACTTGAGCTGCAGAGGTAGCATCCTTAAATTTCATGTTCCAATTCTGCTTGCCAACAGAAAAATTACCATCTCCAGGAAATGATTGACCATGTTCCAACCTTTGATCCTTGAAACCTAAGTGGCATGAACCACCATCATCAACACAATATTGCCTTGAAAGTTCTACAACAGCTCTGGCAGCTAGGTCTGCATGTTCTGCAAACTCAGCCGCTGCTTGAGCAGCAGAGGTAGCATCCTTAAATTTCATGTTCTAATTCTACCTACCAACAGAAAAATTACAATTACCATCTCTAGGAAATGATTGCCCATGTTCCAACCTTTCATCCTTGAAACCTAAGTGGCATGAACCAGCATCATCAACACAATAGTGCCTTGAAAGTTCTACAACAGCTCTGGCAGCTAGGCTTGCAGATTCTGCAAACTCAGCTGCTGCTTGAGCGGCAGAGGTAGCATCCTTAAATTTCATGTTCCAATTCTGCTTGCCAACAGAAAAATTACCATCTCCAGGAAATGATTGACCATGTTCCAACCTTTGATCCTTGAAACCTAAGTGGCATGAACCACCATCATCAACACAATATTGCCTTGAAAGTTCTACAACAGCTCTGGCAGCTAGGCCTGCATTTTCTGCAAACTCAGCCGCTGCTTGAGCAGCAGAGGTAGCATTCTTAAATTTCATGTTCTAATACTGCCTACCAACAGAAAAATTACCATTACCATCTCTAGGAAATGATTGCCCATGTTCCAACCTTTCATCCTTGAAACCTAAGTGGCATGAACCAGCATCATCAACACAATATTGCCTTGAAAGTTCTACAATAGCTCTGGCAGCTAGGCTTGCATATTCTGCAAACTCAGCTGCTGCTTGAGCAGCAGAGGTAGCATCCTTAAATTTCATGTTCCAATTCTGCTTGCCAACAGAAAAATTACCATCTCAAGGAAATGATTGCCCATGTTCCAACCTTTCATCCTTGAAACCTAAGTGGGATGAACCACAATCCTCAACACAATATTGCCTTGAAAGTTCTACAACAGCTCTGGCAGTTAGTCCTGCATGTTCTGCAAACTCAGCCACTGCTTGAGCAGCAGAGGTAGCATACTTAAATTTCATGTTCCAATTCTACCTGCCAACAGAAAAATTACCATTACCATCTCCAGGAAAGGATTGCCCATGTTCCAACCTTACAACCTTGAAACCTAAGTGGCATGAACCACCATCATCAACATAATATTGACTTGAAAGTTCTACAACACTCTGGCAGCTAGGCTTGCATGTTCTGCAAACTCAGTTGCTGCTTGAGCAGCAGAGGTAGCATCCTTAAATTTCATGTTCCAATTCTACTTACCAACAGAAAAATTACCATTACCATCTCCAGGAAATGATTGGCCATGTTCTAACCTTTCAACCTTGAAACCTAAGTGGCATGAACCAACATCATCAACACAATATTGCCTTGAAAGTTCTACAACAGCTCTGGCAGCTAGGCTTGCATGTTCTGCAAACTCAGCTGCTGCTTGAGCGGCAGAGGTAGCATCCTTAAATTTCATGTTCCAATTCTGCTTGCCAATAGAAAAATTACCATCTCCAGGAAATGATTGACCATGTTCCAACCTTTGATCCTTGAAACCTAAGTGGCATGAACCACCATCATCAACACAATATTGCCTTGAAAGTTCTATAACAGCTCTGGCAGCTAGGCCTGCATTTTCTGCAAACTCAGCCGCTGCTTGAGCAGCAGAGGTAGCATCCTTAAATTTCATGTTCCAATTCTACCTGCCAACAGAAAAAATACCATTACCATCTCCAGGAAATGATTGATCATGTTCCAACCTTTCAACCTTGATACCTAAGTGGCATGAACGAATATCATCAACACAATATTGCCTTGAAAGTTCTATAACAGCTCTGGCAGCTAGGCTTGCATGTTCTGCAAACTCAGCCGTTGCTTGAGCAGCAGAGGTAGCATCAAAAATTTCATGTTCCAATTCTGCCTGCCAGCAGAAAAATTACCTTTACCATCTCAAGGAAATGATTGCCCATGTTCCAACCTTTCATCCTTGAAACCTAAGTGGCATGAACCACCATCATCAACATAATATTGCCTTGAAAGTTCTACAACAGATCTGGCAGCCAGGCTTGTATGTTCTGCAAACTCAACCGCTGCTTGAGCAGCAGAGGTAGCATCCTTAAATTTCATGTTCCAATTCTACCTGCCAACAGAAAAATTACCATTACCATCTCCAGGAAATGATTGACCATGTTCTAACCTTTTAACCTTGAAACCTAAGTGGCATGAACCAACATCATAAACACAATATTACCTTGAAAGTTCTACAACAGCTCGGGCAGCTAGGCTTGCATGTTCTGCAAACTCAGCCGTTGCTTGAGCAACAGAGGTAGCATCATAAATTTCATGTTCCAATTTTGCCTACCAGCAGAAAAATTACCATTACCATCTCTAGGAAATGATTCCCATGTTCCAACCTTTCATCCTTGAAACCTAAGTGGCATGAACGACCATCATCAACACAATATTGCCTTGAAAGTTCTATAACAGCTCTGGCAGCTAGGCTTGCATGTTCTGCAAACTCAGCCGTTGCTTGAGCAGCAGAGGTAGCATCTAAAATTTCATGTTCCAATTCTGCCTGCCAGCAGAAAAGTTACCATTACCATCACCAGGAAATGATTGCCCATGTTCTAACCTTCCATCCATGAAACCTAAGTGGCATGAACCACCATCATCAACATAATATTGCCTTGAAAGTTCTACAACAGCTCTGGTAGCTAGGCTTGCATGTTCTGCAAACTCAACCGTTGCTTGAGCAGCAGAGGTAGCATCATAAATTTCATGTTCCAATTCTGCCTGCCAGCAGAAAAATTACCATTACCATCTCTAGGAAATGATTGCCCATGTTCCAACCTTTCATCCTTGAAACCTAAGTGGCATGAACCACCATCATCAACATAATATTGCTTTGAAAGTTCTATAACAGCTCTGGTAGCTAGGCTTGCAGATTCTGCAAACTCAGCTGCTGCTTGAACGGTAGAGGTAGCATCCTTAAATTTCATGTTCCAATTCTGCTTGCCAACAGAAAAATTACCATCTCCAGGAAATGATTGACCATGTTCCAACCTTTGATCCTTGAAACCTAAGTGGCATGAACCGCCATCATCAACATAATATTGCCTTGAAAGTTCTACAACAGCTCTGGCAGCTAGGCCTGCATGTTCTGCAAACTCAGCCGCTGCTTGAGCAGCAGAGGTAGCATCCTTAAATTTCATGTTCTAATTCTGCCTACCAACAGAAAAATTACCATTACCATCTCTAGCAAATGATTGCCCATGTTCCAACCTTTCATCCTTAAAACCTAAGTGGCATGAACCAGCATCATCAACACAATATTGCCTTGAAAGTTCTACGATAGCTCTGGCAGCTAGACTTGCAGATTCTGCAAACTCAGCTGCTGCTTGAGCGGCAGAGGTAGCATCCTTAAATTTCATGTTCCAATTCTGCTTGCCAACAGAAAAATTACCATCTCCAGGAAATGATTCACCATGTTCCAACCTTTGATCCTTGAAACCTAAGTGGCATGAACCACAATCATCAACACAATATTGCCTTGAAAGTTCTACAACAGCTCTGGCCGCTAGGCCTGCATTTTTTGCAAACTCAGCCGCTGCTTGAGCAGCAGAGGTAGCATTCTTAAATTTCATGTTCTAATTCTGCCTACCAACAGAAAAATTACCATTACCATCTCTAGGAAATGATTGCCCATGTTCCAACCTTTCATCATTGAAACCTAAGTGGCATGAACCAGCATCATCAACACAATATTGCCTTGAAAGTTCTACAATAGCTCTGGCAGCTAGGCTTGCATATTCTGCAAACTCAGCTGCTGCTTGAGCGGCAGAAGTAGCATCATTAAATTTCATGTTCCAATTCTGCTTGCCAACAGAAAAATTACCATCTCTAGGAAATGATTGCCCATGTTCCAACCTTTCATCCTTGAAACCTAAGTGGGATGAACCACAATCCTCAACACAATATTGCCTTGAATGTTCTACAACAGCTCTGGCAGTTAGGCCTGCATGTTGTGCAAACTCAGCCGCTGCTTGAGCAGCAGAGGTAGCATCCTTAAATTTCATGTTCCAATTCTACCTGCCAACAGAAAAATTACCATTACCATCTCCAGGAAATGATTGCCCATGTTCCAACCTTACAACCTTGAAACCTAAGTGGCATGAACCAACATCATCAACACAATATTGCCTTGAAAGTTCTACGACAGCTCTGGCAGCTAGGCTTGCATGTTCTGCAAACTCAGCCATTGCTTGAGCAGCAGAGGTAGCATCATAAATTTCATGTTCCAATTCTGCCTGCCAGCAAAAAAATTACCATTACCATCTCCAGGAAATGATTGCCCATGTTCCAACCATTCATCCTTGAAACCTAAGTGGCATGGGCCACCATCATCAACATAATATTGCCTTGAAAGTTCAACAACACTCTGGCTACTAGGCTTGCATGTTCTGCAAACTCAGTTGCTGCTTGAGCAACAGAGGTAGCATCCTTAAATTTCATGTTCCAATTCTACCTACCAATAGAAAAATTACCATTACCATCTCCAGGAAATGATTGGCCATGTTCTAACCTTTCAACCTTGAAACCTAAGTGGCATGAACCAACATCATCAACACAATATTGCCTTGAAAGTTCTACAACAGCTCTGGCAGCTAGGCTTGCATGTTCTGTAAACTCAGCTGCTGCTTGAGCGGCAGAGGTAGCATCCTTAAATTTAATGTTCCAATTCTACCTGCCAACAGAAAAATTACCATTACCATCTCCAGGAAATGATTGACCATGTTCTAACCTTTTAACCTTGAAACCTAAGTGGCATGAACCAACATCATCAACACAATATTACCTTGAAAGTTCTACAACAGCTCTGGCAGCTAGGCTTGCATGTTCTGCAAACTCAGCCGTTGCTTGAGCAGTAGAGGTAGCATCATAAATTTCATGTTCCAATTCTGCCTGCCAGCAGAAAAATTACCATTACCATCTCTAGGAAATGATTCCCATGTTCCAACCTTTCATCCTTGAAACCTAAGTGGCATGAACCACCATCATCAACACAATATTTCCTTGAAAGTTCTACAACACTCTGGCAGCTAGGCTTGCATGTTCTGCAAACTCTGTTGCTGCTTGAGCAGCAGAGGTAGCATCTTTAAATTTCATGTTCCAATTCTACCTGCCAACAGAAAAATTACCATTACCATCTCCAGGAAATGATTGCCCGTGTTCCAACCTTTCAACCTTGAAACCTAAGTGGCATGAACCAACATCATCAACACAATATTGCCTTGAAAGTTCTATAACAGATCTGGCAGCTAGGCTTGCATGTTCTGCAAACTCAGCCGTTGCTTGAGCAGCAGAGGTAGCATCAAAAATTTCATGTTCCAATTCTGCCTGCCAGCAGAAAAATTACCATTACCATCTCCAGGAAATGATTGCCCATGTTCCAACCTTTCATCCATGAAACCTAAGTGGCATGAACCACCATCATCAACATAATATTGCCTTGAAAGTTCTACAACAGCTCTGGCAGCTAGGCTTGCATGTTCTGCAAACTCAACCGCTGCTTGAGCAGCAGAGGTACCATCATAAATTTCATGTTCCAATTCTGCCTGCCAGCAGAAAAATTACCATTACCATCTCTAGGAAATGATTGCCCATGTTCCAACCTTTCATCCTTGAAACCTAAGCGGCATGAACTACCATCATCAACATAATATTGCCTTGAAAGTTCTACAAAAACTCTGGCAGCTAGGCTTGCAGATTCTGCAAACTCAGCTGCTGCTTGAGCGGCAGAGGTAGCATCCTTAAATTTCATGTTCCAATTCTGCTTGCCAACAGAAAAATTACCATCTCCAGGAAATGATTCACCATGTTCCAACCTTTGATCCTTGAAACCTAAGTGGCATGAACCACCATCATCAACACAATATTGCCTTGAAAGTTCTACAATAGCTCTGGCAGCTAGGCCTGCATTTTCTGCAAACTCAGCCACTGCTTGAGCAGCAGAGGTAGCATTCTTGAATTTCATGTTCTAATTCTGCCTACCAACAGAAAAATTACCATTACCATCTCTAGGAAATGATTGCCCATGTTCCAACCGTTCATCCTTGAAACCTAAGTGGCATGAACCAGCATTATCAACACAATATTGCCTTGAAAGTTCTACAATAGCTCTGGCAGCTAGGCTTGCATGTTCTACAAACTCAACCGTTGCTTGAGCAGCAGAGGTAGCATCATAAATTTCATGTTCCAATTCTGTCTGCCAGCAGAGAAATTACCATTACCATCTCTAGGAAATGATTGCCCATGTTCCAACCTTTCATCCTTGAAAGCTAAGTGGCATGAACCACCATCATCACCATAATATTGCCTTGAAAGTTCTACAACACTCTGGCAGCTAGGCTTGCATGTTCTGCAAACTTAGTTGCTGCTTGAGCAGCAGAGGTAGCATCCTTAAATTTCATGTTCCAATTCTACCTGCCAACAGAAAAATTTCCATTACCATCTCCAGGAAATGATTGACCATGTTCTAACCTTTTGAACCTTGAAACCTAAGTGGCATGAACCAACCTCATCAACATAATATTGCCTTGAAAGTTCTACAACAGCTCTGGCAGCTAGGCTTGCATGTTCTGCAAACTCAGCCGTTGCTTGAGCAGCAGAGGTAGCATCATAAATTTCATGTTCCAATTCTGCCTGCCAGCAGAAAAATTACCATTACCATCTCTAGGAAATGATTCCCATGTTCCAACCTTTCATCCTTGAAACCTAAGTGGCATGAACCACCATCATCAACATAATATTGCCTTGAAAGTTCTACAACAACTCTGGCAGCTAGGGTTGAAGGTTCTGCAAACTCAGCCGCTAGTTGAGCAACAGAGGTAGCATCCTTAAATTTCATTGTCAAATTCTACCTACAAACAGAAAAATTACAATTACCATCTCCAGGAAATGATTGCCCATGTTCCAACCTTTCATCCTTGAAACCTAAGTGGCATGAACCACCATCATCAACACAATATTGCCTTAAAACCTCTAGAACAGCTCTGGCAGCTAGGCTTGCATGTTCTACAAAATTAGCTGCGGCTTGAGCAACAGAGGTAGCATCCTTAAATTTCATGTTCCAATTCTGCCTGTCAACAGAAAAATTACTACTACCACCTCCAGGAAATGATTGCCCATGTTCCAATCTTTCATCCTTGAAACCTAAGTGGCATGAACTACCATCATTAACATAATATTGCCTTGAACGTTCTACAACAGCTCTGGCTGCTAGGCTTGCATGTTCTGCAAACTCAGGCGCTGCTTGAGCAGCAGAGGTAGCATCCTTAAATTTCATGTTCCAATTCTACCTGCCAACAGAAAAATTACCATCTCCAGGAAATGATTGACCATGTTTCAACCTTTGATCCTTGAAACCTAAGTGGCATGAACCACCATCATCAACACAATATTGCCTTGAAAGTTCTACAATAGCTCTACCAGCTAGGCCTGCATGTTCTGCAAACTCAGCCGCTGCTTGAGCAGCAGAGGTAGCATCCTTAAATTTCATGTTCCAATTCTGCCTGCCAACAGAAAAATTACCATTACCATCTCTAGGAAATGATTGCCCATGTTCCAACCTTTCATCCTTGAAACCTAAGTGGCATGAACCAGCATCATCAACACAATATTGCCTAGAAAGTTCTACAACAGCTCTGGCAGATAGGCTTGCATATTCTGCAAACTCAGCTGCTGCTTGAGCGGCAGAGGTAGCATCCTTAAATTTCATGTTCCAATTCTGCTTGCCAACAGAAAAATTACAATCTCCAGGAAATGATTGCCCATGTTCCAACCTTTCATCCTTGAAACCTAAATGGCATTAACCACCATCCTCAACACAATATTGACTTGAAAGTTCTACAACAGCTCTGGCAGCTAGGCCTGCATGTTTTGCAAACTCAGCCGCTGCTTGAGTAGCAGAGGTAGCATCCTTAAATTTCATGTTCCAATTCTACCTGCCAACAGAAAAATTAACATTACCATCTCCAGGAAATGATTGCCCATGTTCCACCCTTTCAACCTTGAAACCTAAGTGGCGTGAACCACCATCATCAACACAATATTTCCTTGAATGTTCTACAACAGCTCTGCCAGCTAGGCTTGCATGTTCTGCAAACTCAGTCGCTGCTTGAGCAGCAGAGGTAGCATCATAAATTTCATGTTCCAATTCTGCCTGCCAGTAGAAAAATTACCATTACCATCTCCAGGAAATGATTGCCCATGTTCCAACCTTTCATCCTTGAAAACTAAGTGGCATGAACCACCATTCCTCAACATAATATTGCATTGAAAGTTCTATAACAACTCTGGCAGCTAGGCTTGCATGTTTTTCAAACTCAGCTGCTGCTTGAGCAGCAGAGGTAGCATCCTTAAATTTCATGGGCAATATTGTGTTGATAATAGTGGTTCATGCCACTTAGGTTTCAAGGATGAAAGGTTGGAACATGGGCAATCATTTCCTGGAGATGGTAATGGTAATTCTTCAGTTGGCAAGCAAAATTGGAACATGAAATTTAAGGATGCTACCTCTGCTGCTCAAGCAGAGGCTGAGTTTGCAGAACATGCAAACCTAGCTGCCAGAGCTGTTGTAGAACTTTCAAGGCAATATTGCGTTGATGATGGTGGTTCATGCCACTTAGGTTTCAAGGATGAAAGGTTGGAACATGGGCAATCATTTCCTAGAGATGGTAATTGTAATTTTTCTGTTGGCAGGAAGAATTGGAATATGAAATTTTAGGATGCTACCTCTGCTGCTCAAGAAGCGGCTAAGTTTGCAGAACATGCAAGCCTAGCTGCCAGAGCTGTTGTAGAACTTTCAAGGCAATATAGTGTTGATGATGGTGGTTCATGCCACTTAGGTTTCAAGGATGAAAGGTTGGAACATGGGCAATCATTTCCTGGAGATGGTAATTTTTCTGTTGGCAAGCAGAATTGGAACATGAAATTTAAGGATGCTACCTCTGCTGCTCAAGCAGCAGCTGAGTTTGCAGAATATGCAAGCCTAGCTGCCAGAGCTGTTGTAGAACTTTCAAGGCAATATTGTGTTGATGATGCTGGTTCATTCCACTTAGGTTTAAAGGATGAAAGGTTGGAACATGCGCAATCATTTCCTGGAGATGGTAATGGTAATTTTTCTATTGTCAGGCAGAATTGGAACATGAAATTTATGATGCTACCTCTGATGCTCAAGCAACGGCTGAGTTTGCAGAACATGCAAGCCTAGCTGCCAGAGCTGTTGTAGAACTTTCAAGGCAATATTGTGTCGATGATGGTGGTTCATGCCACTTAGGTTTCAAGGATGAAAGGTTGGAACATGGGCAATCATTTCCTGGAGATGGTAATGGTAATTCTTTCAGTTGGCAGGCAGAATTGGAACATGAAATTTAAGGATGCTACCTCTACTGCTCAAGCAGAGGCTGAGTTTGCAGAACATGCAAACCTAGCTGCCAGAGCTGTTGTAGAACTTTCAAGGCAATATTGTGTTGATGATGGTGGTTCATGCCACTTAGGTTTCAAGGATGAAAGGTTAAAACATGGGCAATCATTTCCTAGAGATGGTAATTGTAATTTTTCTGTTGGCAGGTAGAATTGGAACATGAAATTTAAGGATGCTACCTCTGCTGCTCAAGCAGCGGTTGAGTTTGCAGAATATGCAAACCTAGCTGCCAGAGCTGTTGTAGAACTTTCAAGGCAATATTGTATTGATGATGGTGGTTCATGCCACTTAGGTTTCAAAGATGAAAGGTTGGAACATGGGCAATCATTTCTTGGAGATGGTAATTGTAATTTTTCTATTGCAGGTAGAAGTGGAACATGAAATTTAAGGATGCTACCTCTGCTGCTCAAGCAGCGGCTGAGTTTGCAAAACATGCAAGCCTAGCTGCCAGAGCTATTGTCAAACTTTCAAGGCAATATTGTGTTGATAATAGTGGTTCATGCCATTTAGGTTTCTAGGATGAAAGGTTGGAACATGGGCAATTATTTCCTGGAGATGGTAATGGTAACTCTTAAGTTGGCAGGCAGAATTGGAACATGAAATTTAAGGATGCTACCTCTACTGCTCAAGCAGAGGCTGAGTTTGCAGAAAATGCAAACCTAGCTGCCAGAGCTGTTGTAGAACTTTCAAGGCAATATTGTGTTGATGATGGTGGTTCATGCCACTTAGGTTTCAAGGATGAAAGGTTGGAACATGGGCAATCATTTCCTAGAGATGGTAATGGTAATATTTCTGTTGGCAGGCGGAATTGGAACATGAAATTTAAGGATGCTACCTCTGCTGCTCAAGCAGCGGTTAAGTTTGCAGAACATGCAAACCTAGCTGCCAGAGCTGTTGTAGAACTTTCAAGGCAATATTGTGTTGATGATGGTGGTTCATGCCACTTAGGTTTCAAAGATAAAAGGTTGGAACATGGGCAGTCATTTCCTGAAGATGGTAATTGTAATTTTTCTGTTTGCAGGTAGAATTGGAACATGAAATTTAAGGATGCTACCTCTGCTGCTCAAGCAGCGATTGATTTTGCAGAACATGCAAACCAAGCTGCCAGAGCTATTGTAGAACTTTCAAGGCAATATTGTGTTGATGATGGTGGTTCATGCCACTTAGGTTTCAAAGATGAAAGGTTGGAACATAGACAATCATTTCCTGGAGATGGTAATTGTAATTTTTCTGTTGGCAGGTAGAATTGGAACATGAAATTTAAGGATGCTACCTCTGCTGCTCAAGCAGCGGCTGAGTTTGCAGAACATGCAAGCCTAGCTGCCAGAGCTGTTGTAGAACATTCAAGGCAATATTGTGTTGATAATAGTGGTTCATGCCACTTAGGTTTCAAGGATGAAAGGTTGGAACATGGGCAATCATTTCCTGGAGATGGTAATGGTAATTCTTTAGTTGGCAGGCAGAATTGGAACATGAAATTTAAGGATGCTACCTCTGCTGCTCAAGCAGAGGCTGAGTTTGCAGAACATGCAAACCTAGCTGCCAGAGCTGTTGTAGAACTTTCAAGGCAATATTGTGTTGATGATGGTGGTTCATGCCTCTTAGGTTTCAAGGATGAAAGGTTAAAACATGGGCAATCATTTCCTGGATATGGTAATTTTTCTATTTGCAAGCAGAATTGGAACATGAAATTTAAGGATGCTACCTCTGCTGCTCAAGCAGTAGCTGAGTTTGTAGAACATGCAAGCCTAGCTGCCAGAGCTGTTGTAGAACTTTCAAGGCAATATTGTGTTGATGATGGTGGTTCATGCCACTTAGGTTTCAAGGATGAAAGGTTGGAACATGGGCAATAATTTCCTGGAGATGGTAAATTTTCTATTGGAAGGCAGAATTAGAACATGAAATTTAAAGATGCTACCTCTGCTGCTCAAGCAGTGACTGAGTTTGCAGAACATGGTGGCCTAGCTGCCAGAGCTGTTGTAGAACTTTCAAGGAAATATTGTGTTTATGTTGGTGGTTCATGCCACTTAGGTTTCAAGGATGAAAGGTTGGAACATGGGCAATCATTTCCTGGAGAAGGTAATGGTAATTTTTCTGCTGGCAGGCAGAATTGGAACATGAAATTTATGATGCTACCTCTGCTGCTCATGCAGCGGCTGAGTTTGCAGAATATGCAAGCCTAGCTGCCAGAGCTGTTGTAGAACTTTCAAGGCAATATTGTGTTGATGATGGTGGTTCATGCCACTTAGGATTCAAGGATGAAAGTTTGGAACATGGGCAATCATTTCCTGGAGATGGTAATGGTAGCAGGCAGAATTGGAACATGAAATTTATGATGCTACCTCTACTACTCTAGCAACGGCTGAGTTTGCAGAACATGCAAGCCTAGCTGCAAGAGCTGTTGTAGAACTTTCAAGGCAATATTGTGTTGATGATGGTGGTTCATGCCAATTAGGTTTCAAGGATGAAAGGTTGGAACATGGGCAATTATTTCCTGGAGATGGTAATGGTAATTTTTCAATTGGCAGGCAGAATTGGAACATTAAATTTAAGGATGCTACCTCTGCTGCTGAAGCAGTGGTTGAGTTTGCAGAACATGCAAACCTAGCTGCTTGAGCTGTTGTAGAAATTTCAAGGCAATATTGTGTTGATGATGGTGGTTCATGCCACTTAGGTTTCAAAGATGAAAGGTTGGAACATGGGCAGTCATTTCCTGGAGATGGTAATTGTAATTTTCTGTTGGCAGGTAGAATTGGAACATGAAATTTAAGGATGCTACCTCTGCCGCTCAAGCAGCGGCTGAGTTTGCAGAAAATGCAAGCCTAGATGCCAGAGTTGTTGTAGAACTTTCAAGGAAATATTGTGTTGATAATGGTGGTCCATGCCACATAGGTTTCAAGGATGAAAGGTTGGAACATAGGCAATCATTTCCTGGAGATGGTAATGGTAATTTTTCAGTTGGCAAGCAGAATTGGAACATGAAATTTAAGGATGCTACCTCTGCTGCTCAAGCAACAGCTGAGTTTTCAGAACATGCAAACCTAGCTGCCAGAGCTGTTGTTGAACTTTCAAGGCAATATTGTGTTGATGATGGTGGTTCATGCCACTTAGGTTTCAAGGATGAAAGGTTGGAAAATAGGCAATCATTTCCTGGAGATGGTAATGGTAATTTTTCTGTTGGCAGGCAGAATTGGAACATGAAATTTAAGGATACTACCTCTGCTGCTCAAGCAGCGGCTGAGTTCTCAGAACATGCAAATCTAGCTGCCAGAGCTGTTGTAGAACTTCCAAGGCAATATTGTGTTGATGATGGTGGTTCATGCCACTTAGGTTTCAAAGATGAAAGGTTGGAACATGGGCAATCATTTCCTGGAGATGGTAATTGTAATTTTTCTGTTGGCAGGTAGAATTGGAACATGAAATTTAAGGATGCTACCTCTGTTGCTCAAGCAGCAGCTGAGTTTGCAGAACATGCAAGCCTAGCTGCCAGAGCTGTTGTAGAACTTTCAAGGCAATATTGTGTTGATAATAGTGGTTCATGCCACTTAGGTTTCAAAGATGAAAGGTTGGAACATGGGCAGTCATTTCCTGGAGATGGTAATTGTAATTTTTCTGTTAGCAGGTAGAATTGGAACATGAAATTTAAGGATGCTACCTCTGCTGCTCAAGCAGCGGCTGAGTTTGCAGAAAATGCAAGCCTAGATGCCAGAGTTGTTGTAGAACTTTCAAGGAAATATTGTGTTGATGATGGTGGTTCATGCCACTTAGGTTTCAAAGATGAAAGGTTGGAACATGGGCAATCATTTCCTGGAGATGGTAATTGTAATTTTTCTGTTGGCATGTAGAATTGGAACATGAAATTTAAGGATGCTACCTCTGCTGCTCAAGCAGCGGCTGAGTTTGCAGAACATGCAGGGCTAGCTGCCAGAGCTGTTGTTGAACTTTCAAGGCAATATTGTGTTGATGATGGTGGTTCATGCCACTTAGGTTTCAAGGATGAAAGGTTGGAACATGGGCAATCATTTCCTGGAGAAGGTAATGGTAATTTTTCTGCTGGCAGGCAGAATTGGAACATGAAATTTATGATGCTACCTCTGCTGCTCAAGCAGCGGCTGAGTTTGCAGAACATGCAAGCCTAGCTGCCAGAGCTGTTGTAGAACTTTCAAGGCAATATTGTGTTGATGATGGTGGTTCATGCCACTTAGGTTTCAAGGATGAAAGTTTGGAACATGGGCAATCATTCCCTGGAGATGGTAATTGTAATTTTTCTGTTGGCAGGTAGAATTGGAACATGAAATTAAAGGATGCTACCTCTGCTGCTCAAGCAGCGGCTGAGTTTGCAGAACATGCAAGCCTAGCTGCAAGAGATGTTGTAGAACTTTCAAGGCAATATTGTGTTGATAATAGTGGTTCATGCCACTTAGGTTTCAAGGATGAAAGTTTGGAACATGGGCAATCATTTCCTGGAGATGGTAATGGCAATTTTTCTGTTGGCAGGCAGAATTGGAACATGAAATTTAAGGATGCTACCTCTGCTGCTCAAGCAGCGGCTGAGTTTGCAGAACATGCAAGCCTAGCTGCAAGAGATGTTGTAGAACTTTCAAGGCAATATTGTGTTGATGATGATGGTTCATGCCACTTAGGTTTCAAATATGAAAGGTTGGAACATGGGTAATCATTTCTTGGTGATGGTAATTGTAATTTTTCTGTTGGCAGGTAGAATTGGAACATGAAATTTAAGGATGCTACCTCTGCTGCTCAAGCAGCAGCTGAGTTTGCAGAACATGCAGGCCTAGCTGCCAGAGCTTTTGTAGAACTTTCAAGGCAATATTGTGTTGATGATGGTGGTTCATGCCACTTAGGTTTCAAGGATGAAAGGTTGGAACATGGGAAATCATTTCCTGGAGATGGTAATGGTAATTTTTCTGTTGGCAGGAAGAATTGGAACATGAAATTTAAGGATACTACCTCTGCTGCTCAAGCAGCGGCTGAGTTCTCAGAACATGCAAATCTAGCTGCCAGAGCTGTTGTAGAACTTCCAAGGCAATATTGTGTTGATGATGGTGGTTCATGCCACTTAGGTTTCAAAGATGAAAGGTTGGAACATGGGCAATCATTTCCTGGAGATGGTAATTGTAATTTTTCTGTTGGCAGGTAGAATTGGAACATGAAATTTAAGGATGCTACCTCTGTTGCTCAAGCAGCAGCTGAGTTTGCAGAACATGCAAGCCTAGCTGCCAGAGCTGTTGTAGAACTTTCAAGGCAATATTGTGTTGATAATAGTGGTTCATGCCACTTAGGTTTCAAGGATGAAAGGTTGGAACATGGGCAATCATTTCCTGGAGATGGTAAATTTTTTATTCCTTGAAACCTAAGTGGCATGAACCACTATTATCAACTCCAAGAAATGATTACCCATGTTCCAACCTTTCATATTTGAAACCTAAGTGGCATGAACCATCATCATCAACACATGAACCATCATCATCAACACAGGTAGAATTGGAACATGAAATTAAAGGATGCTACCTCTGCTGCTCAAGCAGCGGCTGAGTTTGCAGAACATGCAAGCCTAGCTGCCAGAGCTGTTGTAGAACTTTCAAGGCAATATTGTGTTGATAATAGTGGTTCATGCCACTTAGGTTTCAACGATGAAAGGTTGGAACATGGGCAATCATTTCCTGGAGATGGTAATGGTAATTTTTCAGTTGGCAGGCAGAATTGGAACATGAAATTTAAGGATGCTGCCTCTGCTGCTCAAGCAGCGGCTGAGTTTGCAGAACATGCAAGCCTAGCTGCCAGAGATGTTGTAGAACTTTCAAGGCAATATTGTGTTGATGATGATGGTTCATGCCACTTAGGTTTCAAATATGAAAGGTTGGAACATGGGTAATCATTTCTTGGAGATGGTAATTGTAATTTTTCTGTTGGCAGGTAAAATTGGAACATGAAATTTAAGGATGCTACCTCTGCTGCTCAAGCAGCAGCTGAGTTTGCAGAACATGCAGGCCTAGCTGCCAGAGCTTTTGTAGAACTTTCAAGGCAATATTGTGTTGATGATGGTGGTTCATGCCACTTAGGTTTCAAGGATGAAAGGTTGGAACATGGGAAATCATTTCCTGGAGATGGTAATGTTTATTTTTCAGTTGGCAGGAAGAATTGGAACATGAAATTTAAGGATGCTACCTCTGCTACTCAAGCAGTGGTTGAGTTTGCAGAACATGCAAACCTAGCTGCCAGAGCTGTTGTAGAACTTTCAAGGCGATATTGTGTAGATGATGGTGGTTCATGCCACTTAGGTTTCAAAGATGAAAGGTTGGAACATGGGCAATCATTTGCTGGAGATGGTAATTGTAATTTTTCTGTTGGCATGTAGAATTGGAACATCAAATTTAAGGATGCTACCTCTGCTGCTCAAGCAGCGGCTGAGTTTGCAGAACATGCAGGGCTAGCTGCTAGAGCTGTTATAGAACTTTCAAGGCAATATTGTGTTGATGATGGTGGTTCATGCCACTTAGGTTTCAAGGATGAATGGTTGGAACATAGGCAAACATTTACTGGAGATGGTAATGGTAATTTTTCTGTTGGCAGGCAGAATTGGAACATGAAATTTAAGGATACTACCTCTGCTGCTCAAGCAGCGGCTGAGTTTGCAGAACATGCAAACCTAGCTACCAGAGCTTTTGTAGAACTTTCAAGGCAATATTGTGTTGATGATGGTGGTTCATGCCACTTAGGTTTCAAAGATGAAAGGTTGGAACATGGGCAATCATTCCCTAGAGATGGTAATTGTAATTTTTCTGTTGGCAGGTAGAATTGGAACATGAAATATAAGGATGCTACCTCTGCTGCTCAAGCAGCGGCTGAGTTTGCAGAACATGCAAGCCTAGCTGCCAGAGCTGTTGTAGAACTTTCAAGGCAATATTGTGTTGATAATAGTGGTTCATGCCACTTAGGTTTCAAGATTGAAAGGTTGGAACATGGGCAATCATTTCCTGGAGATGGTAATGGTAATTTTTCAGTTGGCAGGCAGAATTGGAACATGAAATTTAAGGATGCTACCTCTGCTGCTCAAGCAGCGGCTGAGTTTGCAGAACATGCAAGCCTAGCTGCCAGAGCTGTTATAGAACTTTCAAGGCAATATTGTGTTGATGATGGTGGTTCATGCCACTTAGGTTTCAAGGATGAAAGGTTGGAAAATGGGCAATCATTTACTGGAGATGGTAATGGTAATTTTTCTGTTGGCAGGCAGAATTGGAACATGAAATTTAAGGATACTACCTCTGCTGCTCAAGCAGCGGCTGAGTTCTCAGAACATGCAAATCTAGCTGCCAGAGCTGTTGTAGAACTTCCAAGGCAATATTGTGTTGATGATGGTGGTTCATGCCACTTAGGTTTCAAAGATGAAAGGTTGGAACATGGGCAATCATTTCCTGGAGATGGTAATTGTAATTTTTCTGTTGGCAGGTAGAATTGGAACATGAAATTTAAGGATGCTACCGCTGCTGCTCAAGCAGCGGCTGAGTTTGCAGAACAAGCAAGCCTAGCTACCAGAGCTGTTGTAGAACTTTCAAGGCAATATTGGGTTGATGATGGTGGTTCATGCCACATAGGTTTCAAGGATGAAAGATTGGAACATGGGCAATCATTTCCTAGAGATGGTAATGGTAATTTTTCTGTTGGCAGGTAGAATTGGAACATGAAATTTAAGGATGCTGCCTCTGCTGCTCAAGCAGCAGCTGAGTTTGCAGAACATGAAAGCTTAGCTGCCAAAGCTATTGTAGAACTTTCAAGGCAATATTGTGTTGATGATGGTGGTTCATGCCACATAGCTTTCAAGGATGAAAGGTTGGAACATGGGCAATCATTTCCTTGAGATGGTAATGGTAATTTTTCTGTTGGCAGGTAGAATTGGAACATGAAATTTAAGGATGCTACCTCTGCTGCTCAAGCAGCGGCAGAGTTTGCAGAACATGCAGGCCTAGCTTCCAGAGCTGTTATAGAACTTTCAAGGCAATATTGTGTTGATGATGGTGGTTCATGCCACATAGCATTCAAGGATGAAAGGTTGGAACATGGGCAATCATTTCCTTGAGATGGTAATGGTAATTTTTCTGTTGGTAGGTAGAATTGGAACATGAAATTTAAGGATGCTACCTCTGCTGCTCAAGCAGCGGCTGAGTTTGCAGAACATGCAAGCCTAGCTGCCAGAGCTGTTGTAGAACTTTCAAGGCAATATTGTGTTGATAATAGTGGTTCATGCCACTTAGGTTTCAAGGATGAAAGGTTGGAACATGGGCAATCATTTCCTGGAGATGGTAATCGTAATTTTTCTGTTGGCAGGTAGAATTGGAACATGAAATTTAAGGATGCTACCTCTGTTGCTCAAGCAGCGGCTGAGTTTGCAAAACATGCAAACCTAGCTGCCAGAGCTGTTGTAGAACTTTCAAGGCAATATTGTGTTGATGATTGTGGTTCATGCCACTTAGGTTTCAAAGATGAAAGGTTGGAACATGGGCAATCATTTCCTGGAGATGGTAATTGTAATTTTTCTGTTGGCAGGTAGAATTGGAACATGAAATTTAAGGATGCTACCTCTGTTGCTCAAGCAGCGGCTGAGTTTGCAGAACATGCAAGCCTAGCTGCCAGAGCTGTTGTAGAACTTTCAAGGCAATATTGTGTTGATAATAGTGGTTCATGCCACTTAGGTTTCAAGGATGAAAGGTTGGAACATGGGCAATCATTTCCTGGAGATGGTAATGGTAATTTTTCTGTTGGCAGGCAGAATTGGAACATGAAATTTAAGGATGCTACCTCTGCTGCTCAAGCAGCGGCTGAGTTTGCAGAACATGCAAGCCTAGCTGCCAGAGCTATTGTAGAACTTTCAAGGCAATATTGTGTTGATGATGGTGGTTCATGCCACTTAGGTTTCAAGGATGAAAGGTTGGAACATGGACAATCATTTCCTGGAGATGGTAATGGTAATTTTTCTGTTGGCAGGCAGAATTGGAACATGAAAATTATGATGCTACCTCTACTGCTCAAGCAGCGGCTGAGTTTGCAGAACAAGCAAGCCTAGCTACCAGAGCTGTTGTAGAACTTTCAAGGCAATATTGGGTTGATGATGGTGGTTCATGCCACATAGGTTTCAAGGATGAAAGGTTGGAACATGGGCAATCATTTCCTAGAGATGGTAATGGTTATTTTTCTGTTGGCAGGTAGAATTGGAACATGAAATTTAAGGATGCTGCCTCTGCTGCTCAAGCAGCGGCTGAGTTTGCTGAACATGAAAGCTTAGCTGCCAGAGCTATTGTAGAACTTTCAAGGAATTATTGTGTTGATTATGGTAGTTCATGCCACTTAGGTTTCAAGGATGAAAGGTTGGAACATGGGCAATCATTTCCTGGAGATGGTAATGGTAATTTTTCTGTTGGCAGGCAGAATTAGAACCTGAAATTTATGATGCTACCTCTGCTGCTTAAGCAGCGGCTGAGTTTGCAGAACTTGCAAGCCTAGCTACCAGAGCTGTTGTAGAACTTTCAAGGAAATATTGTGTTGATGATGGTGGTTCATGCCACATAGGTTTCAAGGATGAAAGGTTGGAACATGGGCAATCATTTCCTGGAGATGGTAATGGTAATTTTTCTGTTGGCAGGTAGAATTGGAACATGAAATTTATGATGCTACCTCTGCTGCTCAAGCAGCGGCTGAGTTTGCAGAACATGCAAGTCTAGCTACCAGAGTTGTTGTAGAACTTTCAAGGGAATATTGTGTTGATGATGGTGGTTCATGCCACTTAGGTTTTAAGGATGAAAGGTTGGAACATGGACAATCATTTCCTGGAGATGGTAATGGTAATTTTTCTGTTGGCAGGTAGAATTGGAACATGAAATTTAAGGATGCTACCTCTGCTGCTCAAGCAGCGGCTGAGTTTGCAGAATATGCAAGCCTAGCTGTCAGAGCTATTGTAGAACTTTCAAGGCAATATTATGTTGATGATGGTAGTTCATGGCACTTTGGTTTCAAGGATGAAAGGTTGGAACATGGGCAATCATTTCCTGGAGGTGGTAGTAGTAATTTTTTTGTTGGCAGGCAGAATTGGAACATGAAATTTAAGGATGCTACCTCTGCTGCTCAAGCAGCGGCTGAATTTGCAGAACATGCAAGCCTAGCTGCCAGAGCTGTTGTAGAACTTTCAAGGCAATATTGTGTTTATGATGGTGGTTCATGCCACTTACGTTTCAAGGATGAAAGGTTGGAACATGAGCAATCATTTCCTGGAGATGGTAATTGTAATTTTTCTGTTGGCAGGTAGAATTGGAACATGAAATTTAAGGATGCTACCTCTGCTGCTCAAGCAGCGGCTGAGTTTGCAGAACATGGTGGCCTAGCTGCCACAGCTGTTGTAGAACATTCAAGGAAATATTGTGTTGATGATGGTGGTTCATGCCACTTAGGTTTCAAGGATGAAAGGTTAGAACATGGCAATCATTTCCTGGAGATGGTAATGTAATTTTTCTGTTGGCAGGCAGAATTTGAACATGAAATTTACGATGCTACCTCTGCTGCTCAAGCAGCGGCTGAGTTTGCAGAACATGCAAGCCTAGATACAAGAGCTGTTGTAGAACTTTCAAGGAAATATTGTGTTGATGATGGTGGTTCATGCCACTTAGGTTTCAAGGATGAAAGGTTGGAACATGGGCAATCATTTCCTGGAGATGGTAATGGTAATTTTTCTCTTGGCAGGTAGAATTGGAACATGAAATTTAAGGATGCTACCTCTGCTGCTCAAGCAGCAGCTGAGTTTGCAGAACATGCAGGCCTAGTTCAAGAGCTATTGTATAACTTTCAAGGAAATATTGTGTTGATGATGGTGGTTCATGCCACTTAGGTTTCAAGGATGAAAGGTTGGAACATGGACAATCATTTCCTGGAGATGGTAATGGTAATTTTTCTGTTGGCAGGTAGAATTGGAACATGAAATTTAAGGATGCTACCTCTGCTGATCAAGCAGCGGCTGAGTTTGCAGAACATGCAGGCCTAGCTCAAGAGCTGTTGTAGAACTTTCAAGGCAATACTGTGTTGATGATGGTGGTTCATGCCACTTAGGTTTCAAGGATGAAAGGTTGGAACATGGGCAATCATTTCCTGGAGATGGTAAATTTTTTATTGACAGGCAGAATTGGAACATGAAATTTAAGGATGCTACCTCTGCTGCTTAAGCAGCGGCTGAGTTTGCAGAACATGCAAGCCTAGCTGCCAGAGCTGTTGTAGCACTTTCAAGGCAATATTGTGTTGATGATGGTGGTTCATGCCACTTAGGTTTCAAGGATGAAAGATTGGAACATGGGCAATCATTTCCTGGAGATGGTAATTGTAATTTTTCTGTTGGCAGGTAGAATTGGAACATGAAATTTAAGGATGCTACCTCTGCTGCTCAAGCAGCGGCTGAGTTTGCAGAACATGCAAGCCTAGCTGCCAGAGCTGTTGTAGAACTTTCAAGGCAATATTGTGTTGATGATGGTGGTTCATGCCACTTAGGTTTCAAGGATGAAAGGTTGGAACATGGGCAATCATTTCCTGGAGATGGTAATGGTAATTTTTCTGTTGGCAGGCAGAATTGGAACATGAAATTTAAGGATGCTACCTCTGCTGCTCAAGCAGCGGCTGAGTTTGCAGAACATGCAAGCCTAGCTGCCAGAGCTATTGTAGAACTTTCAAGGCAATATTATGTTGATGATGGCAGTTCATGGCACTTTCGTTTCAAGGATGAAAGGTTGGAACATGGGCAATCATTTCCTGGAGGTGGTAGTAGTAATTTTTCTGTTGGCAGGCAGAATTGGAACATGAAATTTAAGGATGCTACCTCTGCTGCTCAAGCAGCGGCTGAATTTGCAGAACATGCAAGCCTAGCTGCCAGAGCTGTTGTAGAACTTTCAAGGCAATATTGTTTTTATGATGGTGGTTCATGCCACTTACGTTTCAAGGATGAAAGGTTGGAACATGGGCAATCATTTCCTGGAGATGGTAATTGTAATTTTTCTGTTGGCAGGTAGAATTGGAACATGAAATTTAAGGATGCTACCTCTGCTGCTCAAGCAGCGGCTGAGTTTGCAGAACATGGAGGCCAAGCTGCTACAGCTGTTGTAGAACATTCAAGGAAATATTGTGTTGATGATGGTGGTTCATGCCACTTAGGTTTCAAGGATGAAAGGTTAGAACATGGCAATCATTTCCTGGAGATGGTAATGGTAATTTTTCTTTTGGCAGGCAGAATTTGAACATGAAATTTACGATGCTACCTCTGCTGCTCAAGCAGCGGTTGAGTTTGCAGAACATGCAAACCTAGCTACCAGAGCTGTTGTAGAACTTTCAAGGAAATATTGTGTTGATGATGGTGTTTCATGCCACTTAGGTATCAAGGATGAAAGGTTGGAACATGGGCAATCATTTCCTGGAGATGGTAATGGTAATTTTTCTGTTGGTAGGTAGAATTGGAACATGAAATTTAAGGATGCTACCTCTGCTGCTCAAGCAGCGGCTGAGTTTGCAGAACATGCAGGCCTAGTTCAAGAGCTGTTGTATAACTTTCAAGGAAATATTGTGTTGATGATGGTGGTTCATGCCACTTAGGTTTCAAGGATAAAAGGTTGGAACATGGGCAGTCATTTCCTGGAAATGGTAATGGTAATTTTTCTGTTGGCGGGTAGAATTGGAACATGAAATTTAAGGATGCTACCTCTGCTGCTCAAGCAACGGCTGAGTTTGCAGAACATGCAGGCCTAGCTCAAGAGCTGTTGTAGAACTTTCAAGGCAATACTGTGTTGATGATGGTGGTTCATGCCACTTAGGTTTCAAGGATGAAAGGTTGGAACATGGGCGATCATTTCCTGGAGATGGTAAATTTTTTATTGACAGGCAGAATTGGAACATGAAATTTAAGGATGCTACCTCTGCTGCATAAGCAGCGGCTGAGTTTGCAGAACATGCAAGCCTAGCTACCAGAGCTGTTGTAGCACTTTCAAGGCAATATTGTGTTGATAATGGTGGTTCATGCCACTTAGGTTTCAAGGATGAAAGATTGGAACATGGGCAATCATTTTCTGGAGATGGTAATTGTAATTTTTCTGTTGGCAGGTAGAATTGGAACATGAAATTTAAGGATGCTACCTCTGCTGCTCAAGCAGCGGCTGAGTTTGCAGAACATGCAGGCCTAGCTCAAGAGCTGTTGTATAACTGTCAAGGAAATATTGTGTTGATGATGGTGGTTCATGCCACTTAAAGTTTCAAGGATAAAAGGTTGGAACATGGGCAGTCATTTCCTGGAGATGGTAATGGTAATTTTTCTGTTGGCAGGTAGAATTGGAACATGAAATTTAAGGATGCTACCTCTGCTGCTCAAGCAGCGGCTGAGTTTGCAGAACATGCAGGCCTAGCTCAAGAGCTGTTGTAGAACTTTCAAGGCAATACTGTGTTGATGATGGTGGTTCATGCCATTTAGGTTTCAATGATGAAATGTTGGAACATGGGCAATCATTTCCTGGAGATGGTAAATTTTTTATTGACAGGCAGAATTGGAACATGAAATTTAAGGATGCTACCTCTGCTGCTTAAGTAGCGGCTGAGTTTGCAGAACATGCAAGCCTAGCTGCCAGAGCTGTTGTAGAACTTTCAAGGAAATATTGTGTTGATGATGGTGGTTCATGCCACTTAGGTTTCAAGGATGAAAGGTTGGAACATGGGCAATCATTTCCTGGAGATGGTAATGGTAATTTTTCTGTTGGCAGGTAGAATTGGAACATGAAATTTAAGGATGCTACCTCTGCTGCTCAAGCAGCGGCTGAGTTTGCAGAACATGCAGGCCTAGCTCAAGAGCTGTTGTAGAACTTTCAAGGCAATACTGTGTTGATGATGGTGGTTCATGCCACTTAGGTTTCAAGGATGAAAGGTTGGAACATGGGCAATCATTTCCTGGAGATGGTAAATTTTTTATTGACAGGCAGAATTGGAACATGAAATTTAAGGATGCTACCTCTGCTGCTTAAGCAGCGGCTGAGTTTGCAGAACATGCAAGCCTAGCTGCCAGAGCTGTTGTAGCACTTTCAAGGCAATATTGTGTTGATGATGGTGGTTCATGCCACTTAGGTTTCAAGGATGAAAGATTGGAACATGGGCAATCATTTCCTGGAGATGGTAATGGTTATTTTTCTGTTGGCAGGTAGAATTGGAACATGAAATTTATGATGCTACCTCTGCTGCTCAAGCAGCGGCTGAGTTTGCAGAACATGCAGGCCTAGCTCAAGAGCTATTGTAGAACTTTCAAGGCAATACTGTGTTGATGATGGTGGTTCATGCCACTTAGGTGTCATGGATGAAAGGTTGGAACATGGGCAATCATTTCCTGGAGATGGTAAATTTTTTACTGACAGGCAGAATTGGAACATGAAATTTAAGGATGCTACCTCTGCTGCTTAAGCAGCGGCTGAGTTTGCAGAACATGCAAGCCTAGCTGCCTGAGCTGTTGTTGAACTTTCAAGGAAATATTGTGTTGATGATGGTGGTTCATGCCACTTAGGTTTCAAGGATGAAAGGTTGGAACATGGGCAATCATTTCCTGGAGATGGTAATGGTAATTTTTCTGTTGGCAGGTAGAATTGGAACATGAAATTTATGATGCTACCTCTGCTGCTCAAGCAGCGGCTGAGTTTGCAGAACATGCAAGTCTAGCTACCAGAGCTGTTGTAGAACTTTCAAGGCAATATTGTGTTGATGATGGTGGTTCATGCCACTTAGGTTTCAAGGATGAAAGGTTGGAACATGGACAATCATTTCCTGGAGATGGTAATGGTAATTTTTTTGTTGGCAGGTAGAATTGGAACATGAAATTTAAGGATGCTACCTCTGCTGCTCAAGCAGCGGCTGAGTTTGCAGAACATGCAAGCCTAGCTGCCAGAGCTATTGTAGAACTTTCAAGGCAATATTATGTTGATGATGGTAGTTCATGGCACTTTGGTTTCAAGGATGAAAGGTTGGAACTTGGGCAATCATTTCCTGGAGGTGGTAGTAGTAATTTTTCTGTTGGCAGGCAGAATTGGAACATGAAATTTAAGGATGCTACCTCTGCTGCTCAAGCAGCGGCTGAGTTTGCAGAACATGCAAGCCTAGCTGCCAGAGCTGTTGTAGAACTTTAAAGGCAATATTATGTTTATGATGGTGGTTCATGCCACTTACGTTTCAAGGATGAAAGGTTGGAACATGGGCAATCATTTCCTGGAGATGGTAATTGTAATTTTTCTGTTGGTAGGTAGAATTGGAACATGAAATTTAAGGATGCTACCTCTGCTGCTCAAGCAGCGGTTGAGTTTGCATAACATGGTGGCCTAGCTGCCACAGCTGTTGTAGAACATTCAAGGAAATATTGTGTTGATGATGCTGGTTCATGCCACTTAGGTTTCAAGGATGAAAGGTTGGAACATGGGCAATCATTTCCTGGAGATGGTAATGGTAATTTTTCTGTTGGCAGGTCAAATTGGAACATGAAATTTAAGGATGCTACCTCTGCTGCTCAAGCAACGGCTGAGTTTGCAGAACATGCAGGCTTAGCTCAAGAGCTGTTGTATAACTTTCAAGGAAATATTGTATTGATGATGGTGGTTCATGCCACTTAGGTTTCAAGTATAAAAGGTTGGAACATGGGCAGTCATTTCCTGGAGATGGTAATGGTAATTTTTCTGTTGGCAGGTAGAATTGGAACATGACATTTAAGGATGCTACCTCTACTGCTCAAGCAGCGGCTGAGTTTGCAGAACATGCAGGCCTAGCTCAAGAGCTGTTGTAGAACTTTCAAGGCAATACTGTGTTGATGCTGGTGGTTCAAGCCACTTAGGTTTCTAGGATGAAAGGTTGGAACATGGGCAATCATTTCCTGGAGATGGTAAATTTTTTATTGACAGGCAGAATTGGAACATGAAATTTAAGGATGCTACCTCTGCTGCTTAAGCAGCGGCTGAGTTTGCAGAACATGCAAGCCTAGCTGCCAGAGCTGTTGTAGCACTTTCAAGGCAATATTGTGTTGATGATGGTGGTTCATGCCACTTAGGTTTCAAGGATGAAAGATTGGAACATGGGCAATCATTTCCTGGAGATGGTAATTGTAATTTTTCTGTTGGCAGGTAGAATTGGAACATGAAATTTAAGGATGCTACCTCTGCTGCTCAAGCAGCGGCTGAGTTTGCAGAACATGCAAGCCTAGCTGCCAGAGCTGTTGTAGAACTTTAAAGGCAATAGTGTGTTGATGATGGTGGTTCATGCCACTTAGGTTTCAAGGATGAAAGGTTGGAACATGGGCAATCATTTCCGAGAGATGGTAATGGTAATTTTTCTGTTGGCAGGCAGAATTGTAACATGAAATTTAAGGATACTACCTCTGCTGCTCAAGCAGCGGCTAAGTTTGCAGAACATGCAAGCCTAGCTGCCAGAGCTATTGTAGAACTTTCAAGGCAATATTATGTTGATTATGGTAGTTCATGCCACTTAGGTTTCAATGATGAAAGGTTGGAAGATGGGCAATCATTTCCTGGAGATAGTAATGGTAATTTTTCTGTTGGCAGGCAGAATTGGAACATGAAATTTATGATGCTACCTCTGCTGCTCAAGCAGCGGCTGAGTTTGCAGAACATGCAAGCCTAGCTACCAGAGCTGTTGTAAAACTTTCAAGGCAATATTGTGTTGATGATGGTGGTTCATGCCACTTAGATTTCAAGGATGAAAGGTTGGAACATGGGCAATCATTTCCTTGAGATGGTAATGGTAATTTTTCTGCTGGCAGGTAGAATTGGAACATGAAATTTAAGGATGCTACCTCTGCTGCTCAAGCAGCGGCTGAGTTTGCAGAACATGCAAGCCTAGCTGCCAGAGCTGTTGTAGATCTTTCAAGGCAATATTATGTTGATGATGGTAGTTCATGGCACTTAGGTTTCAAGGATGAAAGGTTGGAACATGGGCAATCATTTCCTGGAGATGGTAATGGTAATTTTTCTGTTGGCAGGTAGAATTGGAACATGAAATTTATGATGCTACCTCTGCTGCTCAAGCAGCGGCTGAGTTTGCAGAACATGCAAGTCTAGCTACCAGAGCTGTTGTAGAACTTTCAAGGCAATATTGTGTTGATGATGGTGGTTCATGCCACTTAGGTTTCAAGGATGAAAGGTTGGAACATGGACAATCATTTCCTGGAGATGGTAATGGTAATTTTTTTGTTGGCAGGTAGAATTGGAACATGAAATTTAAGGATGCTACCTCTGCTGCTCAAGCAGCGGCTGAGTTTGCAGAACATGCAAGCCTAGCTGCCAGAGCTGTTGTTGAACTTTCAAGGAAATATTGTGTTGATGATGGTGGTTCATGCCACTTAGGTTTCAAGGATGAAAGGTTGGAACATGGGCAATCATTTCCTGGAGATGGTAATGGTAATTTTTCTGTTGGCAGGTAGAATTGGAACATGAAATTTATGATGCTACCTCTGCTGCTCAAGCAGCGGCTGAGTTTGCAGAACATGCAAGTCTAGCTACCAGAGCTGTTGTAGAACTTTCAAGGCAATATTGTGTTGATGATGGTGGTTCATGCCACTTAGGTTTCAAGGATGAAAGGTTGGAACATGGACAATCATTTCCTGGAGATGGTAATGGTAATTTTTTTGTTGGCAGGTAGAATTGGAACATGAAATTTAAGGATGCTACCTCTGCTGCTCAAGCAGCGGCTGAGTTTGCAGAACATGCAAGCCTAGCTGCCAGAGCTATTGTAGAACTTTCAAGGCAATATTATGTTGATGATGGTAGTTCATGGCACTTTGGTTTCAAGGATGAAAGGTTGGAACTTGGGCAATCATTTCCTGGAG
Source organism: Nicotiana tabacum (assembly GCF_000715075.1). NCBI lineage: Eukaryota > Viridiplantae > Streptophyta > Magnoliopsida > Solanales > Solanaceae > Nicotiana > Nicotiana tabacum. Next base: position 223,941 of record NW_027438296.1, read on the forward strand.
GTGGTAGTAGTAATTTTTCTGTTGGCAGGCAGAATTGGAACATGAAATTTAAGGATGCTACCTCTGCTGCTCAAGCAGCGGCTGAGTTTGCAGAACATGCAAGCCTAGCTGCCAGAGCTGTTGTAGAACTTTAAAGGCAATATTGTGTTTATGATGGTGGTTCATGCCACTTACGTTTCAAGGATGAAAGGTTGGAACATGGGCAATCATTTCCTGGAGATGGTAATTGTAATTTTTCTGTTGGCAGGTAGAATTGGAACATGAAATTTAAGGATGCTACCTCTGCTGCTCAAGCAGCGGTTGAGTTTGCATAACATGGTGGCCTAGCTGCCACAACTGTTGTAGAACATTCAAGGAAATATTGTGTTGATGATGCTGGTTCATGCCACTTAGGTTTCAAGGATGAAAGGTTGGAACATGGGCAATCATTTCCTGGAGATGGTAATGGTAATTTTTCTGTTGGCAGGTCGAATTGGAACATGAAATTTAAGGATGCTACCTCTGCTGCTCAAGCAACGGCTGAGTTTGCAGAACATGCAGGCTTAGCTCAAGAGCTGTTGTATAACTTTCAAGGAAATATTGTATTGATGATGGTGGTTCATGCCACTTAGGTTTCAAGTATAAAAGGTTGGAACATGGGCAGTCATTTCCTGGAGATGGTAATGGTAATTTTTCTGTTGGCAGGTAGAATTGGAACATGACATTTAAGGATGCTACCTCTGCTGCTCAAGCAGCGGCTGAGTTTGCAGAACATGCAGGCCTAGCTCAAGAGCTGTTGTAGAACTTTCAAGGCAATACTGTGTTGATGCTGGTGGTTCAAGCCACTTAGGTTTCTAGGATGAAAGGTTGGAACATGGGCAATCATTTCCTGGAGATGGAAAATTTTTTATTGACAGGCAGAATTGGAACATGAAATTTAAGGATGCTACCTCTGCTGCTCAAGCAGCGGCCGAGTTTGCAGAACATGCAAGCCTAGCTGCCAGAGCTGTTGTAGAACTTTCAAGGCAATATTGTGTTGATAATGGTGGTTCATGCCACTTAGGTTTCAAGGATGAAAGGTTGGAACATGGGCAATCATTTCCTGGTGATGGTAATGGTAATTTTTCAGTTGGCAGGCAGAATTGGAACATGAAATTAAAGGATGCTACCTCTGCCGCTCAAGCAGCGGCTGAGTTTACAGAACATGCAGGCCTAGCTGCCAGAGCTGTTGTAGAACTTTCAAGGCAATATTGTGTTGATGATGGTGGTTCATGCCACTTACGTTTCAAGGATGAAAGGTTGGAACATGGGCAATCATTTCCTGGAGATGGTAATTGTAATTTTTCTATTGGCAGGTAGAATTAGAACATGATATTTAAGGATGCTACCTCTGCTGCTCCAGCAGCGGCTTAGTTTGCAGAACATGCAAGCCTAGCTGCCAGAGCTGTTGTTGAACTTTCAAGGCAATATTGTGTTGATAATAGTGGTTCATGCCACTTAGGTTTCAATGATGAAAGGTTGGATCATAGGCAATCATTTCCTGGACATGGTAATTGTAATTTTTCTGTTGGCAGGTAGAATTGGAACATGAAATTTAAGGATGCTACCTCTGCTGCTCAAGCAGCGGCTGAGTTTGCAGAACATGCAAGCCTAGCTGCCAGAGCTGTTGTAGAACTTTCAAGGAAATATTGTGTTGATAATAGTGGTTCATGCCACTTAGGTTTCAAGGATGAAAGGTTGGAACATGGGCAATAATTTCCTGCTGATGGTAATGGTAATTTTTCATTTGGCAGGCAGAATTGGAACATGAAATTAAAGGATGCTACCTCTGCCGCTCAAGCAGCGGCTGAGTTTACAGAATATGCAGGCCTAGCTGCCAGAGCTGTTGTAGAACTTTCAAGGCAATATTGTGTTGATGTCGGTGGTTCATGCCACTTAGGTTTCAAGGATGAAAGGTTGGAACATGGGCAATCATTTCCTGGAGATGGTAAATTTTCTATTGGCAGGTAGAATTAGAACATGAAATTTAAGGATACTACCTCGGCTGCTCAAGCAGCGGCTGAGTTTGCAGAACATGGTGGCCTAGCTGCCAGAGCTGTTGTAGAACTTTCAAGGCAATATTGTGTTGATGATGGTGGCTCATGCCACTTAGGTTTCAAGGTAGCATCCTTAAATTTCATGTTCCAATTCTACCTGCCAACAGAAAAATTACAATTACCATCTCCAGGAAATGATTGCCCATGTTCCAACCTTTCATCCTTGAAACGTAAGTGGCATGAACCACCATCATAAACACAATATTGCCTTGAAAGTTCTACAACAGCTCTGGCAGCTAGGCTTGCATGTTCTGCAAACTCAGCCGCTGCTTGAGCAGCAGAGGTAGCATCCTTAAATTTCATGCTCCAATTTTGCCTGCCAACTGAAAAATTACCATTACCATCTCCATGAAATGATTGCCCATGTTCCAACCTTTCATCCTTGAAACCTAAGTGGCATGAACCACCATTATCAACATAATATTGCCTTGAAAGTTCTACAACAGCTCTGGTAGCTAGGCTTGCATGTTCTGCAAACTCAGCCGCTGCTTGAGCAGCAGAGGTAGCATCCTTAAATTTCATGTTCCAATTCTACCTGCCAACAGAAAAATTACAATTACCATCTCTAGGAAATGATTGCCCATGTTCAAACCTTTCATATTTGAAACCTAAGTGGCATGAACCACCATCATCAACACAAAATTGCCTTGAAAGTTCTACAACATCTCTGGCAGCTAGGTTTGCATGTTCTGCAAACTCTGCCGCTGCTTGAGCAGCAGAGGTAGCATCCTTAAATTTCATGTTCCAATTCTGCCTGCCAACAGAAAAATTACCATATCCATGAAATGATTGCCCATGTTCAAACCTTTCATCCTTGAAACCTTAGTGGCATGAACCACCATTATCAACACAATATTGCCTTGAAAGTTCTATAACAGCTCTGGCAGCTAGGCTTGCATGTTCTGCAAACTCAGCCGCTGCTTGAGCAGCAGACGTAGCATCCTTAAATTTCATGTTCCAATTCTGCCTGCCAACAGAAAAATTACCATTACCATCTCCAGGGAATGATTGCCCATGTTCCAACCTTTCATCCTTGAAACCTAAGTGGCATGAACCACCATTATCAACATAATATTGCCTTGAAAGTTCTACAATAGCTCTGGCAGCTAGGCTTTCATGCTCTGCAAACTCAGCCGCTGCTTGAGCAGCAGAGGTAGCATCCTTAAATTTCATGTTCCAATTCTGCCTGCCAACTGAAAAATTACCATTACCATCTCCAGGGAATGATTGCCCATGTTCCAACCTTTCATCCTTGAAACCTAAGTGGCATGAACCACCATTATAAACATAATATTGCCTTGAAAGTTCTACAACAGCTCTGGCAGCTAGGCTTGCATGTTCTGCAAACTCAGCCGCTGCTTGAGCAGCAGAGGTAGCATCCTTAAATTTCATGTTCCAATTCTGCCTGCCAACTGAAAAATTACCATTACCATCTCCAGGGTATGATTGCCCATGTTCCAACCTTTCATCCTTGAAACCTAAGTGGCATGAACCACCATTATAAACATAATATTGCCTTGAAAGTTCTACAATAGCTCTGGCAGCTAGGCTTGCATGCTCTGCAAACTCAGCCGCTGCTTGAGCAGTAGAGGTAGCATCCTTAAATTTCATGTTCCAATTCTACCTGCTAACAGAAAAATTACCATTACCATCTCCTGTAAATGATTGCCCATGTTCCAAACTTTCATCCTTGAAACCTAAGTGGCATGAACCACCATCATCAACAACATATTGCCTTGAAAGTTCTACAACAGCTCTGGCAACTATGTTTGCATGTTTTGCAAACTCAGCCGCTGCTTGAGCAGCAGAGGTAGCATCCTTAAATTTCATGTTCCACTTCTACCTGCCAACAGAAAAATTACCATTACCATATGCATGAAATGATTGCCCATGTTCCATCTTTCATCCTTGAAACCTAAGTGGCATGAACCACTATTATCAATATAATATTGCCTTGAAAGTTCTACAACAGCTCTGGCAGCTAGGCTTGCATGTTCTGCAAACTCAGCCGCTGCTTGAGCAGCAGAGGTAGCATCCTTAAATTTCATGTTCCAATTCTACCTGCCAACAGAAAAATTACAATTACCATCTCTAGGAAATGATTGCCCATGTTCCAACCTTTCATCTTTGAAACCTAAGTGGCATGAACCACCATCATCAACACAAAATTGCCTTGAAAGTTCTACAACATCTCTGGCAGCTAGGTTTGCATGTTCTGCAAACTCTGCCGCTGCTTGAGCAGCAGAGGTAGCATCCTTAAATTTCATGTTCCAATTCTGCCTGCCAACAGAAAAATTACCATATCCATGAAATGATTGCCCATGTTCAAACCTTTCATCCTTGAAACCTTAGTGGCATGAACCACCATTATCAACACAATATTGCCTTGAAAGTTCTATAACAGCTCTGGCAGCTAGGCTTGCATGTTCTGCAAACTCAGCCGCTGCTTGAGCAGCAGACGTAGCATCCTTAAATTTCATGTTCCAATTCTGCCTGCCAACAGAAAAATTACCATTACCATCTCCAGGGAATGATTGCCCATGTTCCAACCTTTCATCCTTGAAACCTAAGTGGCATGAACCACCATTATCAACATAATATTGCCTTGAAAGTTCTACAATAGCTCTGGCAGCTAGGCTTTCATGCTCTGCAAACTCAGCCGCTGCTTGAGCAGCAGAGGTAGCATCCTTAAATTTCATGTTCCAATTCTGCCTGCCAACTGAAAAATTACCATTACCATCTCCAGGGAATGATTGCCCATGTTCCAACCTTTCATCCTTGAAACCTAAGTGGCATGAACCACCATTATAAACATAATATTGCCTTGAAAGTTCTACAACAGCTCTGGCAGCTAGGCTTGCATGTTCTGCAAACTCAGCCGCTGCTTGAGCAGCAGAGGTAGCATCCTTAAATTTCATGTTCCAATTCTGCCTGCCAACTGAAAAATTACCATTACCATCTCCAGGGTATGATTGCCCATGTTCCAACCTTTCATCCTTGAAACCTAAGTGGCATGAACCACCATTATAAACATAATATTGCCTTGAAAGTTCTACAATAGCTCTGGCAGCTAGGCTTGCATGCTCTGCAAACTCAGCCGCTGCTTGAGCAGTAGAGGTAGCATCCTTAAATTTCATGTTCCAATTCTACCTGCTAACAGAAAAATTACCATTACCATCTCCTGTAAATGATTGCCCATGTTCCAAACTTTCATCCTTGAAACCTAAGTGGCATGAACCACCATCATCAACAACATATTGCCTTGAAAGTTCTACAACAGCTCTGGCAACTATGTTTGCATGTTTTGCAAACTCAGCCGCTGCTTGAGCAGCAGAGGTAGCATCCTTAAATTTCATGTTCCACTTCTACCTGCCAACAGAAAAATTACCATTACCATATGCATGAAATGATTGCCCATGTTCCATCTTTCATCCTTGAAACCTAAGTGGCATGAACCACTATTATCAATATAATATTGCCTTGAAATTCTACAACAGCTCTGGCAGCTAGGCTTGCATGTTCTGCAAACTCAGCAGCAGAGGTAGCATCCTTAAATTTCATGTTCCAATTCTGCCTGCCAACTGAAAAATTACCATTACCATCTCAAGTAAATCATTGCCCATGTTCCAACCTTTCATCTTTGAAACCTAAGTGGCATGAACCACCATCATCATCACAATATTGCATTGAAAGTTCTACAACAGCTCTGTCAGCTAGGCTTGCATGTTCTGCAAAATCAGCCGCTGCTTGAGCAACAGAGGTAGCATCCTTAAATTTCATGTTCCAATTCTGCCTGCCAACAGAAAAATTACTACAACCACCTCCAGGAAATGATTGCCCATGTTCCACTCTTTCATCCTTGAAACCTAAGTGGTATGAACTACTATCATTAACATAATATTGCCTTGAAAGTTCTAACACAGCTCTGGCAGCTAGGCTTGCATGATCTGCAAAGTCAGCCGTAGCTTGAGCAGCAGAGGTAGCATCCTTAAATTTCATGTTCCAATTCTACCTGCCAACAGAAAAATTACCATTACCATCTCCAGAAAATGATTGCCCATGTTCCAACCTTTCATCCTTGAAACCTAAGTGGCATGAACCACCATAATCAACACACTATTGCCTTTAAAGTTCTACAACAGCTCTGGCAGCTAGGCTTGCATGTTCTGCAAACTCAGCCGCTGCTTGAGCAGCAGAGGTAGCATCCTTAAATTTCATGTTCCAATTCTGCCTGCCATCAGAAAAATTACCATCTCCAGGAAATGATTGCCCATGTTCCAACCTTTCATCCTTGAAACCTAAGTGGCATGAACCACCAAAATCAACACAATATTTCCTTGAAAGTTCTACAACAGCTCTGGCAGCTAGGCCACCATGTTCTGCAAACTCAGCCGCTGCTTGAGCAGCAGAGGTAGCATCCTTAAATTTCATGTTCTAATTCTGCCTGGCAATAGAAAATTTACCATCTCCAGGAAATGATTGCCCATGTTCCAACCTTCCATCCTTGAAACCTAAGTGGCATGAACCACCATCATCAACACACTATTGCCTTTAAAGTTCTACAACAGCTCTGGCAGCTAGGTTTACATGTTCTTCAAACTCAGCCGCTGCTTGAGCAGCAGAGGTAGCATCCTTAAATTTCATGTTCCAATTCTGCCTGCCAACAGAAAAATTACCATATCCATGAAATGATTGCCCATGTTCCAACCTTTCATCCTTGAAACCTAAGTGGCATGAACCACCATTATCAACACAATATTGCCTTGAAAGTTCTACAACAGCTCTGGCAGCTAGGCTTGCATGTTCTGCAAACTCAGCCGCTGCTTGAGCAGCAGAGGTAGCATCCTTAAATTTCATGTTCCAATTCTACCTGCCAACAGAAAAATTACAATTACCATCTCCAGGAAATGATTGCCCATGTTCCAACCTTTCATATTTGAAACCTAAATGGCATGAACCACCATCATCAACACAAAATTGCCTTGAAAGTTCTACAACAGCTCTGGCAGCTAGGTTTGCATGTTCTGCAAACTCTGCCGCTGCTTGAGCAGCAGAGGTAGCATCCTTAAATTTCATGTTCCAATATTGCCTGCCAACTGAAAAATTACCATTACCATCTCCAGGAAATGATTACCCATGTTCCAACCTTTCATCCTTGAAACCTAAGTGGCATGAACCACCATTATCAACACAATATTGCTTTGAAAGTTCTACAACAGCTCTGGCAGCTAGGCTTGCATGTTCTAAAAACTCAGCCGCTGCTTGAGCAGCAGAGGTAGCATCCTTAAATTTCATGTTCCAATTCTGCCTGCCAACTGAAAAATTACCATTACCATCTCCAGGGAATGATTGCCCATGTTCCAACCTTTCATCCTTGAAACCTAAGTGGCATGAACCACCATTATCAACATAATATTTCCTTAAAAGTTCTACAATAGCTCTGGCAGCTAGGCTTGCATGCTCTGCAAACTCAGCCGCTGCTTGAGCAGTAGAGGTAGCATCCTTAAATTTCATGTTCCAATTCTACCTGCCAACAGAAAAATTACCATTACCATCTCCTGTAAATGATTGCCCATGTTCCAACCTTTCATCCTTGAAACCTAAGTGGCATGAACCACCATCATCAACAACATATTGCCTTGAAAGTTCTACAACAGCTCTGGCAACTATGTTTGCATGTTTTGCAAACTCAGCCGCTGCTTGAGCAGCAGAGGTAGCATCCTTAAATTTCATGTTCCAATTCTACCTGCCAACAGAAAAATTACCATTACCATATGCATGAAATGATTGCCCATGTTCCATCCTTTCATCCTTGAAACCTAAGTGGCATGAACCACCATTATCAACACAATATTGCCTTGAAAGTTCTACAACAGCTCTGGCAGCTAGGCTTGCATGTTCTGCAAACTCTGCAGCAGAGGTAGCATCCTTAAATTTCATGTTCCAATTCTGCTTGCCAACTGAAAAATTACCATTACATCTCCAGTAAATTATTGCCCATTTTCCAACCTTTCATCTTTGAAACCTAAGTGGCATGAACCACCATCATCATCACAATATTGCATTGAAAGTTCTACAACAGCTCTGTCAGCTAGGCTTGCATGTTCTGCAAAATCAGCCGCTGCTTGAGCAACAGAGGTAGCATCCTTAAATTTCATGTTCCAATTCTGCCTGCCAACAGAAAAATTACTACAACCACCTCCAGGAAATGATTGCCCATGTTCCAACCTTTCATCCTTGAAACCTAAGTGGTATGAACTACCATCATTAACATAATATTGCCTTGAAAGTTCTAACATAGCTCTGGCAGCTAGGCTTGCATGTTCTGCAAACTCAGCCGCTGCTTGAGCAGCAGAGGTAGCATCCTTAAATTTCATGTTCCAATTCTGCCTGCCAACAGAAAAATTACCATTACCATCTTCAGGAAATGATTGCCCATGTTCCAACCTTTCATCCTTGAAACCTAAGTGGCATGAACCACCATCATCAACACACTATTGCCTTTAAAGTTCTACAACAGCTCTGGCAGCTAGGCTTGCATGTTCTGCAAACTCAGCCGCTGCTTGAGCAGCAGAGGTAGCATCCTTAAATTTCGTGTTCCAATTCTGCCTGCCAACAGAAAAATTACCATCTCCAGGAAATGATTGCCCATGTTCCAACCTTTCATCCTTGAAACCTAAGTGGCATGAACCACCGACATCAACACAATATTGCCTTGAAAGTTCTATAACAGCTCTGGCAGCTAGGCCTGCATGTTCTGTAAACTCAGCCGCTGCTTGAGCGGCAGAGGTAGCATCCTTTAATTTCATGTTCTAATTCTGCCTGCCAACTGAAAAATAACCATTACCTTCACCAGGAAATTATTGCCCATGTTCCAACCTTTCATCCTTGAAACCTAAGTGGCATGAACCACTATTATCAACACAATATTCCCTTGAAAGTTCTACAACAGCTCTGGCAGCTAGGCTTGCATATTCTGCAAACTCAGCCGCGGCTTGAGCAGTAGAGGTAGCATCCTTAAATTTCATGTTCCAATTCTACCTGCCAACAGAAAAATTACAATTACCATGTCCAGGAAATGATTGCCTATGTTCCAACCTTTCATCATTGAAACCTAAGTGGCATGAACCACCATCATCAACACAATATTGCCTTGAATGTTCTACAACAGCTCTGGCAGCTAGGTTTGCATGTTCTGCAAACTCAGCCACTGCTTGAGCAACAGAGGTAGCATCCTTAAATTTCATGTTCCAATTCTGCGTGCCAACAGAAAAATTACCATTACCATCTCCAGTAAATGATTGCCCATGTTCCAACCTTTCATTCTTGAAACCTAAGTGGCATGAACCACCATCATCAACACAATATTTTCTTGAAAGTTCTACAACAGCTTTGGCAGCTAGGCCTGCATGTTCTGCAAACTCAGCCGCTGATGGAGCAGCAGAGGTAGCATCCTTAAATTTCATGTTCTAATTCTACCTGCTAATAGAAAAATTACAATTACCATCTCCAGGAAATGATTGCCCATGTTCCAACCTTTCATCCTTGAAACGTAAGTGGCATGAACCACCATCATCAACACAATATTGCCTTGAAAGTTCTACAACAGCTCTGGCAGCTAGGCCTGCATGTTCTGTAAACTCAGCCGCTGCTTGAGCGGCAGAGGTAGCATCCTTTAATTTCATGTTCCAATTCTGCCTTCCAAATGAAAATTACCATTACCATCACCAGGAAATGATTGCCCATGTTCCAACCTTTCATCCTCGAAACCTAAGTGGCATGAACCACCATCATCAACACAATATTGCCTTGAAAGTTCTACAACAGCTCTGGCAGCTAGTTTTGCATGTTCGGCAAACTCAGCCGCTGCTTGAGCAGAAGAGGTAGCATCCTTATATTTCATGTTCCAATTCTGCCTGCCAACAGAAAAATTACCATTACCATCGCCAGTAAATGATTGCCCATGTTCCAACTTTCATCCTTGAAACCTACGTGGCATGAACCACCATCATCAACACAATATTGCCTTGAAAGTTCTACAACAGCTCTGGCAGCTAGGCCTGCATGTTCTGCAAACTCAGCCGCTGCTTGAGTAGCAAAGGTAGCATCCTTAAGGTTCATGTTCCAATTCTACCTGCCAACAGAAAAATTACAATTACCATCTCCAAGAAATGATTGCCCATGTTCCAACCTTTCATCTTTGAAACCTAAGTGGTATGAAAAACCATCATCAACACAATATTGCCTTGAAAGATCTACAATAGCTCTGGCAGCTAAGCTTGCATATTCTGCAAAATCAGCCGCTGCTTGAGCAACAGAGGTAGCATCCTTAAATTTCATGTTCCAATTCTGCCTGCCAACAGAAATATTACTATTACCACCTCCAGGAAGTGATTGCCCATGTTCCAACCTTTCATCCTTGAAACCTAAGTAGCATGAACCACCATCATCAACACAATATTGCCGTGAAAGTTCTACAACAGCTCTGGCAGCTAGTCTTGCATGTTCTGCAAACTCAGCCGCTGCTTGAGCAGCAGAGGTAGCATCCTTAAATTTCATGTTTCAATTCTACCTGCCAACAAAAGAATTACAATTACCATCTCCAGGAAATGATTGCCCATGTTCCAACCTTTCATCTTTGAAACCTAAGTGGCATGAACCACCATCATCAACACAATATTGCCTTGAAAGTTCTACAACAGATCTGGCAGCTAGGTTTGCATGTTCTGCAAACTCAGCCGCTGCTTGAGCAGCAGAGGTAGCATCCTTAAATTTCATGTTCCAATTCTGCCTGCCAATAGAAAAATTACCATTACCATCGCCAGTAAATGATTGCCCATGTTCCAACCTTTCATCCTTGAAACCTAAGTGGCATGAACCACCATCATCAACACAATATTGCCTTGAAAGTTCTACAACAGCTCTGACAGCTAGGCCTGCATGTTCTGCAAACTCAACCGCTGCTTGAGCGGCAGAGGTAGCATCCTTTAATTTCATGTTCCAATTCTGCCTGCCAACAGAAAAATTACAATTACCATCTCTAGGAAATGATTGCCCATGTTCCAACCTTTCATCTTTGAAACCTAAGTGGCATGAAAAACCATCATCAACACAATATTGCCTTGAAAGTTCTAGAATAGCTCTGGCAGCTAAGCTTGCATGTTCTGCAAAATCAGCCGCTGCTTGAGCAACAGAGGTAGCATCCTTAAATTTCATGTTCCAATTCTGCCTGCCAACAGAAATATTACTACTACCACCTCCAGGAAATGATTGCCCATGTTCCAACCTTTCATACTTGAAACCTAAGTGGCATGAACTACCATCATCAACATAATATTGCCTTGAAAGTTCTACAACAGCTCTGGCAGCTAGGCTTGCATGTTCTGCAAAATCAGCCGCTGCTTGAGCAGCAGAGGTAGCATCCTTAAATTTCATGTTCCAATTGTGCCCGCCAACAGAAAGATTACTACTACCACCTCCAGGAAATGATTGCCCATGTTCCAACCATTCATCCTTAAAGGCTTTTTCATAAAATTCTTTTTGTAATGGAATTATTCTAATTATTTCTGATATACATTCTAATACATATTCTATATATTCTATATCTTGGGTTCTTTGATATTCTTCTATATTATTTTTTACTAGGTTTGTTAGTAAATCTATATTATCTGTAATTTGTTGCCAATATTGTAGATATATATGATTCATCATGTGTTATCAAAATATAGGTCTAATTCATATAAATCTGTTTCCGGTATAATTAATTCTGTCCAATTTTGGTTCATTAGTTCTGTTATTTCAATTTTAAGTAATTTCTCGTAGATTATTCTTCTTACATCATTATTGATATTTCTTAGTATATATAGTATAAGTATTTTATAATTAAGATCATCATCTATTAAATAAGTGTTCATTTTATCATATGATTTGCTAAACATATTCCCTTTAATCTCTATGTCTATTATAATTATTCATCATATTATAATAAGTTATTTTAATCATCTTTTCTGGTCACTACCATGACTTTTTGCTTCAATCAGTTACCCTAACAGTGCTTCAACTTCGTTTACTCCCCTAAACGGCTTCTCTGCCTACCGGTTTCAACCTTAGGATGCATAGTCTGGGTTTACCTACTCTTAGCATATTTTCATGGCAAACTTTCTCAAGATGATTTCTATAACAGTACTATTATATGATGTATGATTATAATCTACATGTAAGAGATTATCAGGAATATACTAGTTTAGCTACTCATAGTTATAATATGACATACCTGTTTTTGTAGATTCTCGGTAACTCCCTGTTGATCCATAGCTTTCATATCTTCTTGTTTATCCATAGCTTCTTGATTCTTAGCTTTCCTGTATTTTTATCTTTGAGTATATTAGAGAGAGGAGAGAAGAGAGAGATTTGGTTGCTAAGTTGCAGCCTATTTTTTTTATTGATAATTGAAAGGCTTATTTAAATATTACAAAAGTGACTGTTCATGAACGACCTTTGCTGTTCATGAAACTGACTCTTGACTCTTACTATTCATGAACGACCTTTACTGTTCATGAGACTGACTCTTGACTCTTACTATTCATGAACGACCTTTACTGTTCATGAGACTGACTCTTACTATTTGTAAAGTAAAAGACTATTTACTTTACGACTTTTACATTAAAGAAAAGAAAAAGAAAAGAATCTAGTAATTCTTTCACTTTATCTTGTCTGCCATAGCTTTTTGTCGCCTAGTTTGTCGTCTTCTTCTTCAGTAATCTTCTTCTTTGTTTATTCCAGTTGTACGTCTGGAACGATATTATCTTCTCCTTTGCATTTTGAGCATATGTGGTCTGGATATTTGTGACTGATTAGCTTGCAATATCTTGTTAATAATTCTGGAGAAATGAAATTCGTCCTTATAGCTCTTGTGGTTGTAGGTTGTTCTGGCTTTAAAAAACTTAAGACCCACTGTCTTAGTTCTTCCATATCTGCTTCTCGTATTTCTCTGCAATTTGAATATATCATTGTTTGTTCTCTTGAATAATAACTCCAAATAGCATTCTGATTTAGGTAGTTGTTTGCTAGTTCATTTAGTATAGTAGATATTCCAATAATTCTTTTATTTGCATAAAAGTCTGGAATATTTATTTTTTCTATCTCTTCTTGTTCTTCTATTTTTTCTGGTACGAGCATTTCCCTTGTAAGTCCGATCTTGATAACTTGTATGATAGGCTTTATCTCTTCATATAATATCTCTGCTGTAGCTGAATAAAATCGTATATAGAATAATGTTCCTTTAGTTATTCTTTTGTACTGCATAAATGCTCTGTGTAACTCTGGTATGGTAGCTATCTCCTGTCCTGTTTGTGTATATACGGTATCTAGTAATCCGTAATTGTAGCAAGTGGCTACTAGTTTTGCATTTGTATTTGGTAGTGCTATTAGTTTATTGTATCCTGTTAGATAATGGGTAATATAATCTTCATTTGGATTCTGGGTAGTTTGGGATCTTGGGTTTTTGTTTAGAAAGTTTTGTATTTTATATATGTTGTCTATGTATGTACGGGTTATATGGTTGTATGTCTTTTTGGTTTGGTTCAAACTTTCTTTGTAGGTATTTATCTGTGGTGGTAGGAATATTTCGTTCTGGGTATTTTGGATATTTTTCTGTATGAACGGTTTTGAAAATAAATTGTTCATATTTATATTTATGTGTCTAGGTTTAATTTCTTCCTTCTTCTTTGCAGATGAACTGCTAGCTGTGCTGCTCCCTGTAACTGCATTTAACAAACTGTTATGAGTTTTTAGGTGTTTCTCAACGTCACCTTCTAGCTCTGGAATTTTAGAGACTTCCGATCGTCTTATCTCCGCATTTTTTGAGTCATGCTGCTGACTACTAGCTGTTTTCTTTATTAGCTGTATCTCTTCGTCCATACTTTCCACTTTCTTACAAAGTGTAGTCATGGCTAAGAGTAGATTTTTCATTGTATTATCTGGTTCAGTTTGGGTAGCTTTGTCTTGATAAGTAATCTGCAACAACATTCTTGTTAGTAGTGATAATTTCAATTGTAAATGTAAAGTTTAATATATTTAATACCAGCCTGCGTATTTCTTTTGTTGTAACTGAATCTTGTACTTTTCTGGTTATCCACCATTTTACTTGGGTATTATCTGTTCTTACAATAAATCTGTTGTAAACTATATATGGTTCAAATGCTAACAAACATTTATATAATGCAAATAGTTCTTTTCTATTTATTTCCCACTTTTCTTGTGGTTCTGTATAAGATCCTGAATAATATCTGCAATGGTGTTCTATTTTTTCTTTATCATATTTATATTTAAGAACTCCTCCATAACTATGATTACTCAAATCTGTTTCTACAATATAAGTAAATTTCTTATTTTCATCTGGGAAGTATAACTTTGGTAGTTTTTTACACAATATCTTAATTTTCCTTATTTGTTCCTTATCTTTTTCATCGAACCCATATTCTACATCCTTTTTTAGTTTTTTCTGTAGAGGTTTTAGGTTTTCTGCTAATTTTGGTATATATTCTCTTACTTGGTTTACTAATCCTAAAAATGATTGTAATTTCTTTTTTGTATCTATGTTTTCATCAAGATTGATTATTTTTTGTACTATGTGTGTTTGCATTTTTATTCCATTTTTATCTATTTGTATTCCTAAAAATTCTATCTGATTTTTCATAATTTCTGCTTTGGTTTTACTTAAGCTTATACCTGAGTTTTCTATAATATGTATAAATTTTTCTAATAATTTTATATGTTCATCTTGTGTTCTTGAATATAGTAATATATCATCTATATATACTATGCAATTTTCTAGTTGGTTAAAATAATTATCCATAAAATGTTGGTACCTTCCTGGTGCATTCTTATATCCAAATGGTAAAACATTCCATTCATAAAATCCTTGTGGTACTGTAAATGCTGTTAGTTTTTTAGATTCATCTTCTAATTTTAGATGGTAAAATCCTGATTTACAGTCGAATTTACTAAAGTAATTATATCCTTGGATTTGTCTTATTTTTAATATCTTGTTAGGTATTGGATAATTATATGTTTTAGTTTTTGCATTTAAATTTCGGTAATCTATAACCATCCTACTTTTTCCTCTTTTTTGTTCATTATGTTTATTTACTATAAATACTGGACTTGTGTGTTTGCTATTACTTTCTTGTATATACTTGTTATCTAATAATTCTTTTATATACATTTTAAATTCTGCTAAATCATCAAAGTTATATTTTAAGGGTTTTTGTGTTATTATGCTATTTTCTTCTATTAGTTCTATTTTTATTTTTGTCTTATGTTTATCCCAACCTTTTAGAGGATTATCATTATATAATTTTTCTAATTCCTTCTGGATTATTTTTACTTTGTCTATTGTAAATATAATAATTTCTAATTGGGTAGTTGTATTTTTACTTATATTTTCTAATTTTTGTGTGATTTTTTCATTTCCTCGTATCCATTCTGTAGTTTTTCGTTGTTTATTATTTACTCTTTTTGCTCCTACTTTATTTTTACATGGTGTGGTAAACCACCAGTGTGTTCTTGCTATTATATATGGGTATAGTTTATCTAAAAATGGTATTCCTAGTAACATATCTTTTGTAGTGAATTCAAAGTTATATAGTTAATATTTTATCCCATATTTGTAATTTTACATTCTTGGCTTTGTAGTTAATCATACTACCTTCATTATTAAATTCTGTTACTACCATAGGTGTTTTTAATTTTTCCCATTTATCTGTTGGTAAACAATTATATTTACATATATTAGCTTCTGCTCCTGTATCTATCATTGGTGTATAGTATCTATTATAATATCCTTCTACTATGATTTTTGCGAGTATATATATTTTCATTCTTCTGTTCTTTTTATTATTATTTTCTTATCTTTGTATGTTATGGTTAATTGCTTATCTCCTAGACTATATGGTTTTACCTTTTCTAACCATTTTATTCCTAGTGTAATATTTTCGTTTTCATTTTCTTGACATATTTTAAATTGTATCGTTAAAGGTATTCCTCCAATAATTATTTCTTTTTCTGTTATTTCTTCATTTATTATTAATTCTTTAGGTAATTCAGGGCATAATTGTTCAGTAGTTATTATTTCAGTTTCTGTTACTAATTCTCTTGCAATATAGTTTTCTTCTTGTCCTGTATTTATTAATATTTGATATTTTCTTTGTTCCATGATTCCAGTTATATAGTAGTGGTATGTATTTATTTTTTCTTTTGTGTTTTTTATTAAATTTTTTGGGATTATATATTCTCTTCTTGATGTACTTATTCTTGATGATGTTGGTATTTCATAATTTAATTGGTTTGGTATACTTGATGTACTTAATCTTTCTTTTACTATTTCTAAATCTTCTTCCATATCAATTTCTTTATAACTATATTCATTATTGTCAATAACTGTAACTATTCTTTCAAATGGGTTTTCTATTTTAATTTTATTAATTTTATTTTTTGCTGCTATTTTATGTTTTGTTGTTAAGACGTATAGATTTTTACATCTAGCTGTAAATATCTTACTTCCAGGTGTTAATTCTATTCCTGACATTTTCCAGTATAATACTAATGATTTATCTATATTCCTATCGTTTATTGCTATTGAATAATTGGCACTTATTATGAATTTGAATTTTTGATATATGAGATTTCCTTTTATTGCACTTATTATGCTTTTTTCTATAGGTTGAATTATTCTATCATCTGCTAAATATATTTCTATAGGGGTATCTATTCCTTCCCTAAAACATGCTTTTATTAGTATTTCAGTTCCTCCTAGGTGTACATATTTAATTGGGTTTTTTGTTTTTATATCTTGTATTTCTTTGTTTATTATTCTTTTGTTTATTATTGGTATTTTAGCTTTTCCTTTTGTATATTTATAGTCAATTATATGTTCTTTTTGGCTAACCACATAATATTCTTCTTTTTGTCTTTTAAACCAATTTTTTATCGTAGGTACTTCAAATATTTTTTCAACACTAAGGTCTAATTCTTTTCCTTTTATTTGTTCAAATATACTATTATCAAATATAATCTTTTGTTTTGAGGATTCTTCATCTTTATATTCTTCTCGTGTTATTATTTTTATTTCTTTTTCAGTCATTAGACTTCATCATCTTCATTAGTTATTTCATTTTCCATTTCATCTTCTATATCTGATATTTCATATATACTATCTTCACTATCTAGTTCATAATCTATATATTCCATCTGCATATATTCTTCATCATCAATTATGATTTCGGTTATTTGCTTTTTCTTTGGGTTTCTTGGTGCTTTACAATCTATAGCTATGTGTCCTAATTTTTCACAGTTATAGCAAGTACATTCTGTTAGTTTCTTTTTTGGTCTAAATGATCTCTTATTCTAGTAATTTTTTACATAATATCTTTTTCTTGGTCTTTTATTTTTATATTTTGATTTATATTTTTTATATTTCTTTGTTTTCCATTTTTTATTATATATATTATCTGTACATCCAAATTGTGGTGCTGCTTTGTTTTTACAACATCTTAGGTTTTTTATTAATGTTTTTTCTATTTTTGCTTCTTCTTTATATTTTTCACATATTTGTACAAAACATTGTTGTAGAAATTTTATTCTAGCTCCTAAAGTATCTGTTAATCCTGCTTCATTCCAGTCTTTTATTATTTTAGAATTAAAAGGTTCTGGTAATTTTGTGAAATATAGTTTTCTTATTTCTTTGCTCTCTTCTGTATTATATGTTCCTTTATAATAATATTCTCTAAATGCACAAGTATATTCGTCTATATAGCACATATTACATATTGCTAGTTTTGTTATTAAATTTCTATTTGTTTGTTTCTCTTTATTTTATTCTTCAATTTCTGTAGTCATACTACTAAATTCGTTTCTTATGGCTATTTCATATTTGTATAATATTTCTATATTTGTTGTTGCTATTTCACCATTAAATTTTTTATTACTTCTTAAAGTATCTATACTTTCCTTAGTTAGGTTGTGTAACCATAATTTTACTGTTCCTATGAGTGTTCTTTCTATATATCCTGGTGTTTCTGTCATTCCTATTTTATTGTCTATCAATTGTTTAGATAAATATCCTATCCATAGTTGGATTGTTTTATTTATATCTGCTACGCAATCTAAATCTAAAAAGTTATATTGTTCTGATATTGGTTTTGGTGTCCATTTTTTATTTAATCTACTATCCCATAGTGTATTATATCTATCATGTTGTTCATAGTTAGCTGTATAATAATTTGGGTATAATCCTTTTAGATTTTTTTACACCTGATGTACTAGGTTTTTCTTCCATTTTTACATCTCCTGTATTTACTTCTACGTTTTTTATTTTTTCTATACTTTCTAAAAGTTCTGTATATGTTTCACTTATTTCGCTTGATTCTGACTTTTGGTCATCTATATTATTATCTATTTCTTCAATTCTGAGAGTTTCTTCTGTTTGTAATATTTGTTTAAATTTATTTATTTCATCTGTTAATTCTATTTCTTTGCTTTTCTCTCTTTGTTTATTTTCATATAATGCTTTTAACATGTTTAATTCTTTTTCTAGTGCTATAATTTTTGTGTTTTTTATTTCTTCTAATTGTTGTATTTCCTTGTTTGCTTGATTTTTAATAGTTTCAATTTCTTTTTTCTTATCGATTTCTTCATTTTCTTTACTTATTCTTGTCATAGCTGTCAGGCTATCTTCTAATCTTGCTGTTTCTTTTTCTATCATTAGGTATAATTGGTCTCCTATCTTTTTATATTTTCTGCCTAGATTTGAAAATATTATTTTTATTTTCAATCCATCTTGATTTTCATATGTTTTTTCATCTACAGCAAATTCTTCTTTGTTCATTTTTTATCTATAGCTCTGATACCATTTTTATGGTCCCTTAATTTTTACTTGATTTCATTTATTGCAATATTGTGTTGATGATGGTGGTTCATGCCACTTAGGTTTCAAAGATGAAAGGTTGGAACATGGGCAATGATTGCCTGGAGATGGTAATGGTAATTTTTCAGTTGGCAGGCAGAATTGGAACATGAAATTTAAGGATGCTACCTCTGCTGCTGAGTTTGCAGAACATGCAAGCCTAGCTGCCAGAGCTGTTGTAGAACTTTCAAGGCAATATTGTGTTCATAATGGTGGTTCATGCCACTTAGGTTTCAAGGATGAAAGGATGGAACATGGGCAATCATTTCATGCATATGGTAATGGTAATTTTTCTGTTGGCAGATAGAATTGGAACATGAAATTTAAGAATGCTACCTCTGCTGCTCAAGCAGCGGCTGAGTTTGCAAAACATGCAAACCTAGTTGCCAGAGCTGTTGTAGAACTTTCAAGGCAATATGTTGCTGATGATGGTGGTTCATGCCACTTAGGTTTCAAGGATGAAAGGTTGGAACATGGGCAATCATTTACAGGAGATGGTAATGGTAATTTTTCTGTTGGCAGGTAGAATTGGAACATGAAATTTAAGGATGCTACCTCTACTGCTCAAGCAGCGGCTGAGTTTGCAGAACATGCAAGCCTAGCTGCCAGAGCTGTTGTAGAACTTTCAAGGCAATATTATGTTGATAATGGTGGTTCATGCCACTTAGGTTTCAAGGATGAAAGGTTGGAACATGGGCAATCATTCCCTGGAGATGGTAATGGTAATTTTTCAGTTGGCAGGCAGAATTGGAACATGAAATTTAAGGATGCTACCTCTGCTGCTCAAGCAGCGGCTGAGTTTGCAGAACATGCAAGCCTAGCTGCCAGAGCTGTTGTAGAACTTTCAAGGCAATATTGTGTTGATAATGGTGGTTCATGCCACTTAGGTTTCAAGGATGAAAGGTTGGAACATGGGCAATCATTTCCTGGAGATGGTAATGGTAATATTTCAGTTGGCAGGCAATATTGGAACATGAAATTTAAGGATGCTACCTCTGTTGCTCAAGCAGCGGCAGAGTTTGCAGAACATGCAAACCTAGCTGCCAGAGCTGTTGTAGAACTTTCAAGGCAATATTGTGTTGATGATGGTGGTTCATGCCACTTAGGTTTCAAATATGAAAGGTTGGAACATGGGCAATCATTTCTTGGAGATGGTAATTGTAATTTTTCTATTGGCAGGTAGAATTGGAACATGAAATTTAAGGATGCTACATCTGCTGCTCAAGCAGCGGCTGAGTTTGCAGAACATGCAAGCCTAGCTGCCACAGCTGTTGTAGAACTTTCAAGGCAATATTGTGTTGATAATGGTGGTTCATGCCACTTAGGTTTCAAGGATGAAAGGTTGGAACATGGGCAATCATTTCATGGAGATGGTAATGGTAATTTTTCAGTTGGCAGGCAAAATTGGAACATGAAATTTAAGGATGCTACCTCTGCTGCTCAAGCAGCGGCTGAGTTTGCAGAACATGCAAACCTAGCTGCCAGAGCTATTGTAGAACTTTCAAGGCAATATTGTGTTGATGATGGTGGTTCATGCCACTTAGGTTTCAAATATGAAAGGTTGGAACATGGGCAATCATTTCCTAGAGATGGTAATTGTAATTTTTCTGTTGGCAGGTAGAATTGGAACATGAAATTTAAGGATGCTACCTCTGCTGCTCAAGCTGCGGCTGACTTTGCAGATCATGCAAGCCTAGCTGCCAGAGCTGTGTTAGAACTTTCAAGGCAATATTATGTTAATGATGGTATTTCATGCCACTTAGGTTTCAAAGATGAAAGGTTGGAACATGGGCAATGATTTCCTGGAGATGGTAATGGTAATTTTTCAGTTGGCAGGCAGAATTGGAACATGAAATTTAAGGATGCTACCTCTGCTGCTGAGTTTGCAGAACATGCAAGCCTAGCTGCCAGAGCTGTTGTAGAACTTTCAAGGCAATATTGTGTTCATAATGGTGGTTCATGCCACTTAGGTTTCAAGGATGAAAGGATGGAACATGGGCAATCATTTCATGCATATGGTAATGGTAATTTTTCTGTTGGCAGGTAGAATTGGAACATGAAATTTAAGGATGCTACCTCTGCTGCTCAAGCAGCGGCTGAGTTTGCAAAACATGCAAACCTAGTTGCCAGAGCTGTTGTAGAACTTTCAAGGCAATATGTTGTTGATGATGGTGGTTCATGCCACTTAGGTTACAAGGTTGAAAGGTTGGAACATGGGCAATCATTTACAGGAGATGGTAATGGTAATTTTTCTGTTGGCAGGTAGAATTGGAACATGAAATTTAAGGATGCTACCTCTACTGCTCAAGCAGCGGCTGAGTTTGCAGAACATGCAAGCCTAGCTGCCAGAGCTGTTGTAGAACTTTCAAGGCAATATTATGTTGATAATGGTGGTTCATGCCACTTAGGTTTCAAGGATGAAAGGTTGGAACATGGGCAATCATTCCCTGGAGATGGTAATGGTAATTTTTCTGTTAGCAGGCAGAATTGGAACATAAAATTTAAGGATGCTACCTCTGCTGCTCAAGCAGCGGCAGAGTTTGCAGAACATGCAAACCTAGCTGCCAGAGTTGTTGTAGAACTTTCAAGGCAATTTTGTGTTGATGATGGTGGTTCATGCCACTTAGGTTTCAAATATGAAAGGTTGGAACATGGGCAATCATTTCTTGTAGATGGTAATTGTAATTTTTCTATTGGCAGGTAGAATTGGAACATGAAATTTAAGGATGCTACATCTGCTGTTCAAGCAGCGGCTGAGTTTGCAGAACATGCAAGCCTAGCTGCCACAGCTGTTGTAGAACTTTCAAGGCAATATTGTGTTGATAATGGTGGTTCATGCCACTTAGGTTTCAAGGATGAAAGGTTGGAACATGGGCAATCATTTCATGGAGATGGTAATGGTAATTTTTCAGTTGGCAGGCAAAATTGGAACATGAAATTTAAGGATGCTACCTCTGCTGCTCAAGCAGCGGCTGAGTTTGCAGAACATGCAAACCTAGCTGCTAGAGCTATTGTAGAACTTTCAAGGCAATATTGTGTTGATGATGGTGGTTCATGCCACTTAGGTTTCAAATATGAAAGGTTGGAACATGGGCAATCATTTCCTGGAGATGGTAATATTAATTTTTCTGTTGGCAGGTAGAATTGGAACATGAAATTTAAGGATGCTACCTCTGCTGCTCAAGCAGCGGCTGAGTTTGCAAAACATGCAAGCCTAGCTTCCAGAGCTGTTGTAGAACTTTCAAGGCAATATTATGTTGATGATGGTAGTTCATGCCACTTAGGTTTCAAGGATGAAAGGTTGGAACATGGGCAATCATTTCCTGGAGGTGGTTGTAGTAATTTTTCTGTTGGCAGGCAGAATTGGAACATGAAATTTAAGGATGCTACCTCTGCTACTCAAGCAGCAGCTAAGTTTGCAGAAGATGCAAGCCTAGCTGCCAGAGCTGTTGTAGAACTTTCAAGGTAATATTATGTTGATTATGGTAGTTCATGCCACTTAGGTTTCAAGGATAAAAGGTTGGAACATGGGCAATCATTTCCTGGAGATGGTAAATTTTCTATTGCGAGGCAGAATTAGAAAATGAAATTTAAGGATGTTACCTTTGCTGCTCAAGCAGCGGCTGAGTTTGCAGAACATGGTGGCCTAGCTGCCAGATCTGTTGTAAAACTTTCAAGGAAATATTGTGTTGATGATAGTGGTTCATGCCACTTAGGTTTCAAGAATGAAAGGTTGGAACATTGGCAATCATTTCCTGGAGATGGTAATGGTAATTTTTCTGTTGGCAGGCAGAATTGGAACATGAAATTAATGATGCTACCTCTGCTGCTCAAGCAGCGGCTGAATTTGCAGAACATGCAAGCCTAGCTACCAGAGCTGTTGTAGAACTTTCAAGGCAATATTGTGATGATGATGGTGGTTCCTGCCACTTAGGTTTCAAGGATGAAAGGTTGGAACATGTGCAATCATTTCCTAGAGATGGTAATGGTAATTTTTCTGTTTGCAGGTAGAATTGGAACATGAAATTTAAGGATGCTACCTCTGCTGCTCAAGCAGTGGCTGAGTTTGCAGAACATGCAAGCCTAGCTGCCAGAGCTGTTGTAGAACTTTCAAGACAATATTATGTTGATGATGGTAGTTCATGCCACTTAGGTTTCAAGGATGAAAGGTTGGAACATGGGCAATCATTTCCTGGAGGTGGTTGTAGTAATTTTTCTGTTGGCAGGCAGAATTAGAACATGAAATTTAAGGATGCTACCTCTGTTGCTCAAGTAGCGGCTGATTTTGCAGAACATGCAAGCCTAGCTGCCAGAGCTGTTGTAGAACTTTCAAGGCAATATTGTGTTGATGATGGTGGTTCATGCCACTTAGGTTTCAATGATGAAAGGTTGGAACATGGGCAATGATTTACTGGAGATGGTAATTGTAATTTTTCTGTTGGCAGGTAGAATTGGAACATGAAATTTAAGGATGCTACCTCTGCTGCTCAAGCAGTGGCTGAGTTTGCAGAACATGCAAGCCTAGCTGCCAGAGCTGTTGTAGAACTTTCAAGGCAATATTATGTTGATGATGGTAGTTCATGCCACTTAGGTTTCAAGGATGAAAGGTTGGAACATGGGCAATCATTTCCTGGAGGTGGTTGTAGTAATTTTTCTGTTGGCAGGCAGAATTGGAACATGAAATTTAAGGATGCTACCTCTGCTGCTGAAGCAGCGGCTGATTTTGCAGAACATGCAAGCCTAGCTGCCAGAGCTGTTGTAGAACTTTCAAGGCAATATTGTGTTGATGATGGTGGTTCATGCCACTTAGGTTTCAAAGATGAAAGGTTGGAACATGGGCAATGATTTCCTGGAGATGGTAATTGTAATTTTTCTGTTGGCGGGTAGAATTGGAACGTGAAATTTAAGGATGCTACCTCTACTGCTCAAGCAGCGGCTGAGTTTGTAGAACATGCAGGCCTAGCTGCCAGAGCTGTTGTAGAACTTTTAAGGCAATATGGTGTTGATGATGGTGATTCATGCCACTTAGGTTTCAAGGATGAAAGGTTGGAACATGGGCAATCATTTACTGGAGATGGTAATGGTAATTTTTCTGTTGGCAGGCAGAATTGGAACATGAAATTAATGATGCTACCTCTGCTGCTCAAGCAGCGGCTGAATTTGCAGAACATGCAAGCCAAGCTGCCAGAGCTGTTGTAGAACTTTCAAGGCAATATTGTGTTGATGATGGTGGTTCCTGCCACTTAGGTTTCAAGGATGAAAGGTTGGAACATGTGCAATCATTTCCTAGAGATGGTAATGGTAATTTTTCTGTTTGCAGGTAGAATTGGAACATGAAATTTAAGGATGCTACCTCTGCTGCTCAAGCAGTGGCTGAGTTTGCAGAACATGCAAGCCTAGCTGCCAGAGCTGTTGTAGAACTTTCAAGACAATATTATGTTGATGATGGTAGTTCATGCCACTTAGGTTTCAAGGATGAAAGGTTGGAACATGGGCAATCATTTCCTGGAGGTGGTTGTAGTAATTTTTCTGTTGGCAGGCAGAATTAGAACATGAAATTTAAGGATGCTACCTCTGTTGCTCAAGTAGCGGCTGATTTTGCAGAACATGCAAGCCTAGCTGCCAGAGCTGTTGTAGAACTTTCAAGGCAATATTGTGTTGATGATGGTGGTTCATGCCACTTAGGTTTCAATGATGAAAGGTTGGAACATGGGCAATGATTTACTGGAGATGGTAATTGTAATTTTTCTGTTGGCAGGTAGAATTGGAACATGAAATTTAAGGATGCTACCTCTGCTGCTCAAGCAGTGGCTGAGTTTGCAGAACATGCAAGCCTAGCTGCCAGAGCTGTTGTAGAACTTTCAAGGCAATATTATGTTGATGATGGTAGTTCATGCCACTTAGGTTTCAAGGATGAAAGGTTGGAACATGGGCAATCATTTCCTGGAGGTGGTTGTAGTAATTTTTCTGTTGGCAGGCAGAATTGGAACATGAAATTTAAGGATGCTACCTCTGCTGCTGAAGCAGCGGCTGATTTTGCAGAACATGCAAGCCTAGCTGCCAGAGCTGTTGTAGAACTTTCAAGGCAATATTGTGTTGATGATGGTGGTTCATGCCACTTAGGTTTCAAAGATGAAAGGTTGGAACATGGGCAATGATTTCCTGGAGATGGTAATTGTAATTTTTCTGTTGGCGGGTAGAATTGGAACGTGAAATTTAAGGATGCTACCTCTACTGCTCAAGCAGCGGCTGAGTTTGTAGAACATGCAGGCCTAGCTGCCAGAGCTGTTGTAGAACTTTTAAGGCAATATGGTGTTGATGATGGTGATTCATGCCACTTAGGTTTCAAGGATGAAAGGTTGGAACATGGGCAATCATTTACTGGAGATGGTAATGGTAATTTTTCTTGTTGGCAGGCAGAATTGGAACATGAAATTTAAGGATGCTACCTCTGCTGCTCAAGCAGCGGCTGAGTTTGCAGAACATGCAAACCTAGCTGCCAGAGCTGTTGTAGAACTTTCAAGGCAATATTGTGTTGATGATGGTAGTTCATGCCACTTAGGTTTCAAAGATGAAAGGTTGGAACATGGGCAATCATTTCCTGGAGATGGTAATTGTAATTTTTCTGTTGGTCGGTAGAATTGGAACATGAAATTTATGATGCTACCTCTGCTGCACAAGCAGCGGCTGAGTTTGCAAAACATGCAAGCCTAGCTGCCAGAGCTATTGCAGAATTTCAAGGCAATATTTTGTTGATAATGGTGGTCCATGCCACTTAGGTTTCAAGGTTGAAAGGTTGGAACATGGGCAATCATTTCCTAGAGAAGGTACTGGTTATTTTTCTATTGGCAGGTAAAATTGGAACATTAACTTTAAGGATGCTGCCTCTGCTGCTCAAGCAGCGGCTTAGTTTGCAGAACATGCAAGCCTAGCTTCCAGAGCTGTTGTAGAACTTTCAAGGAAATATTGTGTTGATGATGGTGGTTCATGCCACTTAGGTTTCAAGGATGAAAGGTTGGAACATGGGCAATCATTTCCTAGAGATGGTAATGGTAATGTTTCTATTGGCAAGCAGAATTAGAACATGAAATTTAAGGATGCTACCTCTGCTGCTCAAGCAGCGGTTGAGTTTGCAGAACATGCAAACCTAGAAGCCAGAGTTGTTGTAGAACTTTCAAGGCAATATTGTGTTGATGATTGTGGTTCATGCCACTTAGGTTTCAAGGATGAAAGGTTGGAACATGGGCAATCATTTCCTGGAGATGGTAAATTTTCTATTGACAGGCAGAATTAGAACATGAAATTTAAGGATGCTACCTCTGCTGCTCAAGCAGCGGCTGAGTTTGCAGAACATGCAAGCCTAGTTGCCAGAGCTGTTGTAAAACTTTCAAGGCAATATTGTGTTGATGATGGTGGTTCATGCCACTTAGGTTTCAAGGATGAAAGGTTGGAACATGGGAAATCATTTCCTGGAGATGGTAATGGTAAATTTTCTAGTGGTAGGCAGAATTAGAACATGAAATTTAAGGATGCTACCTCTGCTGCTCAAGCAGAGGCAGAATTTGCAGAACATGCCAGCCTAGCTACCAGAGTTGTTGTAGAACTTTCAATGAAATATTATGTTGATGATGGTGGTTCATGCCACTTAGGTTTCCAGGATGAAAGCTTGGAACATGGGCAATCATTTCCTAGAGATGGTAATGGTAATGTTTCTATTGGCAAGCAGAATTGGAACATGAAATTTAAGGATGCTACCTCTGCTGCTCAAGCAGCGGCTGAGTTTGCAGAACATGCAAGCCTAGCTGCCAGAGCTGTTGTAGAACTTTCAAGGCAATATTATGTTGATGATGGTAGTTCATGCCACTTAGGTTTCAAGTATGAAAGGTTGGAACATGGGCAATCATTTCCTGGAGGTGTTAGTAGTAATTTTTCTGTTGGCAGGCAGAATTGGAACATGAAATTTTAGGGTGCTACCTCTGCTGCTCAAGCAGCGGCTGAGTTTGCAGAACATGCAAGCCTAGCTGCCAGAGCTGTTGTAAAACTTTCAAGGCAATATTGTGTTGATGATGGTAGTTCATGCCACTTAGGTTTCAAAGATGAAAGGTTGGAACATGGGCAATGATTTCCTGGAGATGGTAATTGTAATTTTTCTGTTGGCAGGTAGAATTGGAACATGAAATTTAAGGATGCTACCTCTGCTGCTCAAGCAGCGGCTGAGTTTGCAGAACATGCAAGCCTAGCTGCCAGAGCTGTTGTAGAACTTTCAAGGCAATATTATGTTGATGATGGTAGTTCATGCCACTTAGGTTTCAAGGATGAAAGGTTGGAACATGGGCAATCATTTCCTGGAGGTGGTTGTAGTAATTTTTCTGTTGGCAGGTAGAATTGGAACATGAAATTTAAGGATGCTACCTCTACTGCTCAAGCAGCGGCTGATTTTGCAGAACATGCAAACCTAGCTGCCAGAGCTGTTGTAGAACTTTCAAGGCAATATTGTGTTGATGATGGTGGTTCATGCCACTTAGGTTTCAAAGATGAAAGGTTGGAACATGGGCAATGATTTCCTGGAGATGGTAATTGTAATTTTTCTGTTGGCAGGTAGAATTGGAACATGAAATTTAAGGATGCTACCTCTGCTGCTCAAGCAGCGGCTGAGTTTGCAGAACATGCAGGCCTAGCTGCCAGAGCTGTTGTAGAACTTTCAAGGCAATATGGTGTTGATGATGGTGGTTCATGCCACTTAGGTTTCAAGGATGAAAGGTTGGAACATGGGCAATCATTTACTGGAGATGGTAATGGTAATTTTTCTTATTGGCAGGCAGAATTGGAACATGAAATTTAAGGATGCTACCTCTGCTGCTCAAGCAGCTGCTGAGTTTGCAGAACATGCAAACCTAGCTGCCAGAGCTGTTGTAGAACTTTCAAGGTAATATTGTGTTGATGATGGTGGTTCATGCCACTTAGGTTTCAAAGATGAAAGGTTGGAACATGGGCAATCATTTCCTGGAGATGGTAATTGTAATTTTTCTGTTGGCAGGAAGAATTGGAACATGAAATTTATGATGCTACCTCTGCTGCTCAAGCAGCGGCTGAGTTTGCAGAACATGCAAGCCTAGCTGCCAGAGCTGTTGCAGAATTTAAAGGCAATATTTTGTTGATAATGGTGGTTCATGCCACTTAGGTTTCAAGGTTGAAAGGTTGGAACATGGGCAATCATTTCCTAGAGAAGGTACTGGTTATTTTTCTGTTGGCAGGTAAAATTGGAACATTAACTTTAAGGATGCTACCTCTGCTGCTCAAGCAGCGGCTGAGTTTGTAGAACATGCAAGCCTAGCTTCCAGAGCTGTTGTAGAAATTTCATGGAAATATTGTGTTGATGATGGTGGTTCATGCCACTTAGGTTTCAAGGATGAAAGGTTGGAACATGGGCAATCATTTCCTAGAGATGGTAATGGTAATGTTTCTATTGGCAAGCAGAATTGGAACATGAAATTTAAGGATGCTACTTCTGCTGCTCAAGCAGCGGCTGAGTTTGCAGAACATGCAAGCCTAGCTGCCAGAGCTGTTGTAGAACTTTCAAGGCAATATTGTATTGATGATTATGGTTCATGCCACTTAGGTTTCAAGGATGAAAGGTTGGAACATGGGCAATCATTTCCTGGAGATGGTAAATTTTCTATTGACAGGCAGAATTGGAACATGAAATTTAAGGATGCTACCTCTGCTGCTCAAGCAGCGGCTGAGTTTGCAGAACATGCAAGCCTAGCTGCCAGAGCTGTTGTAAAACTTTCAAGACAATATTGTGTTGATGATAGTGGTTCATGCCACTTAGGTTTCAAGGATGAAAGGTTGGAACATGGGAAATCATTTCCTGGAGATGGTAATGGTAAATTTTCTAGTGGCAGGCAGAATTAGAACATGAAATTTAAGGATGCTACCTCTGCTGCTCAAGCAGAGGCTGAGTTTGCAGAACATGCCAGCCTAGCTGCCAGAGTTATTGTAGAACTTTCAAGGAAATATTGTGTTGATGATGGTGGTTCATGCCACTTAGGTTTCAAGGATGAAAGGTTGGAACATGGGCAATCATTTCCTAGAGATGGTAATGGTAATGTTTCTATTGGCAAACAGAATTGGAACATGAAATTTAAGGATGCTACCTCTGTTGCTCAAGCAGCAGCTGAGTTTGCAGAACATGCAAGCCTAGCTGCCAGAGCTGTTGTAGAACTTTCAAGGCAATATTATGTTGATGATGGTAGTTCATGCCACTTAGGTTTCAAGTATGAAAGGTTGGAACATGGGCAATCATTTCCTGGAGGTGGTAGTAGTAATTTTTCTGTTGACAGGCAGAATTGGAACATGAAATTTAAGGATGCTACCTCTGCTGCTCAAGCAGCGGCTGAGTTTGCAGAACATGCAAGCCTAGCTGCCAGAGCTGTTGTAGAACTTTCAAGGCAATATTGTGCTGATGATGGTAGTTCATGCCACTTAGGTTTGAAGGATGAAAGGTTGGAACATGGGCAATCATTTCTTGGAGATGGTAATGGTAAATTTTCTGTTGGCAGGCAAAATTGGAACATGAAATTTAAGGATGCTACCTCTACTGCTCAAGCAGCGGCTGAGTTTGCAGAACATACAAGCCTAGCTTCCAGAGCTGTTGTATAACTTTAAAGGCAATATTGTGTTGATGATGGTGGTTCATGCCACTTAGGTTTCAAGGATGAAATGGTAGGAACATGGGAAATCATTTCCTGGAGATGGTAATGGTAATTTTTCTGTTGGCAGGCAGAATTGGAACTTGAAATTTAAGGATGATACCTCTGCTGCTCAAGCAGCGGCTCAGTTTGCAGAACATGCAGGCCTAGCTGCCAGAGCTGTTGTAGAACTTTCAAGGCAATATTGTGTTGATGTTGGTGGTTCATGCCACTTAGGTTTCAAGGATGAAAGGTTGGAACATGGGCAATCATGGAGATGGTAATGGTATTGTTTCTATTGGCAAGCAGAATTGGAAGATGAAATTTAAGGATGCTACCTCTGCTGCTCAAGCAGCGGCTGAGTTTGCAGAACATGCAAGCCTAGCTGCCAAAGCTGTTGTAGAACTTTCAAGGCAATATTATGTTGATGATGGTAGTTCATGCCAGTTAGGTTTCAAGTATGAAAGGTTGGAACATGGGCAATCATTTCCTGGAGGTGGTAGTAGTAATTTTTCTATTGGCAGGCAGAATTGGAACATGAAATTTAAGGATGCTACCTCTGCTTCTCAAGCAGCGGCTGAGTTTGCAGAACATGCTAGCCTAGCTGCCAGAGCTGTTGTAGAACTTTCAAAGCAATATTGTGTAGATGATGGTGGTTCATGCCACTTAGGTTTCAAGGATGAAAGTTTGGAACATGGGCAATCATTTCCTGGAGATGGTAATGGTAAAGTTTCTGCTGGTAGGAAGAATTGGAACATGAAATTTAAGGATACTACCTCTGCTGCTCAAGCAGCAGCTGAGTTTGCAGAACATGCAAGCCTAGCTACCAGAGCTGTTGTAGAACTTTCAAGGCAATATTGTGTTGATGTTGGTGGTTCATGCCACTTAGGTTTCAAGGATGAAAGGTTGGAACATGGGCAATCATGGAGATGGTAATGGTAATGTTTCTATTGGCAAGCAGAATTGGAACATGAAATTTTAGGATGCTACCTCTGCTGCTCAAGCAGCGGCTGAGTTTGCAGAACATGCAAGCCTAGCTGCCAGAGCTGTTGTAGAACTTTCAAGGCAATATTATGTTGATGATGGTAGTTCATGCCACTTAGGTTTCAAGTATGAAAGGTTGGAACATGGGCAATCATTTCCTGGAGGTGGTAGTAGTAATTTTTCTGTTGGCAGGCAGAATTGGAACATGAAATTTAAGGATGCTACCTCTGCTGCTCAAGCAGCGGCTGAGTTTGCAGAACATGCAAGCCTAACTGCCAGAGCTGTTGTAGAACTTTCAAGGCAATATTGTGTTGATGATGGTGGTTCATGCCACTTAGGTTTTCAAGGATGAAAGGTTGGAACATGGGCAATCATTTCCTGGAGATGGTAATGGTAAATTTTCTTTTGGCAGGAAGAATTGGAACATGAAATTTAAGGATGCTACCTCTGCTGCTCAAGCAGTGGCTGAGTTTGCAGAACATGCAAACCTAGCTGCCAGAGCTGTTGTAGAACTTTCAAGGTAATATTGTGTTGATGATGGTGGTTCATGCCACTTAGGTTTCAAAGATGAAAGGTTGGAACATGGGCAATCATTTCCTGGAGATGGTAATTGTAATTTTTCTGTTGGCAGGAAGAATTGGAACATGAAATTTATGATGCTACCTCTGTTGCTCAAGCAGCGGCTGAGTTTGCAGAACATGCAAGCCTAGCTGCCAGAGCTGTTGCAGAATTTCAAGGCAATATTTTGTTGATAATGGTGGTTCATGCCACTTAGGTTTCAAGGTTGAAAGGTTGGAACATGGGCAATCATTTCCTAGAGAAGGTACTGGTTATTTTTCTGTTGGCAGGTAAAATTGGAACATTAACTTTAAGGATGCTACCTCTGCTGCTCAAGCAGCGGCTGAGTTTGCAGAACATGCAAGCCTAGCTTCCAGAGCTATTGTAGAACTTTCATGGAAATATTGTGTTGATGATGGTGGTTCATGCCACTTAGGTTTCAAGGATAAGAGGTTGGAACATGGGCAATCATTTCCTAGAGATGGTAATGGTAATGTTTCTATTGGCAAGCAGAATTGGAACATAAAATTTAAGGATGCTACCTCTGCTGCTCAAGCAGCGGTAGAGTTTGCAGAACATGCAAGCCTAGCTGCCAGAGTTGTTGTAGAACTTTCAAGGCAATATTGTGTTGATGATTGTGATTCATGCCACTTAGGTTTCAAGGATCAAAGGTTGGAACATGGGCAATCATTTCCTGGAGATGGTAATTGTAATTTTTCTGTTGGCAGGTAGAATTGGAACTTGAAATTTAAGGATGATACCTCTGCTGCTCAAGCAGCGGCTGAGTTTGCAGAACATGCAGGCCTAGCTGCCAGAGCTGTTGTAGAACTTTTAAGGCAATATTGTGTTGATGTTGGTGGTTCATGCCACTTAGGTTTCAAGGATGAAATATTGGAACATGGGCAATCATGGAGATGGTAATGGTATTGTTTCTATTGGCAAGCAGAATTGGAAGATGATATTTAAGAATGCTACCTCTGCTGCTCAAGCAGCGGCTGAGTTTGCAGAACATGCAAGCCTAGCTGCCAGAGCTGTTGTAGAACTTTCAAGGCAATATTATGTTGATGATGGTAGTTCATGCCAGTTAGGTTTCAAGTATGAAAGGTTGGAACATGGGCAATCATTTCCTGGAGGTGGTAGTAGTAATTTTTCTATTGGCAGGCAGAATTGGAACATGAAATTTAAGGATGCTACCTCTGCTTCTCAAGCAGCGGCTGAGTTTGCAGAACATGCTAGCCTAGCTGCCAGAGCTGTTGTAGAACTTTCAAAGCAATATTGTGTAGATGATGGTGGTTCATGCCACTTAGGTTTCAAGGATGAAAGTTTGGAACATGGGCAATCATTTCCTGGAGATGGTAATGGTAAAGTTTCTGCTGGTAGGAAGAATTGGAACATGAAATTTAAGGATGCTACCTCTGCTGCTCAAGCAGCAGCTGAGTTTGCAGAACATGCAAGCCTAGCTACCAGAGCTGTTGTAGAACTTTCAAGGCAATATTGTGTTGATGTTGGTGGTTCATGCCACTTAGGTTTCAAGGATGAAAGGTTGGAACATGGGCAATCATGGAGATGGTAATGGTAATGTTTCTATTGGCAAGCAGAATTGGAACATGAAATTTTAGGATGCTACCTCTGCTGCTCAAGCAGCGGCTGAGTTTGCAGAACATGCAAGCCTAGCTGCCAGAGCTGTTGTAGAACTTTCAAGGCAATATTATGTTGATGATGGTAGTTCATGCCACTTAGGTTTCAAGTATGAAAGGTTGGAACATGGGCAATCATTTCCTGGAGATGGTAATTGTAATTTTTCTGTTGGCAGGAAGAATTGGAACATGAAATTTATGATGCTACCTCTGTTGCTCAAGCAACGGCTGAGTTTGCAGAACATGCAAGCCTAGCTGCCAGAGCTGTTGTAGAACTTTCAAGGCAATATTGTGTTGATGATGGTGGTTCATGCCACTTAGGTTTCAAGGATGAAAGGTTGGAACATGGGCAATCATTTCCTGGAGATGGTAATGGTAAATTTTCTTTTGGCAGGAAGAATTGGAACATGAAATTTAAGGATGCTACCTCTGCTGCTCAAGCAGTGGCTGAGTTTGCAGAACATGCAAACCTAGCTGCCAGAGCTGTTGTAGAACTTTCAAGGTAATATTGTGTTGATGATGGTGGTTCATGCCACTTAGGTTTCAAAGATGAAAGGTTGGAACATGGGCAATCATTTCCTGGAGATGGTAATTGTAATTTTTCTGTTGGCAGGAAGAATTGGAACATGAAATTTATGATGCTACCTCTGTTGCTCAAGCAGCGGCTGGGTTTGCAGAACATGCAAGCCTCGCTGCCAGAGCTGTTGCAGAATTTCAAGGCAATATTGTATTGATGATTATGGTTCATGCCACTTAGGTTTCAAGGATGAAAGGTTGGAACATGGGCAATCATTTCCTGGAGATGGTAAATTTTCTATTGACAGGCAGAATTGGAACATGAAATTTAAGGATGCTACCTCTGCTGCTCAAGCAGCGGCTGAGTTTGCAGAACATGCAAGCCCAGCTGCCAGAGCTGTTGTAAAACTTTCAAGACAATATTGTGTTGATGATAGTGGTTCATGCCACTTAGGTTTCAAGGATGAAAGGTTGGAACATGGGAAATCATTTCCTGGAGATGGTAATGGTAAATTTTCTAGTGGCAGGCAGAATTAGAACATGAAATTTAAGGATGCTACCTCTGCTGCTCAAGCAGAGGCTGAGTTTGCAGAACATGCCAGCCTAGCTGCCAGAGTTATTGTAGAACTTTCAAGGAAATATTGTGTTGATGATGGTGGTTCATGCCACTTAGGTTTCAAGGATGAAAGGTTGGAACATGGGCAATCATTTCCTAGAGATGGTAATGGTAATGTTTCTATTGGCAAACAGAATTGGAACATGAAATTTAAGGATGCTACCTCTGTTGCTCAAGCAGCAGCTGAGTTTGCAGAACATGCAAGCCTAGCTGCCAGAGCTGTTGTAGAACTTTCAAGGCAATATTATGTTGATGATGGTAGTTCATGCCACTTAGGTTTCAAGTATGAAAGGTTGGAACATGGGCAATCATTTCCTGGAGGTGGTAGTAGTAATTTTTCTGTTGACAGGCAGAATTGGAACATGAAATTTAAGGATGCTACCTCTGCTGCTCAAGCAGCGGCTGAGTTTGCAGAACATGCAAGCCTAGCTGCCAGAGCTGTTGTAGAACTTTCAAGGCAATATTGTGCTGATGATGGTAGTTCATGCCACTTAGGTTTGAAGGATGAAAGGTTGGAACATGGGCAATCATTTCTTGGAGATGGTAATGGTAAATTTTCTGTTGGCAGGCAAAATTGGAACATGAAATTTAAGGATGCTACCTCTACTGCTCAAGCAGCGGCTGAGTTTGCAGAACATACAAGCCTAGCTTCCAGAGCTGTTGTATAACTTTAAAGGCAATATTGTGTTGATGATGGTGGTTCATGCCACTTAGGTTTCAAGGATGAATGGTAGGAACATGGGAAATCATTTCCTGGAGATGGTAATGGTAATTTTTCTGTTGGCAGGCAGAATTGGAACTTGAAATTTAAGGATGATACCTCTGCTGCTCAAGCAGCGGCTCAGTTTGCAGAACATGCAGGCCTAGCTGCCAGAGCTGTTGTAGAACTTTCAAGGCAATATTGTGTTGATGTTGGTGGTTCATGCCACTTAGGTTTCAAGGATGAAAGGTTGGAACATGGGCAATCATGGAGATGGTAATGGTATTGTTTCTATTGGCAAGCAGAATTGGAAGATGAAATTTAAGGATGCTACCTCTGCTGCTCAAGCAGCGGCTGAGTTTGCAGAACATGCAAGCCTAGCTGCCAAAGCTGTTGTAGAACTTTCAAGGCAATATTATGTTGATGATGGTAGTTCATGCCAGTTAGGTTTCAAGTATGAAAGGTTGGAACATGGGCAATCATTTCCTGGAGGTGGTAGTAGTAATTTTTCTATTGGCAGGCAGAATTGGAACATGAAATTTAAGGATGCTACCTCTGCTTCTCAAGCAGCGGCTGAGTTTGCAGAACATGCTAGCCTAGCTGCCAGAGCTGTTGTAGAACTTTCAAAGCAATATTGTGTAGATGATGGTGGTTCATGCCACTTAGGTTTCAAGGATGAAAGTTTGGAACATGGGCAATCATTTCCTGGAGATGGTAATGGTAAAGTTTCTGCTGGCAGGAAGAATTGGAACATGAAATTTAAGGATGCTACCTCTGCTGCTCAAGCAGCGGCTGAGTTTGCAGAACATGCAAGCCTAGCTACCAGAGCTGTTGTAGAACTTTCAAGGCAATATTGTGTTGATGTTGGTGGTTCATGCCAATTAGGTTTCAAGGATGAAAGGTTGGAACATGGGCAATCATTTCCTAGAGATGGTAATGGTAATGTTTCTATTGGCAAGCAGAATTGGAACATGAAATTTAAGGATGCTACCTCTGCTGCTCAAGCAGCGGCTGAGTTTGCAGAACATGCAAGCCTAGCTGCCAGAGCTGTTGTAGAACTTTCAAGGCAATATTATGTTGATGATGGTAGTTCATGCCACTTAGGTTTCAAGTATGAAAGGTTGGAACATGGGCAATCATTTCCTGGAGGTGGTAGTAGTAATTTTTCTATTGGCAGGCAGAATTGGAACATGAAATTTAAGGATGCTACCTCTGCTGCTCAAGCAGCGGCTGAGTTTGCAGAACATGCAAGCCTAGCTGCCAGAGCTGTTGTAGAACTTTCAAGGCAATATTGTGTTGATGATGGTGGTTCATGCCACTTAGGTTTCAAGGATGAAAGGTTGGAACATGGGCAATCATTTCCTGGAGATGGTAATGGTAAATTTTCTTTTGGCAGGAAGAATTGGAACATGAAATTTAAGGATGCTACCTCTGCTGCTCAAGCAGTGGCTGAGTTTGCAGAACATGCAAACCTAGCTGCCAGAGCTGTTGTAGAACTTTCAAGGTAATATTGTGTTGATGATGGTGGTTCATGCCACTTAGGTTTCAAAGATGAAAGGTTGGAACATGGGCAATCATTTCCTGGAGATGGTAATTGTAATTTTTCTGTTGGCAGGAAGAATTGGAACATGAAATTTATGATGCTACCTCTGTTGCTCAAGCAGCGGCTGAGTTTGCAGAACATGCAAGCCTAGCTGCCAGAGCTGTTGCAGAATTTCAAGGCAATATTTTGTTGATAATGGTGGTTCATGCCACTTAGGTTTCAAGGTTGAAAGGTTGGAACATGGGCAATCATTTCCTAGAGAAGGTACTGGTTATTTTTCTATTGGCAGGTAAAATTGGAACATTAACTTTAAGGATGCTACCTCTGCTGCTCAAGCAGCGGCTGAGTTTGCAGAACATGCAAGCCTAGCTTCCAGAGCTATAGTAGAACTTTCATGGAAATATTGTGTTGATGATGGTGGTTCATGCCACTTAGGTTTCAAGTATGAAAGGTTGGAACATGGGCAATCATTTCCTGGAGGTGGTAATAGTAATTATTCTATTGGCAGGTAGAATTGGAACATGAAATTTAAGGATGCTACCTCTGCTTCTCAAGCAGCGGCTGAGTTTGCAGAACATGCTAGCCTAGCTGCCAGAGCTGTTGTAGAACTTTCAAAGCAATATTGTGTTGATGATGGTGGTTCATGCCACTTAGGTTTGAAGGATGAAAGGTTGGAACATGGGCAATCATTTCCTGGAGATGGTAATGGTAAATTTTCTGTTGGCAAGCAGAATTGGAACATGAAATTTAAGGATGCTACCTCTGCTGCTCAAGCAGTGGCTGAGTTTGCAGAACATGCAAGCCTAGCTGCCAGAGCTGTTGTAGAACTTTCAAGGCAATATTGTGTTGATGATGGTGGTTCATGCCACTTAGGTTTCAAGTATGAAAGGTTGGAACATGGGCAATCATTTCCTGGAGATGGTAATGGTAAATTTTCTTTTGGCAGGAAGAATTGGAACATGAAATTTAAGGATGCTACCTCTGCTGCTCAAGCAGTGGCTGAGATTGCAGAACATGCAAACCTAGCTGCCAGAGCTGTTGTAGAACTTTCAAGGTAATATTGTGTTGATGATGGTGGTTCATGCTACTTAGGTTTCAAAGATGAAAGGTTGGAACATGGGCAATCAATTCCTGGAGATGGTAATTGTAATTTTTCTGTTGGCAGGAAGAATTGGAACATGAAATTTATAATGCTACCTCTGTTGCTCAAGCAGCGGCTGAGTTTGCAGAACATGCAAGCCTAGCTGCCAGAGCTGTTGCAGAATTTCAAGGCAATATTTTGTTGATAATGGTGGTTCATGCCACTTAGGTTTCAAGGTTGAAAGGTTGGAACATGGGCAATCATTTCCTAGAGAAGGTACTGGTTATTTTTCTGTTGGCAGGTAAAATTGGAACATTAACTTTAAGGATGCTACCTCTGCTGCTCAAGCAGCGGCTGAGTTTGCAGAACATGCAAGCCTAGCTTCCAGAGCTATTATAGAACTTTCATGGAAATATTGTGTTGATGATGGTGGTTCATGCCACTTAGGTTTCAAGTATGAAAGGTTGGAACATGGGCAATCATTTCCTGGAGGTGGTAATAGTAATTTTTCTATTGGCAGGTAGAATTGGAACATGAAATTTAAGGATGCTACCTCTGCTTCTCAAGCAGCGGCTGAGTTTGCAGAACATGCTAGCCTAGCTGCCAGAGCTGTTGTAGAACTTTCAAAGCAATATTGTGTTGATGATGGTGGTTCATGCCACTTAGGTTTCAAGGATGAAAGGTTGGAACATGGGCAATCATTTCCTGGAGATGGTAATGGTAAATTTTCTGTTGGCAGGAAGAATTGGAACATGAAATTTAAGGATGCTACCTCTGCTGCTCAAGCAGCGACTGAGTTTGCAGAACATGTAGGCCTAGCTGCCAGAGTTGTTGTAGAACTTTCAAGGCAATATTGTGTTGATGATGGTGGTTCATGCCACTTACGTTTCAAGGATGAAAGGTTGGAAATGGGCAATCATTTCCTGGAGATGGTAATTGTAATTTTTCTGTTGGCAAGAAGAATTGGAATATGAAATTTTAGGATGCTACCTCTGCTGCTCAAGAAGCGGCTAAGTTTGCAGAACATGCAAGCCTAGCTGCCAGAGCTGTTGTAGAACTTTCAAGGCAATATAGTGTTGATGATGGTGGTTCATGCCACTTAGGTTTCAAGGATGAAAGGTTGGAACATGGGCAATCATTTCCTGGAGATGGTAATTTTTCTGTTGGCAAGCAGAATTGGAACATGAAATTTAAGGATGCTACCTCTGCTGCTCAAGCAGCGGCTGAGTTTGCAGAACATGCAAGCCTAGCTGCCAGAGCTATTGTAGAACTTTCAAGGAAATATTGTATTGATGAGGGTGGTTCATGCCACTTAGGTTTCAAGGATGAAAGGTTGGATCATGGGCAATCATTTCCTGGAGATGGTAATGGTAATTTGTCTTTTGGCAGGTAGAATTGGAATGTGAAATTTAAAGATGTTACCTCTGCTGCTCAAGCAGCGGCTGAGTTTGCAGAACATGCAGGCCTAGCTGCTAGAGCCGTTGTAGAACTTTCAAGGCAATATTGTGTTGATGATGGTGGTTCATGCCACTTAGGTTTCAAGGATGAAAAGTTGGAACATGGGCAATCATTTCCTGGAGATGGTAATGGTAAATCTTCTTTTGGCAGGAAGAATTGGAACATGAAATTTAAGGATGCTACCTCTACTGCTCAAGCAGTGGCTGAGTTTGAAGAAAATACAAGCCTAGCTTCCAGCGCTGTTGTAGAACTTTAAAGGCAATATTGTGTTGATGATGGTGGTTCATGCCACTTAGGTTTCAAGGATGAAAGGTTAGAACATGGGCAATCATTTCCTGGAGATGGTAATGGTAATTTTTCTGTTGGCGGGCAGAATTGGAACATGAAATTTAAGTATGCTACCTCTGTTGCTCAAGTAGCGGCTGATTTTGCAGAACATGCAAGCCTAGCTGCCAGAGCTGTTGTAGAACTTTCAGGGCAATATTGTGTTGATGATGGTGGTTCATGCCACTTAGGTTTCAAAGATTAAAGGTTGGAACATGGGCAATCATTTCCTGGAGATGGTTATTGTACTTTTTCTGTTGGCAGGTAGAATTGGAACTTGAAATTTAAGGATGCTACCTCTGCTGCTCAAGCAGCGGCTGAGTTTGCAGAACATGTAGGCCTAGTTGCCAGAGCTGTTGTAGAACTTTCAAGGCAATATTATGTTGATGATAGTGGTTCATGCCACTTAGGTTTCGAGGATGAAAGGTTGGAACATGGGCAATCATTTCCTGGAGATGGTAATTGTAATTTTTCTGTTGGCAGGAAGAATTGGAATATGAAATTTTAGGATGCTACCTCTGCTGCTCAAGAAGCGGTTAAGTTTGCAGAACATGCAAGCCTAGCTGCCAGAGCTGTTGTAGAACTTTCAAGGCAATATAGTGTTTATGATGGTGGCTCATGCCACTTAGGTTTCAAGGATGAAAGGTTGGAACATGGGCAATCATTTCCTGGAGATGGTAATTTTTCTGTTGGCAAGCAGAATTGGAACATGAAATTTAAGGATGCTACCTCTGCTGCTCAAGCAGCGGCTGAGTTTGCAGAACATGCAAGCCTAGCTGCCAGAGCTATTGCAGAACTTTCAAGGAAATATTTTATTGATGATGGTCGTTCATGCCACTTAGGTTTCAAGGATGAAAGGTTGGAACATGGGCAATCATTTCCTAGAGATGGTAATGGTAATTTATCTTTTGGCAGGTAGAATTGGAACGTGAAATTTAAAGATGTTACCTCTGCTGCTCAAGCAGCGGCTGAGTTTGCAGAACATGCCAGCCTAGCTGCCAGAGCTGTTGTAGAACTTTCAAGGAAATATTGTGTTGATGATGGTGGTTCATGCCACTTAGGTTTCAAAGATGAAAGGTTGGAACATAGGCAATCATTTCCTGCAGATGGTAATTGTAATTTTTCTGTTGGCAGGCAGAATTGGAACATGAAATTTATGATGCTACCTCTGCTGCTCAAGCATCGGCTGATTTTGCAGAACATGCAAGGCTAGCTGCCAGAGCTGTTGTAGAACTTTCAAGGCAATATTGTGTTGATGATGGTGGTTCATGCCATTTAGGTTTCAAAGATGAAAGGTTGGAACATGGGCAATCATTTCCTGGAGATGGTAATTGTAATTTTTCTGTTGGCAGGTAGAATTGGAACTTGAAATTTAAGGATGCTACCTCTGCTGCTCAAGCAGCGACTGAGTTTGCAGAACATGCAGGCCTAGCTGCCAGAGCTATTGTAGAACTTTCAAGGCAATATTGTGTTGATGTTGGTGGTTCATGCCACTTAGGTTTCAAGGATGAAAGGTTGGAACATGGGCAATCATGGAGATGGTAATGGTATTGTTTCTATTGGCAAGCAGAATTGGAAGATGAAATTTAAGGATGCTACCTCTGCTGCTCAAGCAGCGGCTGAGTTTGCAGAACATGCAAACCTAGCTGCCAGAGCTGTTGTAGAACTTTCAAGGCAATATTATGTTGATGATGGTAGTTCATGCCACTTAGGTTTCAAGGATGAAAGGTTGGAACATGGGCAATCATTTCCGGGAGATGGTAATGGTAAATTTTCTTTTGGCAGGAAGAATTGGAACATGAAATTTAAGGATGCTACCTCTGCTGCTCAAGCAGCGGCTGAGTTTGCAAAACATACAAGCCTAGCTTCCAGAGCTGTTGTAGAACTTTAAAGGCAATATTGTGTTGATGATGGTGGTTCATGCCACTTAGGTTTCAAGGATGAAAGGTTGGAACATAGGCAATCATTTCCTAGAGATGGTAATGGTAATTTTTCTGTTGGCAGGCAGAATTGGAACATGAAATTTAAGTATGCTACCTCTGTTGCTCAAGTAGCGGCTGATTTTGCAGAACATGCAAGCCTAGCTGCCAGAGCTGTTGTAGAACTTTCAGGGCAATATTGTGTTGATGATGGTGGTTCATGCCACTTAGGTTTCAAAGATGAAAGGTTGGAACATGGGCAATCATTTCCTGGAGATGGTAATGGTAATTTTTCTGTTGGCAGGCAGAATTGGAACATGAAATTTAAGGATGCTACCTCTGCTGCTCAAGCAGCGACTGAGTTTGCAGAACATGCAAGCCTAGTTGCCAGAGCTGTTGTAGAACTTTCAAGGCAATATTGTGTTGATGATGGTGGTTCATGCCACTTACGTTTCAAGGATGAAAGGTTGGAAATGGGCAATCATTTCCTGGAGATGGTAATTGTAATTTTTCTGTTGGCAAGAAGAATTGGAATATGAAATTTTAGGATGCTACCTCTGCTGCTCAAGAAGCGGCTAAGTTTGCAGAACATGCAAGCCTAGCTTCCAGAGCTCTTGTAGAACTTTAAAGGCAATATTGTGTTGTTGATGGTGGTTCATGCCACTTAGGTTTCAAGGATGAAAGGTTGGAACATGGGCAATCATTTCCTGGAGATGGTAATGGTAATTTTTCTGTTGGCAGGCAGAATTGGAACATGAAATTTAAGGATGCTACCTCTGCTGCTCAAGCAGCGGCTGAGTTTGCAGAACATGCAAGCCTAGTTGCCAGAGCTGTTGTAGAACTTTCAAGGCAATAATGTTTTGATGATGGTGGTTCAAGCCACTTAGGTTTCAAGGATGAATGTTTGGAGCATGGGCAATCATTTCCTGGAGATGGTAAAATTTCTATTGACAGGCAGAATTGGAACATGAAATTTAAGGATGCTACCTCTGCTGCTCAAGCAGCGGCTGAGTTTGCAGAACATGCAAGCCTAGTTGCCAGAGCTATTGTAGAACTTTCAAGGCAATATTGTGTTGATGATGGTGGTTCATGCCACTTAGGTTTCGAGGATGAAAGGTTGGAACATGGGCAATCATTTCCTGGAGATGGTAATGGTAAATTTTCTGTTGGCAGGCAGAATTGGAACATGAAATTTAAGGATGCTACCTCTACTGCTCAAGCAGCGGCTGAGTTTGCAGAACATACAAGCCTAGCTTCCAGAGCTGTTGTAGAACTTTAAAGGCAATATTGTGTTGTTGATGGTGGTTCATGCCACTTAGGTTTCAAGGATGAAAGGTTGGAACATGGGCAATCATTTCCTGGAGATGGTAATGGTAATTTTTCTATTGGCAGGCAGAATTGGAACATGAAATTTAAGGATGCTACCTCTGCTGCTCAAGCAACGGCTGAGTTTGCAGAACATGCAAGCCTAGCTGTCAGAGATATAGTAGAACTTTCAATGCAATATTGTGTTGATGATGGTGGTTCATGCCACTTAGGTTTCAAGGATGAAAGGTTGGAACATGGGCAATCATTTCCTAGAGTTGGTAATGGTTATTTTTTTATTGGCAGGCAGAATTGGAACATGAAATTTAAGGATGCTCCCTATACTGCTCAAGTAGTGGCTGAGTTTGCAAAACATGCAAACCTAGCTGCCAGAGCTGTTGTAGAACTTTAAAGGCAATATTGTGTTTATGATGGTGGTTCATGCCACTTAGTTTCAAGGATGAAAGGTTGGAACATGGGCAATCATTTTCTGGAGATGGTAATTTTTCTGTTGGCAAGCGGAATTGGAACATGAAATTTAAGGATACTACCTCTGCTGCTCAAGCAGCAGCTGAGTTTGCAGAACATGCAAGCCTAGATGCTAGAGTTCTTGTAGAAGTTTCAAGGAAATATTGTGTTGATGATGGTGGTTCATGCCACTTAGGTTTCAAGGATTAAAAATTCGAAAATGAGCAATCATTTCCTGGAGATGATAATGGTAAATTTTCTGTTGGTAGGCAAAATTGGAACATGAAATTTAATGATGCTACCTTTGCTGCTCAAGCAGCGGCTGAATTTGCAGAACATGCAAACCTAGCTGCCAGAGCTGTTGTAGAACTTTAAAGTCAATATTGTGTTGATGATGGTGGTTCATGCCACTTAGGTTTCAAGGATGAAAGGTTGGAACATGGGCAATCATTTCCTGGAGATGGTAATTTTTCTGTTGGCAAGCAGAATTAGAACATGAAATATAAAGATGCTACCTCTGCTGCTCAAGCAGCAGCTGAGTTTGCAGAACATGCAAGCGTAGCTGCTAGAGCTGTTGTAGAACTTTCAAGGAAATATTGTGTTGATGATGGTGGTTCATGCCCCTTA
Source organism: Nicotiana tabacum (assembly GCF_000715075.1). Lineage (NCBI taxonomy): Eukaryota > Viridiplantae > Streptophyta > Magnoliopsida > Solanales > Solanaceae > Nicotiana > Nicotiana tabacum. Next base: position 267,406 of record NW_027438296.1, read on the forward strand.
GGTTTTAAGGATGAATGGTTGGAACATGGGCAATCATTTCCTGGAGATGGTAATGGTAAATTTTCTGTTGGCAGGCAGAATTGGAACATGAAATTTAAGGATGCTACCTCTGCTGCTCAAGCAGCGGCTGAGTTTGCAGAACATACAAGCCTAGCTTCCATAGCTATTGTAGAACTTTAAAGGCAATATTGTGTTGTTGATGGTGGTTCATGCCACTTAGGTTTCAAGGATTAAAGGTTGGAACATGGGCAATCATTTTTTGGAGATGGTAATGGTAATTTTTCTGTTGGCAGGCAAAATTGGAACATGAAATTTAAGGATGCTACCTCTGCTGCTCAAGCACCGGCTGAGTTTGCAGAACATGCAAGCCTAGCTGTCAGAGATATAGTAGAACTTTCAATGCAATATTGTGTTGATGATGGTGGTTCATGCCACTTAGGTTTCAAGGATGAAAGGTTGGAACATGGGCAATCATTTCCTAGAGTTGGTAATGGTAATTTTTCTGTTGGCAGGCAGAATTGGAACATGAAATTTAAGGATGCTACCTATGCTGCTCAAGCAGTGGCTGAGTTTGTAGAACATGCAAACCTAGCTGCTAGAGCTATTGTAGAACTTTCAAGGCAGTATTGTTTTGATGATGGTGGTTCATGCCACTTAGGTTTCAAGGATGAAAGGTTGGAGCATGGACAATCATTTCCTGGAGATGGTAAAATTTCTATTGACAGGCAGAATTGGAACATAAAATTTAAGGATGGTACCTCTGCTGCTCAAGCAGCGGCTGAGTTTGCAGAACATGCAAGCCTAGTTGCCAGAGCTGTTGTAGAACTTTCAAGGCAATATTGTGTTGATGATGGTGGTTCATGCCACTTAGGTTTCAAGGATGAAAGGTTGGAACATGGGCAATCATTTCCTAGAGATGGTAATAGTAATTATTCTATTGGCAGGCAGAATTCGAACATGAAATTTAAGGATGCTACCTCTGCTGCTCAAGCAGCGGCTGAGTTTGTAGAACATGCAAGTCTAGCTGCCAGAGCTGTTGTAGAACTTTCAAGGCAATATTGTGTTGATGATGGTGGTTCATGCCACTTAGGTTTCAAGGATGAAAGGTTGGAACTTGGGCAATCATTTCCTGGAGATGGTAATGGTAATTTTTCTATTGGCAGGCAGAATTGGAACATGAAATTTAAGGATGCTACCTCTGCTGCTCAAGCAACGGCTGAGTTTGCAGAACATGCAAGCCTAGCTGTCAGAGATATAGTAGAACTTTCAATGCAATATTGTGTTGATGATGGTGGTTCATGCCACTTAGGTTTCAAGGATGAAAGGTTGGAACATGGGCAATCATTTCCTAGAGTTGGTAATGGTTATTTTTCTATTGGCAGGCAGAATTGGAACATGAAATTTAAGGATGCTACCTATGCTGCTCAAGCAGTGGCTGAGTTTGCAGAACATGCAAACCTAGCTGCCAGAGCTGTTGTAGAACTTTAAAGGCAATATTGTGTTGATGATGGTGGTTCATGCCACTTAGTTTCAAGGATGAAAGGTTGGAACATGGGCAATCATTTTCTGGAGATGGTAATTTTTCTGTTGGCAAGCGGAATTGGAACATGAAATTTAAGGATACTACCTCTGCTGCTCAAGCAGCAGCTGAGTTTGCAGAACATGCAAGCCTAGATGCTAGAGTTCTTGTAGAAGTTTCAAGGAAATATTGTGTTGATGATGGTGGTTCATGCCACTTAGGTTTCAAGGATTAAAAATTCGAAAATGAGCAATCATTTCCTGGAGATGGTAATGGTAAATTTTCTGTTGGTAGGCAGAATTGGAACATGAAATTTAATGATGCTACCTTTGCTGCTCAAGCAGCGGCTGAATTTGCAGAACATGCAAACCTAGCTGCCAGAGCTGTTGTAGAACTTTAAAGTCAATATTGTGTTGATGATGGTGGTTCATGCCACTTAGGTTTCAAGGATGAAAGGTTGGAACATGGGCAATCATTTCCTGGAGATGGTAATTTTTCTGTTGGCAAGCAGAATTAGAACATGAAATATAAAGATGCTACCTCTGCTGCTCAAGCAGCAGCTGAGTTTGCAGAACATGCAAGCGTAGCTGCTAGAGCTGTTGTAGAACTTTCAAGGAAATATTGTGTTGATGATGGTGGTTCATGCCCCTTAGGTTTTAAGGATGAATGGTTGGAACATGGGCAATCATTTCCTGGAGATGGTAATGGTAAATTTTCTGTTGGCAGGCAGAATTGGAACATGAAATTTGAGGATGCTACCTCTGCTGCTCAAGCAGCGGCTGAGTTTGCAGAACATACAAGCCTAGCTTCCAGAGCTATTGTAGAACTTTAAAGGCAATATTGTGTTGTTGATGGTGGTTCATGCCACTTAGGTTTCAAGGATTAAAGGTTGGAACATGGGCAATCATTTTCTGGAGATGGTAATGGTAATTTTTCTGTTGGCATGCAAAATTGGAACATGAAATTTAAGGATGCTACCTCTGCTGCTCAAGCAATGGCTGAGTTTGCAGAACATGCAAGCCTAGCTGTCAGAGATATAGTAGAACTTTCAATGCAATATTGTGTTGATGATGGTGGTTCATGCCACTCAGGTTTCAAGGATGAAAGGTTGGAACATGGGCAATCATTTCCTAGAGTTGGTAATGGTAATTTTTCTGTTGGCAGGCAGAATTGGAACATGAAATTTAAGGATGCTACCTATGCTGCTCAAGCAGTGGCTGAGTTTGCAGAACATGCAAACCTAGCTGCTAGACCTGTTGTAGAACTTTAAAGGCAATATTGTGTTGATGATGGTGGTTCATACCACTTAGGTTTCAAGGATGAAAGGTTGGAACATGGGCAATCAATTTCTGGAGATGGTAATTTTTCTGTTGGCAAGAAGAATTGGAACATGAAATTTAAGGACACTACCTCTGCTGCTCAAGCAGCAGCTGAGTTTGCAGAACATGCAAGCCTAGATGCTAGAGTTCTTGTGGAAGTTTCAAGGAAATATTGTGCTGATGATGGTGGTTCATGCCACTTAGGTTTCAAGGATTAAAAATTCAAAAATGAGCAATCATTTCCTGGAGATGGTAATGGTAAATTTTCTGTTGGTAGGCAGAATTGGAACATGAAATTTAAGGATGCTACCTTTGCTGCTCAAGCAGCTGCTGAGTTTGCAGAACATGCAAACCTTGCTGCCAGAGCTGTTATAGAACTTTAAAGTCAATATTGTGTTGATGATGGTGGTTCATGCCACTTAGGTTTCAAGGATGAAAGGTTAGAACATGGGCAATCATTTCCTGGAGATGGTAATGGTAAATTTTCTGTTGGCAGGCAGAATTGGAACATGAAATTTAAGGATGCTACCTCTACTGCTCAAGCAGCGACTGAGTTTGCAGAACATACAAGCCTAGCTTCCAGAGCTGTTGTAGAACTTTAAAGGCAATATTGTGTTGTTGATGGTGGTTCATGCCACTTCGGTTTCAAGGATGAAATGTTGGAACATGGGCAATCATTTCCTGGAGATGGTAATGGTAATTTTTCTGTTGGCAAGCAGAATTGGAACATGAAATTTAAGGATGCTACCTCTGTTGCTCAAGCAACGGCTGAGTTTGCAGAACATATAAACCTAGCTGCCAGAGCTGTTGTAGAACTTTAAAGGCAATATTGTGTTGATGATGGTGGTTCATGCCACTTATGTTTCAAGGATGAAAGGTTGGAACATGGGCAATCATTTTCTGGAGATGGTAATTTTTCTGTTGGCAAGTAGAATTGGAACATGAAATTTAAGGATACTACCTCTGCTGCTCAAGCAGCGGCTGAGTTTGTAGAACATGCAGGCCTAGCTGCCAGAGCTATTTTAGAACTTTCAATGCAATATTGGGTTGATGATGGTGGTTCATGCCACTTAGGTTTCAAGGATGAAAGGTTGGAACATGGGCAATCATTTCCTGGAGATGGTAATGGTAATTTTTCTGTTGGCAAGTAGAATTGGAACATAAAATTTAAGGATGCTACCTCTGCTGCTCAAGCAGCGGCTGAGTTTGCAGAACATGCAAGCCTAGCTTCCAGAGTTATTGTAGAACTTTCAAGGCAATATTGTGTTGATGATGGTGGTTCATGCCACTTAGGTTTCAAGGAAGAAAGGTTGGAACATGGGCAATCATTTCCTGGAGATGGTAATTTTTCTGCTGGCAAGCAGAATTGGAACATGAAATTTAAGGATGCTACCTTTGCTGCGCAAGCAGCGGCTGAGTTTGCAGAACATGCAAGCCTAGATGCCAGAGCTGTTGTAGAAGTTTTAAGGAAATATTGTGTTGATGATGGTGGTTCATGCCACTTAGGTTTCAAGGAAGAAGGGTTGGAACATAGGCAATCATTTCTTGGAGAAGGTAATGGTAAATGTTCTGTTGGCAGGCAGAATTGGAACATGAAATTTAAGGATGCTACCTTTGCTGCTCAAGCAGCGGCTGAGTTTGCAGAACATGCAAGCCTAGCTGCCAGAGCTGTTGTAGAACTTTCATGGCAATATTGTGTTGATGATAGTGGTTCATGCCACTTAGGTTTCAAATATGAAAGGTTGGAACATGGGCAATCATTTCCTGGAGATGGTAGTGTTAATTTTTTTGTTGGCAGGGAGAATTGGAACATGAAATTTAAGGATGCTACCTCTGTTTCTCAAGCAGCGGCTGAGTTTGCAGAACATGCAAGCCTAGCTGTCAGAGATATAGTAGAACTTTCAATGCAATATTGTGTTGATGATGGTGGTTCATGCCACTTAGGTTTCAAGGATGAAAGGTTGGAACATGGGCAATCATTTCCTAGAGTTGGTAATGGTAATTTTTCTGTTGGCAGGCAGAATTGGAACATGAAATTTAAGGATGCTACCTATGCTGCTCAAGCAGTGGCTGAGTTTGCAGAACATGCAAACCTAGCTGCTAGACCTGTTGTAGAACTTTAAAGGCAATATTGTGTTGATGATGGTGGTTCATACCACTTAGGTTTCAAGGATGAAAGGTTGGAACATGGGCAATCATTTTCTGGAGATGGTAATTTTTCTGTTGGCAAGAAGAATTGGAACATGAAATTTAAGGATACTACCTCTGCTGCTCAAGCAGCAGCTGAGTTTGCAGAACATGCAAGCCTAGATGCTAGAGTTCTTGTGGAAGTTTCAAGGAAATATTGTGCTGATGATGGTGGTTCATGCCACTTAGGTTTCAAGGATTAAAAATTCAAAAATGAGCAATCATTTCCTGGAGATGGTAATGGTAAATTTTCTGTTGGTAGGCAGAATTGGAACATGAAATTTAAGGATGCTACCTTTGCTGCTCAAGCAGCGGCTGAGTTTGCAGAACATGCAAACCTAGCTGCCAGAGCTGTTATAGAACTTTAAAGTCAATATTGTGTTGATGATGGTGGTTCATGCCACTTAGGTTTCAAGGATGAAAGGTTAGAACATGGGCAATCATTTCATGGAGATGGTAATGGTAAATTTTCTGTTGGCAGGCAGAATTGGAACATGAAATTTAAGGATGCTACCTCTACTGCTCAAGCAGCGACTGAGTTTGCAGAACATACAAGCCTAGCTTCCAGAGCTGTTGTAGAACTTTAAAGGCAATATTGTGTTGTTGATGGTGGTTCATGCCACTTCGGTTTCAAGGATGAAATGTTGGAACATGGGCAATCATTTCCTGGAGATGGTAATGGTAATTTTTCTGTTGGCAAGCAGAATTGGAACATGAAATTTAAGGATGCTACATCTTCTGCTCAAGCAACGGCTGAGTTTGCAGAACATATAAACCTAGCTGCCAGAGCTGTTGTAGAACTTTAAAGGCAATATTGTGTTGATGATGGTGGTTCATGCCACTTATGTTTCAAGGATGAAAGGTTGGAACATGGGCAATCATTTTCTGGAGATGGTAATTTTTCTGTTGGCAAGTAGAATTGGAACATGAAATTTAAGGATACTACCTCTGCTGCTCAAGCAGCAGCTGAGTTTGCAGAACATGCAAGCCTAGATGCTAGAGTTCTTGTAGAAGTTTCAAGGAAATATTGTGTTGATGATGTTGGTTCATGCCACTTAGGTTTCAAGGATGAAATGTTGGAACATGGGCAATCATTTCCTGGAGATGGTAATGGTAATTTTTCTGTTGGCAAGCAGAATTGGAACATGAAATTTAAGGATGCTACCTTTGCTGCTCAAGCAGCGGCTGAGTTTGCAGAACATGCAAACCTAGCTGCCAGAGCTGTTGTAGAACTTTAAAGTCAATATTGTGTTGATGATGGTGGTTCATGCCACTTAGGTTTCAAGGATGAAAGGTTGGAACATGGGCAATCATTTCTTGGAGATGGTAATTTTTCTGTTGGCAAGCAGAATTAGAACATGAAATATAAAGATGCTACCTCTGCTGCTCAAGCAGCACCTGAGTTTGCAGAACATGCAAGCGTAGCTGCTAGAGCTGTTGTAGAACTTTCAAGGAAATATTGTGTTGATGATGGTGGTTCATGCCACTTAGGTTTCAAGGAAGAAGGGTTGGAACATGGGCAATCATTTCCTGGAGATGGTAATGGTAAATGTTCTGTTGGCAGGCAGAATTGGAACATGAAATTTAAGGATGCTACCTTTGCTGCTCATGCAGCGGCTGAGTTTGCAGAACATGCAAGCCTAGCTGCCAGAGCTGTTGTAGAACTTTCATGGCAATATTGTGTTGATGATAGTGGTTCATGCCACTTAGGTTTCAAATATGAAAGGTTGGAACATGGGCAATCATTTCCTGGAGATGGTAGTGTTAATTTTTTTGTTGGCAGGGAGAATTGGAACATGAAATTTAAGGATGCTACCTCTGTTTCTCAAGCAGCGGCTGATTTTGCAGAACATGCAAGCCTAGCTGCCAGAGCTGTTTTAGAACTTTCAAGGCAATATTGTGTTGATGATGGTGGTTCATGCCACTTAGGTTTCAAAGATGAAAGGATGGAACATGGGCAATCATTTCCTGGAAATGGTAATTGTAATTTTTCTATTGGCAGGTAGAATTGGAACATGAAATTTAAGGATACTACCTCTGCTGTTCAAGCAGCAGCTGAGTTTGCAGAACATGCAAGCCTAGATGCTAGAGTTCTTGTAGAAGTTTCAAGGAAATATTGTGTTGATGATGGTGGTTCAAGCCACTTAGGTTTCAAGGATTAAAAATTCGAAAATGAGCAATCATTTCCTGGAGATGGTAATGGTAAATTTTCTGTTGGCAGGCAGAATAGGAACATGAAATTTAAGGATGCTACCTCTGCTACTCAAGCAGCAGCTGAGTTTGCAGAACATGCAGGCCTAACTGCCAGAGCTATTGTAGAACTTTCAAGGCAATATTGTGTTGATGATGTTGGTTCATGCCACTTAGTTTCAAGGATGAAAGGTTGGAACATGGGCAATCATTTCCTGGAGATGGTAATTTTTCTGTTGGCAAGCAGAATTGGAACTTGAAATTTAAGGATGCTACCTCTACTGCTCAAGCAGCAGCTGAGTTTGCATAACATGCAAGCATAGCTACTAGAGCAATTGGAGAACTTTCAAGGAAATATTGTCTTGATGATGGTGGTTAATGCCACTTAGGTTTCAAGGATGAAAGGTTGGAACTTGGGCAATCATTTCCTGGAGATGGTAATGGTAATATTTCTTTTGGCAGGTAGAATTGGAACATGAAATTTAAGGATGCTACCTCTGTTGCTCAAGCAGCGGCTGAGTTTGATGAACATGCTGGCCTAGCTGCTAGAGCTATTTTAGAACTTTAAAGGCAATATTGTGTTGATGATGGTGGTTCATGCCACTTAGGTTTCAAGGATGAAAGGTTGGAACATGGGCAATCATTTCCTGGAGATGGTAAATTTTCTATTGGCAGGCAAAATTGGAACATGAAATTTAAGGATGCTACCTCTGCTGAATTTGCAGAACATGCCAGCCTAGCTGCCAGAGCTATTGTAGAAATTTAAAGGAAATATTGTGTTGATGATGGTGGTTCATGCCTCTTAGGTTTCAAGGATGAAAGGTTGGAACATGGGCAATCATTTCCTGGAGATGGTAATGGTAATTTTTCTATTGGTAGGCAGAATTGGAACATGAAATTTAAGGATGCTACCTCTACTGCTCAAGCAGCGGCTGAGTTTGCAGAACATGCAAGCCTAGCTGCCAGAGATGTTGTAGAACATTCAAGGCAATATTGTGTTGATGATGGTGGTTCATGCCACTTAGGTTTCAAGGATGAAAGGCTGGAACATGGGCAATCATTTACTGGAGATGGTAATGGTAATTTTTCTGTTGGCAGGTAGAATTGGAACATGAAATTTAAGGATGCTACCTCTGCTGCTCAAGCAGCAGCTGAGTTTGCAGAACATGCAAGCCTAGATGCTAGAGTTCTTGTAGAAGTTTCAAGGAAATATTGTGCTGATGATGGTGGTTCATGCCACTTAGGTTTCAAGGATGAAATGTTAGAACATGGGCAATCATTTTCTGGAGATGGTAATGGTAAATTTTCTGTTGGCAGGCAGAATAGGAACATGAAATTTAAGGATGCTACCTCTGCTACTCAAGCAGCAGCTGAGTTTGCAGAACATGCAGGCCTAACTGCCAGAGCTATTGTAGAACTTTCAAGGCAATATTGTGTTGATGATGTTGGTTCATGCCACTTAGGTTTCAAGGATGAAAGGTTGGAACATGGGCAATCATTTCCTGGAGATGGTAATTTTTCTGTTGGCAAGCAGAATTGGAACATGAAATTTAAGGATGCTACCTCTGCTGCTCAAGCAGCGGCTGAGTTTGCAGAACATGCAAGCATAGCTGCTAGAGCAATTGTAGAACTTTCAAGGAAATATTGTCTTGATGATGGTGGTTAATGCCACTTAGGTTTCAAGGATGAAAGGTTGGAACATGGGCAATCATTTCCTGGAGATGGTAATGGTAATATTTCTTTTGGCAGGTAGAATTGGAACATGAAATTTAAGGATGCTACCTCTGTTGCTCAAGCAGCGGCTGAGTTTGATGAACATGCTGGCCTAGCTGCTAGAGCTATTTTAGAACTTTAAAGGCAATATTGTGTTGATGATGGTGGTTCATGCCACTTAGGTTTCAAGGATGAAAGGTTGGAACATGGGCAATCATTTCCTGGAGATGGTAAATTTTACATTGGCAAGCAAAATTGGAACATGAAATTTAAGGATGCTACGTCTGCTGAATTTGCAGAACATGCCAGCCTAGCTGCCAGAGCTATTGTAGAAATTTAAAGGCAATATTGTGTTGATGATGGTGGTTCATGCCTCTTAGGTTTCAAGGATGAAAGGTTGGAACATGGGCAATCATTTCCTGGATATGGTAATGGTAATTTTTCTATTGGTAGGCAGAATTGGAACATGAAATTTAAGGATGCTACCTCTGCTGTTCAAGCGGCGGCTGAGTTTGCAGAACATGCAAGCCTAGCTGCCAGAGTTGTTGTAGAACTTTCAAGGCAATATTGTGTTGATGATGGTGGATCATGCCACTTAGGTTTCAAGGATGAAAGGTTGGAACGTGAGCATTCATTTCCTGGAGATGGTAATGGTAATTTTTCTGTTGGCAGGTAGAATTGGAACATGAAATTTAAGGATGCTACCTCTGCTGCTCAAGCAGCGGCTGAGTTTGCAGAACATGCAAGCCTAGCTGCCAGAGTTATTGTAGAACTTTCAAGGCAATATTGTGTTGATGATGGTGGATTATGCCACTTAGGTTTCAAGGATGAAAGGTTGGAACATGGGCATTCATTTCCTGGAGATGGTAATGGTAATTTTTCTGTTGGCAGGTAGAATTAGAACATGAAATTTAAGGATGCTACCTCTGCTGCTGAAGCAGCGACTGAGTTTGCCTAACATGCAAGCCTAGCTGCCAGAGCTGTTGTAGAACTTTCAAGGAAATATTGTTTTGATGATGGTGGTTCATGCCACTTAGGTTTCAAGGATGAAAGGTTGGAACATAGGCAATCATTTCTTGGAGAAGGTAATTATTCTGTTGGCAGGTAGAATTGGAACATGAAATTTAAAGATGCTACCTCTGCTGCTCAAGCAGCGGCTGAGTTTGTAGAACATGCAGGCCTAGCTGCCAGAGCTATTTTAGAACTTTCAATGCAATATTGGGTTGATGATGGTGGTTCATGCCACTTAGGTTTCAAGGATGAAAGGTTGGAACATGGGCAATCATTTCCTGGAGATGGTAATGGTAATTTTTCTGTTGGCAAGTAGAATTGGAACATAAAATTTAAGGATGCTACCTCTGCTGCTCAAGCAGCGGCTGAGTTTGCAGAACATGCAAGCCTAGCTTCCAGAGTTATTGTAGAACTTTCAAGGCAATATTGTGTTGATGATGGTGGTTCATGCCACTTAGGTTTCAAGGAAGAAAGGTTGGAACATGGGCAATCATTTCCTGGAGATGGTAATTTTTCTGCTGGCAAGCAGAATTGGAACATGAAATTTAAGGATGCTACCTTTGCTGCGCAAGCAGCGGCTGAGTTTGCAGAACATGCAAGCCTAGATGCCAGAGCTGTTGTAGAACTTTTAAGGAAATATTGTGTTGATGATGGTGGTTCATGCCACTTAGGTTTCAAGGAAGAAGGGTTGGAACATACGCAATCATTTCTTGGAGAAGGTAATTTTTCTGTTGGCAGGTAGAATTGGAACATGAAATTAAAAGATGCTACCTCTGCTGCTCAAGCAGCGGCTGAGTTTGTAGAACATGCAGGCCTAGCTACCAGAGCTGTTTTAGAACTTTCAAGGCAATATTGTGTTGATGATTGTGGTTCATGCCACATAGGTTTCAAGGACAAAAGGTTGGAACATGGGCAATCATTTCCTAGAGGTGGTAATGGTAATTTTTCTATTTGCAGGCATAATTAGAACATGAAATTTAAGGATGCAACCTCTGCTGCTCAAGTAGCGGCTGAGTTTGCAGAGCATGCAAGCCTAGCTGCCAGAGCTGTTGTAGAACTTTCAAGGCAATATTTTATTGATGATGGTGGTTCATGCCACTTAGGTTTCAAGGATTAAAGGTTGGAACATGGGCAATCATTTCCTGGAGATGGTAATGGTAATTTCTCTATTGGCAGACATAATATGAACATGAAATTTAAGGATGCTACCTCTGCTGCTCAAGCAGCGGCTGAGTTTGCATAACATGCAAGTCTAGCTGCCAGAGCTGTTGTAGAACTTTCAAGGCAATATTGTGTTGATGATGGTGGTTCATGCCACTTGGGTTTCAAGGATGAAAGGTTAGAACATGGGCAATCATTTCCTGGAGATGGTAATGGTAATTTTTCTTTTGGCAAGTAGAATTGGAACATAAAATTTAAGGATGCTACCTCTGCTGCTCAAGAAGCGGCTGAGTTTGCAGAACATGCAAGCCTAGCTGCCAGAGTTATTGTAGAACTTTCAAGGCAATATTGTGTTGATGATGGTGGTTCATGCCACTTAGGTTTCAAGGAAGAAAGGTTGGAACATGGGCAATCATTTCCTGAAGATGGTAATTTTTCTGTTGGCAAGCAGAATTGGAACATGAAATTTAAGGATGCTACCTCTGCTGCTCAAGCAGCGGTTGAGTTTGCAGAACATGCAAGCCTAGATGCCAGAGCTGTTGTAGAACTTTTAAGGAAATATTATGTTGATGATGGTGGTTCATGCCACTTAGGTTTCAAGGAAGAAGGGTTGGAACATAGGCAATCATTTCTTGGAGATGGTAATTTTTCTGTTGGTAGGTAGAATTGGAACATGAAATTAAAAGATGCTACCTCTGCTGCTCAAGCAGCGGCTGAGTTAGCAGAACATGCAGGCCTAGCTACCAGAGCTGTTTTAGAACTTTCACGGCAATATTGTGTTGATGATGGTGGTTCATGCCACTTAGGTTTCAAGGACAAAAGGTTGGAACATGGGCAATCATTTCCTAGAGGTGGTAATGGTAATTTTTCTATTTGCAGGCATAATTAGAACATGAAATTTAAGGATGCAACCTCTGCTGCTCAAGCAGCGGCTGAGTTTGCAGAGCATGCAAGCCTAGCTGCCAGAGCTGTTGTAGAACTTTCAAGGCAATATTGTGTTGATGATGGTGGTTCATGCCACTTAGGTTTCAAGGATGAAAGGCTGGAACATGGGCAATCATTTCCTGGAGACGGTAATGGTAATTTTTCTGTTGGCAGGCAGAATTGGAACATGAAATTTAAGGATTCTACCTCTGCTGCTCAAGCAGCGACTGAGTTTGCAGAACATGCAAGCCTAGCTGCCAAAGCTGTTCTAGAACATTCAAGGCAATATTGTGTTGATGAAGGTGGTTCATGCCACTTAGGTTTCACGGATGAAAAGCTGGAACATGGGCAATCATTTCCTGGAGATGGTAATGGTAATTTTTCTGTTGGCAGGCAGAATAGGAACATGAAATTTAAGGATGCTACCTCTGCTGCTCAAGCAGCGGTTAAGTTTGCAGAACATGCAAGCCTAGCTGCCAGAGTTATTGTAGAACTTTCAAGGCAATATTGTGTTGATGATGGTGGTTCATGCCACTTAGGTTTCAAGGAAGAAAGGTTGGAACATGGGCAATCATTTCCTGAAGATGGTAATTTTTCTGTTGGCAAGCAGAATTGGAACATGAAATTTAAGGATGCTACCTCTGCTGCACAAGCAGCGGCTGAGTTTGCAGAACATGCAAGCCTAGATGCCAGAGCTGTTGTAGAACTTTTAAGGAAATATTATGTTGATGATGGTGGTTCATGCCACTTAGGTTTCAAGGAAGAAGGGTTGGAACATAGGCAATCATTTCTTGGAGATGGTAATTTTTCTATTGGCAGGTAGAATTGGAACATGAAATTAAAAGATGCTACCTCTGCTGCTCAAGCAGCGGCTGAGTTTGCAGAACATGCAGGCCTAGCTACCAGAGCTGTTTTAGAAATTTCAAGGCAATATTGTGTTGATGATGGTGGTTCATGCCACTTAGGTTTCAAGGATAAAAGGTTGGAACATGGGCAATCATTTCCTAGAGGTGGTAATGGTAATTTTTCTATTTGCAGGCAGAATTAGAACATGAAATTTAAGGATGCAACCTCTACTGCTCAAGCAGCGGCTGAGTTTGCAGAGCATGCAAGCCTAGCTGCGAGAGCTTTTGTAGAACTTTCAAGGCGATATTTTGTTGATAATAGTGGTTCATGCCACTTAGGTTTCAAGGATTAAAGGCTGGAACATGGGCAATCATTTCCTGGAGATGGTAATGGTAATTTTTCTGTTGGTAGGCATAATTGGAACATGAAATTTAAGGATGCTACCTCTGCTGCTCAAGCAGCGATTGACTTTGCAGAGCATGCAAGCCTAGGTGCCAGTGCAGTTGTAGAACTTTTAAGGATGAAAGGTTGTAACCTCGGCAATCATTTCCTGGAGATGCTAATGCTAATTTTTCTGTTGGCAGGCAGAATTGGAACATGAAATTTAAGAATGCTACCTCTACTGCTCAAGCAGCGGCTGAGTTTGCAGAACATGCAAGCCTAGTTGCCAGAGGTGTTGTAGAACTTTTAAGGCAATATTGTGTTGATGATGGTGGTTCATGCCACTTAGGTTTCAAGGATGAAAGGTTGGAACATGGGCAATCATTTCCTGGAGATGGTAATTTTTCTATTAGCAAGCAGAATTGGAACATGAAATTTAAGGATGCTACCTTTGCTGCTCAAGCAGCGGCTGAGTTTGCAGAACATGCAAGCCTAGATGCCAGAGCTGTTGTAGAACTATTAAGGAAATATTGTGTTGATGATGGTGGTTCATGCCACTTAGGTTTCAAGGATGAAAGGTTGGAATATAGGCAATCATTTCTTGGAGATGGTAATTTTTCTGTTGTCAGGTAGAATTGGAACATGAAATTTAAAGATGCTACCTCTGTTGCTCAAGCAGCGGCTGAGTTTGCAGAACATGCAGGCCTAGCTGCCAGAGCTATTTTAGAACTTTCAAGGCAATATTGTATTGATGATGAGGGTTCATGCCACTTAGGTTTCAAGGATGAAAGGTTGGAACATGGGCAATTATTTCCTGGAGATGGTGATGGTAATGTTTCTGTTGGCAGGCAGAATTGGAACAGGAAATTTAAGGATGCTACCTCTGCTGCTCAAGAAGCGGCTGAGTTTGAAGAATATTCAAACCTAGCTGCCAGAGCTGTTGTAGAACTTTCAAGGCATTATTGTGTTGATGATGGTGGTTCATGCTACTTAGGTTTCAAGGATGAAAGGTTAGAACATGGGCAATCATTTCCTAGAGGTGGTAATGGTAATTTTTCTATTTGCAGGCAGAATTGGAACATGAAATTTAAGGATGCAACCTCTGCTGCTCAAGCAGCGGCTGAGTTTGCAGAGCATGCAAGCCTAGCTGCCAGAGCTGTTGTAGAACTTTCAAGGCAATATTTTGTTAATGATGGTGGTTCATGCCACTTAGGTTTCAAGGATTAAAGGCTGGAACATGGGCAATCATTTCCTGGAGATGGTGATGGTAATTTTTCTATTGGCAGGCACAATTGGAACATGAAATGTAAGGATGCTATCTCTGCTGCTCAAGCAGCGGCTGACTTTGCAGAGCATGCAAGCCTAGGTGCCAGTGCTGTTGTAGAACTTTCAAGGCAATATTGTGTTGATGATGGTGGTTCATGCCACTTAGGCTTCAAGGATGAAAGGTTGGAACCTCGGCAATCATTTCCTGGAGATGCTAATGTTAATTTTTCTGTTGGCAAGCAGAATTGGAACATGAAATTTAAGAATGCTACCTTTACTGCTCAAGCAGCGGCTGAGTTTGCAGAACATGCAAGCCTAGCTGCCAGAGCTATTGTAGAACTTTCAAGGCAATATTGTGTTGATGATGGTGGTTCATGCCACTTAGGTTTCAAGGATGAAAGGTTGGAACATGGGCAATCATTTCCTGGAGATGGTAATTTTTCTGTTGGCAAGGAGAATTGGAACATAAAATTTAAGGATGCTACCTCTGCTGCTCAAGCAGCGGCTGAGTTTGCAGAACATGCAGGCCTAGCTACCAGAGCTGTTTTAGAACTTTCAAGGCAATATTTTGTTGATGATGGTGGTTCATGCCACTTAGGTTTCAAGGATTAAAAGCTGGAACATGGGCAATCATTTCCTGGAGATGGTAATGGTAATTTTTCGGTTGGCAGGCATAATTGGAACAGGAAATTTAAGGATGCTACCTCTGCTGTTCAAGCAGCGGCTGACTTTGCAGAGCATGCAAGCCTAGGTGCCAGTGCTGTTGTAGAACTTTCAAGGCAATACTGTGTTGATGATGGTGGTTCATGCCACTTAGGTTTCAAGGATGAAAGGTTGGAACCTCGGCAATCATTTCCTGGAGATGCGAATGCTAATTTTTCTATTGGCAGGCAGAATTGGAACATGAAATTTAAGGATGCCACCTCTGCTACTCAAGCAGCGGCTGACTTTGCAGAGCATGCAAGCCTAGGTGCCAGTGCTGTTGTAGAACTTTCAAGGCAATATTGTGTTGATGATGGTGGTTCATGCCACTTAGGTTTCAAGGATGAAAGGTTGGAGCATGGGCAATTATTTCCTAGAGGTGGTAATGGTGGTTTTCTATTTGCAGGCAGAATTGGAACATGAAATTTAAGGATGCAACCTCTGCTGCTCAAGCAGCGGCTGAGTTTGCAGAACATGCAAGCCTAGCTGCCAGAGCTGTTGTAGAACTTTCAAGGCAATATTTTGTTGATGATGGTGGTTCATGCCACTTAGGTTTCAAGGATTAAAAGCTGGAACATGGGCAATCATTTCCTGGAGATGGTAATTTTTCTGTTGTCAGGTAGAATTGGAACATGAAATTTAAAGATGCTACCTCTGTTGCTCAAGCAGCGGCTGAGTTTGCAGAACATGCAGGCCTAGCTGCCAGAGCTATTTTAGAACTTTCAAGGCAATATTGTATTGATGATGAGGGTTCATGCCACTTAGGTTTCAAGGATGAAAGGTTGGAACATGGGCAATTATTTCCTGGAGATGGTGATGGTAATGTTTCTGTTGGCAGGCAGAATTGGAACAGGAAATTTAAGGATGCTACCTCTGCTGCTCAAGAAGCGGCTGAGTTTGAAGAATATTCAAACCTAGCTGCCAGAGCTGTTGTAGAACTTTCAAGGCATTATTGTGTTGATGATGGTGGTTCATGCTACTTAGGTTTCAAGGATGAAAGGTTGGAACATGGGCAATCATTTCCTAGAGGTGGTAATGGTAATTTTTCTATTTGTAGGCAGAATTGGAACATGAAATTTAAGGATGCAACCTCTGCTGCTCAAGCAGCGGCTGAGTTTGCAGAGCATGCAAGCCTAGCTGCCAGAGCTGTTGTAGAACTTTCAAGGCAATATTTTGTTAATGATGGTGGTTCATGCCACTTAGGTTTCAAGGATTAAAGGCTGGAACATGGGCAATCATTTCCTGGAGATGGTAATGGTAATTTTTCTGTTGGCAGGCACAATTGGAACATGAAATGTAAGGATGCTATCTCTGCTGCTCAAGCAGCGGCTGACTTTGCAGAGCATGCAAGCCTAGGTGCCAGTGCTGTTGTAGAACTTTCAAGGCAATATTGTGTTGATGATGGTGGTTCATGCCACTTAGGCTTCAAGGATGAAAGGTTGGAACCTCGGCAATCATTTCCTGGAGATGCTAATGCTAATTTTTCTGTTGGCAAGCAAAATTGGAACATGAAATTTAAGAATGCTACCTCTGCTGCTCAAGCAGCGGCTGAGTTTGCAGAACATGCAAGCCTAGCTGCCAGAGCTATTGTAGAACTTTCAAGGCAATATTGTGTTGATGATGGTGGTTCATGCCACTTAGGTTTCAAGGATGAAAGGTTGGAACATGGGCAATCATTTCCTGGAGATGGTAATTTTTCTGTTGGCAAGGAGAATTGGAACATGAAATTTAAGGATGCTACCTCTGCTGCTCAAGCAGTGGCTGAGTTTGCAGAACATGCAGGCCTAGCTACCAGAGCTGTTTTAGAACTTTCAAGGCAATATTTTGTTGATGATGGTGGTTCATGCCACTTAGGTTTCAAGGATTAAAAGCTGGAACATGGGCAATCATTTCCTGGAGATGGTAATGGTAATTTTTCGGTTGGCAGGCATAATTGGAACAGGAAATTTAAGGATGCTACCTCTGCTGCTCAAGAAGCGGCTGAGTTTGAAGAATATTCAAACCTAGCTGCCAGAGCTGTTGTAGAACTTTCAAGGCATTATTGTGTTGATGATGGTGGTTCATGCTACTTAGGTTTCAAGGATGAAAGGTTAGAACATGGGCAATCATTTCCTAGAGGTGGTAATGGTAATTTTTCTATTTGCAGGCAGAATTGGAACATGAAATTTAAGGATGCAACCTCTGCTGCTCAAGCAGCGGCTGAGTTTGCAGAGCATGCAAGCCTAGCTGCGAGAGCTTTTGTAGAACTTTCAAGGCGATATTTTGTTGATAATAGTGGTTCATGCCACTTAGGTTTCAAGGATTAAAGGCTGGAACATGGGCAATCATTTCCTGGAGATGGTAATGGTAATTTTTCTGTTGGTAGGCATAATTGGAACATGAAATTTAAGGATGCTACCTCTGCTGCTCAAGCAGCGATTGACTTTGCAGAGCATGCAAGCCTAGGTGCCAGTGCTGTTGTAGAACTTTTAAGGATGAAAGGTTGTAACCTCGGCAATCATTTCCTGGAGATGCTAATGTTAATTTTTCTGTTGGCAAGCAGAATTGGAACATGAAATTTAAGAATGCTACCTTTACTGCTCAAGCAGCGGCTGAGTTTGCAGAACATGCAAGCCTAGCTGCCAGAGCTATTGTAGAACTTTCAAGGCAATATTGTGTTGATGATGGTGGTTCATGCCACTTAGGTTTCAAGGATGAAAGGTTGGAACATGGGCAATCATTTCCTGGAGATGGTAATTTTTCTGTTGGCAAGGAGAATTGGAACATAAAATTTAAGGATGCTACCTCTGCTGCTCAAGCAGCGGCTGAGTTTGCAGAACATGCAGGCCTAGCTACCAGAGCTGTTTTAGAACTTTCAAGGCAATATTTTGTTGATGATGGTGGTTCATGCCACTTAGGTTTCAAGGATTAAAAGCTGGAACATGGGCAATCATTTCCTGGAGATGGTAATGGTAATTTTTCGGTTGGCAGGCATAATTGGAACAGGAAATTTAAGGATGCTACCTCTGCTGTTCAAGCAGCGGCTGACTTTGCAGAGCATGCAAGCCTAGGTGCCAGTGCTGTTGTAGAACTTTCAAGGCAATACTGTGTTGATGATGGTGGTTCATGCCACTTAGGTTTCAAGGATGAAAGGTTGGAACCTCGGCAATCATTTCCTGGAGATGCGAATGCTAATTTTTCTATTGGCAGGCAGAATTGGAACATGAAATTTAAGGATGCCACCTCTGCTGCTCAAGCAGCGGCTGATTTTGCAAAGCTTGCAAGCCTAGCTGCCAGAGCTGTTGTAGAACTTTCAAGGCAATATTGTGTTGATGATGGTGGTTCATGCCACTTAGGTTTCAAGGATGAAAGGCTGGAAAATGGGCAATCATTTCCTGGAGACGGTAATGGTAATTTTTCTATTGGCAGGCAGAATTGGAACATGAAATTTAAGGATGCTACCTCTGCTACTCAAGCAGCGGCTGACTTTGCAGAGCATGCAAGCCTAGGTGCCAGTGCTGTTGTAGAACTTTCAAGGCAATATTGTGTTGATGATGGTGGTTCATGCCACTTAGGTTTCAAGGATGAAAGGTTGGAGCATGGGCAATTATTTCCTAGAGGTGGTAATGGTGGTTTTCTATTTGCAGGCAGAATTGGAACATGAAATTTAAGGATGCAACCTCTGCTGCTCAAGCAGCGGCTGAGTTTGCAGAACATGCAAGCCTAGCTGCCAGAGCTGTTGTAGAACTTTCAAGGCAATATTTTGTTGATGATGGTGGTTCATGCCACTTAGGTTTCAAGGATTAAAAGCTGGAACATGGGCAATCATTTCCTGGAGATGGTAATTTTTCTGTTGTCAGGTAGAATTGGAACATGAAATTTAAAGATGCTACCTCTGCTGCTCAAGCAGCGGCTGAGTTTGCAAAGCTTGCAAGCCTAGCTGCCAGAGCTGTTGTAGAACTTTCAAGGCAATATTGTGTTGATGATGGTGGTTCATGCCACTTAGGTTTCAAGGATGAAAGGCTGGAAAATGGGCAATCATTTCCTGGAGACGGTAATGGTAATTTTTCTATTGGCAGGCAGAATTGGAACATGAAATTTAAGGATGCTACCTCTGCTACTCAAGCAGCGGCTGACTTTGCAGAGCATGCAAGCCTAGGTGCCAGTGCTGTTGTAGAACTTTCAAGGCAATATTGTGTTGATGATGGTGGTTCATGCCACTTAGGTTTCAAGGATGAAAGGTTGGAGCATGGGCAATTATTTCCTAGAGGTGGTAATGGTGGTTTTCTATTTGCAGGCAGAATTGGAACATGAAATTTAAGGATGCAACCTCTGCTGCTCAAGCAGCGGCTGAGTTTGCAGAACATGCAAGCCTAGCTGCCAGAGCTGTTGTAGAACTTTCAAGGCAATATTTTGTTGATGATGGTGGTTCATGCCACTTAGATTTCAAGGATGAAATGCTGGAACATGGGCAATCATTTCCTGGAGACGGTAATGGTAATTTTTCTGTTGGCAGGCAGAATTGGAACATGAAATTTAAGGATGCTAACACTGCTGCTCAAGCAGCGACTGAGTTTGCAGAACATGCAAGCCTAGCTGCCAAAGCTGTTCTAGAACTTTCAAGGCAATATTGTGTAGATGATGGTAGTTCATGCCACTTAGGTTTCACGGATGAAAAGCTGGAACATGGGCAATCATTTCCTGGAGATGGTAATGGTAATTTTTCTGTTGGCAGGTAGAATAGGAACATGAAATTTAAGAATGCTACCTCTGCTGCTCAAGCAGCGGCTGAGTTTGCAGAACATGCAAGCCTAGCTGCCAGAGCTATTGTAGAACTTTCAAGGCAATATTGTGTTGATGATGGTGGTTCATGCCACTTAGGTTTCAAGGATGAAAGGCTGGAACATGGGCAATCATTTCCTGGAGATGGTAATTTTTCTGTTGGCAAGGAGAATTGGAACATGAAATTTAAGGATGCTACCTCTGCTGCTCAAGCAGTGGCTGAGTTTGCAGAACATGCAGGCCTAGCTACCAGAGCTGTTTTAGAACTTTCAAGGCAATATTTTGTTGATGATGGTGGTTCATGCCACTTAGGTTTCAAGGATTAAAAGCTGGAACATGGGCAATCATTTCCTGGAGATGGTAATGGTAATTTTTCGGTTGGCAGGCATAATTGGAACAGGAAATTTAAGGATGCTACCTCTGCTGTTCAAGCAGCGGCTGACTTTGCAGAGCATGCAAGCCTAGGTGCCAGTGCTGTTGTAGAACTTTCAAGGCAATACTGTGTTGATGATGGTGGTTCATGCCACTTAGGTTTCAAGGATGAAAGGTTGGAACCTCGGCAATCATTTCCTGGAGATGCGAATGCTAATTTTTCTATTGGCAGGCAGAATTGGAACATGAAATTTAAGGATGCCACCTCTGCTGCTCAAGCAGCGGCTGAGTTTGCAAAGCTTGCAAGCCTAGCTGCCAGAGCTGTTGTAGAACTTTCAAGGCAATATTGTGTTGATGATGGTGGTTCATGCCACTTAGGTTTCAAGGATGAAAGGCTGGAAAATGGGCAATCATTTCCTGGAGACGGTAATGGTAATTTTTCTATTGGCAGGCAGAATTGGAACATGAAATTTAAGGATGCTACCTCTGCTACTCAAGCAGCGGCTGACTTTGCAGAGCATGCAAGCCTAGGTGCCAGTGCTGTTGTAGAACTTTCAAGGCAATATTGTGTTGATGATGGTGGTTCATGCCACTTAGGTTTCAAGGATGACAGGTTGGAGCATGGGCAATTATTTCCTAGAGGTGGTAACGGTGGTTTTCTATTTGCAGGCAGAATTGGAACATGAAATTTAAGGATGCAACCTCTGCTGCTCAAGCAGCGGCTGAGTTTGCAGAACATGCAAGCCTAGCTGCCAGAGCTGTTGTAGAACTTTCAAGGCAATATTTTGTTGATGATGGTGGTTCATGCCACTTAGATTTCAAGGATGAAAGGCTGGAACATGGGCAATCATTTCCTGGAGACGGTAATGGTAATTTTTCTGTTGGCAGGCAGAATTGGAACATGAAATTTAAGGATGCTAACACTGCTGCTCAAGCAGCGACTGAGTTTGCAGAACATGCAAGCCTAGCTGCCAAAGCTGTTCTAGAACTTTCAAGGCAATATTGTGTAGATGATGGTAGTTCATGCCACTTAGGTTTCACGGATGAAAAGCTGGAACATGGGCAATCATTTCCTGGAGATGGTAATGGTAATTTTTCTGTTGGCAGGTAGAATAGGAACATGAAATTTAAGGTTGCTACCTCTGCTGCTCAAGCAGCGGTTAAGTTTGCAGAACATGCAAGCCTAGCTTCCAGAGCTGTTGTAGAACTTTCAAGGCAATATTGTGTTGATGATGGAGGTTCATGCCACTTAGATTTCAAGGATGAAAGGTTGGAACATGGGCAATCATTTCCTGAAGATGGTAATGGTAAATTTTTTGTTGGCCGGCAGAATTGGAACATGAAATTTAAGGATGCTACCTCTGCTGCTCAAGCAGCGGATGAGTTTGCAGAACATGCAAGCCTAGCTGCCAGAGCTGTTCTAGAACTTCAAGGCAATATTGTGTTGATAATGGTGGTTCATGCCACTTAGGTTTCAAGGATGAAAGGCTGGAACATGGGCAATCATTTCCTGGAGATGGTAATGGTAATTTTTCTGTTGGCAGGCAGAATAGGAACATGAAATTTAAGGATGCTACCTCTGCTGCTCAAGCAGCGGTTAAGTTTGCAGAACATGCAAGCCTAGCTGCCAGAGCTGTTGTAGAACTTTCAAGGCAATATTGTGTTGATGATGGAGGTTCATGCCACTTAGATTTCAAGGATGAAAGGTTGGAACATGGGCAATCATTTCCTGAAGATGGTAATGGTAAATTTTTTGTTGGCCGGCAGAATTGGAACATGAAATTTAAGGATGCTACCTCTGCTGCTCAAGCAGCGGATGAGTTTGCAGAACATGCAAGCCTAGCTGCCAGAGCTGTTCTAGAACTTCAAGGCAATATTGTGTTGATAATGGTGGTTCATGCCACTTAGGTTTCAAGGATGAAAGGCTGGAACTTGGGCAATCATTTCCTGGAGATGGTAATGGTAATTTTTCTATTGGCAGGCAGAATAGGAACATGAAATTTAAGGATGCTTCCTCTGCTGGTCAAGCAGCGGCTGAGTTTGCAGAACCTGTAAGCCTAGCTGCCAGAGCTGTTGTAGAACTTTCAAGGCAATATTGTGTTGATGATGGAGGTTCATGCCACTTAGGTTTCAAGAATGAAAGGTTGGAACATGGGCAATCATTTCCTGAAGATGGTAATGGTAAATTTTCTATTGGCCGGCAGAATTGGAACATGAAATTTAAGGATGCTACCTCTGCTGCTCAAGCAGCAGATGAGTTGGCAGAACATGCAAGCCTAGCTGCCAGAGCTGTTGTAGAACTTTAAAGGAAATATTGTGTTAATGATGGTGGTTCATGCCACTTAGGGTTCAAGGATGAAATGTTGGAAGATGGACAATCATTTCCTAGAGATGGTAATGGTAATTTTTCTGTTGGCAGGCAGAATTGGAACATGAAATTTAAGGATGCTACCTCTGCTGCTCAAGCAGCGGCTAAGTTTTGAGAACATGCAGGCCTAGCTTCCATAGCTTTTGTAGAACTTTCAAGGCAATATTGTGTTGATGATGTTGGTTCATGCCACTTAGTTTTCTAGGATGAAAGGTTGGAACATAGGCAATCATTTCCTGGAGATGGTAATTTTTCTGTTGGCAGGTAGAATTGGAACATGAAATTTAAGGATGCTACCTCTGCTGCTCAAGCAGCGGCTGAGTTTGAAGAACATGCAGGCCTAGCTGCCAGAGCTGTTTTAGAACTTTCAAGGCAATATTGTGTTGATGATGGTGGTTCATGCCACTTAGGTTTCAAGGATGAAAGGTTGGAACTTGGGCAATCATTTCATGGAAATGGTGGTGGTAATGTTTCTGTTGGCAAGAAGAATTGGAACATGAAATTTAAGGATGATACCTTTGCTGCTCAAGCAGCGGCTGAGTTTACAGAACATGCAAACCTAGCTGCCAGAGCTGTTGTAGAACTTTCAAGGCAATATTGTGTTGATGATGGTGGTTCATGCCACTTAGGTTTCAAGGATGAAAGGTTGGAACATGGGCAATCATTTCCCGGAGATGGTAATTTTTCTGTTGGCAAGCAGAATTGGAACATGAAATTTAAGGATGCTACCTCTGCTGCGCAAGCAGCGGCTGAGTTTGCAGAACATGCAAGCCTAGATGCCAGAGCTGTTGTAGAACTTTTAAGGAAATATTGTGTTGATGATGGTGGTTCATGCCACTTAGGTTTCAAGGAAGAAGGGTTGGAACATGGGCAATTATTTCCTAGAGATGGTAATGGTAATATTTCGGTTGGCAGGCAGAATTGGAACATGAAATTTAAGTATGCTACCTCTGCTGCTCAAGAAGTGGCTGAGTTTGTAGAACATTCAAGCCTAGCTGCTAGATCTATTGAAGAAATTTCAAGGCAATATTGTGTTGATGATGGTGGTTCATGCCACTTAGGTTTCAAGGATGAAAGGTTGGAACCTCGGCAATCATTTCCTGGAGATGCTAATGCTAATTTTTCTATTGGCAGGCAGAATTGGAACATGAAATTTAAGGATGCCACCTCTGCTGCTCAAGCAGCGGCTGAGTTTGCAAAGCATGCAAGCCTAGCTGCCAGAGCTGTTGTAGAACTTTCAAGGCAATATTGTGTTGATGATGGTGGTTCATGCCACTTAGGTTTCAAGGATGAAAGGCTGGAACATGGGCAATCATTTCCTGGAGACGGTAATGGTAATTTTTCTGTTGGCAGGCAGAATTGGAACATGAAATTTAAGGATTCTATCTCTGCTGCTCAAGCAGCGACTGAGTTTGCAGAACATGCAATCCTAGCTGCCAAAGCTGTTCTAGAACTTTCAAGGCAATATTGTGTTGATGAAGGTGGTTCATGCCACTTAGGTTTCACGGATGAAAAGCTGGAACATGGGCAATCATTTCCTGGAGATGGTAATGGTAATTTTTCTGTTGGCAGGCAGAATAGGAACATGAAATTTAAGGATGCTACCTCTGCTGCTTAAGCAGCGGTTAAGTTTGCAGAATATGCAAGCCTAGCTGCCAGAGCTATTGTAGAACTTTCAAGGCAATATTATGTTGATGATGGAGGTTCATGCCACTTAGATTTCAAGGATGAAAGGTTGGAACATGGGCAATCATTTCCTGAAGATGGTAATGGTAAATTTTTTGTTGGCCGGCAGAATTGGAACATGAAATTTAAGGATGCTACCTCTGCTGCTCAAGCAGCGAATAAGTTTGCAGAACATGCAAGCCTAGCTGCCAGAGCTGTTCTAGAACTTCAAGGCAATATTGTGTTGATGATGGTGGTTCATGCCACTTAGGTTTCAAGGATGAAAGGCTGGAACATGGGCAATCATTTCCTGGAGATGGTAATGGTAATTTTTCTGTTGGCAGGCAGAATAGGAACATAAAATTTAAGGATGCTACCTCTGCTGGTCAAGCAGCGGCTGAGTTTGCAGAACCTGCAAGCCTAGCTGCCAGAGCTGTTGTAGAACTTTCAAGGCAATATTGTTTTGATGATGGAGGTTCATGCCACTTAGGTTTCAAGAATGAAAGGTTGGAACATGAGCAATCATTTCCTGAAGATGGTAATGGTAAATTTTCTTTTGGCCGGCAGAATTGGAACATGAAATTTAAGGATGCTACCTCTGCTGCTCAAGCAGCAGATGAGTTTGCAGAACATGCAAGCCTAGCTGCCAGAGCTGTTGTAGAACTTTAAAGGAAATATTGTGTTGATGATGGTGGTTCATGCCACTTAGGGTTCAAGGATGAAATGTTGGAAGATGGACAATCATTTCCTAGAGATGGTAATGGTAATTTTTCTGTTGGCAGGCAGAATTGGAACATGAAATTTAAGGATGCTACCTCTGCTGCTCAAGCAGCGGCTAAGTTTTGAGAACATGCAGCCCTAGCTTCCATAGCTTTTGTAGAACTTTCAAGGCAATATTGTGTTGATGATGGTGGTTCATGCCACTTAGGTTTCAAGGATGAAAGGTTGGAACTTGGGCAATTATTTCATGGAAATGGTGGTGGTAATGTTTCTGTTGGCAAGAAGAATTGGAACATGAAATTTAAGGATGATACCTTTGCTGCTCAAGCAGCGGCTGTGTTTATAGAACATGCAAACCTAGCTGCCAGAGCTGTTGTAGAACTTTCAAGGCAATATTGTGTTGATGATGGTGGTTCATGCCACTTAGGTTTCAAGGATGAAAGGTTGGAACATGGGCAATCATTTCCCGAAGATGGTAATTTTTCTGTTGGCAAGCAGAATTGGAACATGAAATTTAAGGATGCTACCTCTGCTGCGCAAGCAGCGGCTGAGTTTGCAGAATATGCAAGCCTAGATGCCAGAGCTGTTGTAGAACTTTTAAGGAAATATTGTGTTGATGATGGTGGTTCATGCCACTTAGGTTTCAAGGAAGAAGGGTTGGAACATGGGCAATTACTTCCTGGAGATGGTAATGGTAATATTTCGGTTAGCAGGCAGAATTGGAACATGAAATTTAAGTATGCTCCTCTGCTGCTCAAGAAGTGGCTGAGTTTGTAGAACATTCAAGCCTAGCTGCCAGAGCTATTGAAGAAATTTCAAGGCAATATTGTGTTGATGATGGTGGTTCATGCCACTTAGGTTTCAAGGATGAAAGGTTGGAACATGGGCAATCATTTCCTAGAGATGGTAATGGTAATTTTTCTGTTGGCAGGCAGAATTGGAAAATGAAATTTAAGGATGCTACCTCTGCTGCTCAAGCAGCGGTTAAGTTTGCAGAATATTCAAACCTAGCTGCCAGAGCTGTTGTAGAACTTTTAAGGCAATATTGTGTTGATGATGGTGGTTCATGCCACTTAGATTTCAAGGATGAAAGGTTGGAACTTGGGCAATCACTTCCTAGAGATGGTAAAGGTAATTTTTCTATTTGCAGGCAGAATTGGGACATGAAATTTAAGGATTCAACCTCTGCTGCTCAAGTAGCGGCTGAGTTTGCAGAGCATGCAAGCCTAGGTGCCAGTGCTGTTGTAGAACTTTCAAGGCAATATTGTGTTGATGATGATGGATCATGCCACTTAGGTTTCAAGGATGAAAGGTTGGAACGTGGGCATTCATTTCCTGGAGATGGTAATGGTAATTTTTCTGTTGGCAGGTAGAATTGGAACATGATAATTAAGGATGATACCTTTGCTGCTCAAGCAGCGGCTGAGTTTGCAGAACATGCAAGCCTAGCTGCCAGAGTTGTTGTAGAACTTACAAGGCAAAATTG
Source organism: Nicotiana tabacum (assembly GCF_000715075.1). NCBI lineage: Eukaryota > Viridiplantae > Streptophyta > Magnoliopsida > Solanales > Solanaceae > Nicotiana > Nicotiana tabacum. The sequence goes on from NW_027438296.1 coordinate 293,997, forward strand.
TGTTGATGATGGTGGATCATGCCACTTAGGTTTCAAGTATGAAAGGTTGGAACATGGGCATTCATTTGCTGGAGATGGTAATGGTAATTGTTCTGTTGGCTGGTAGAATTGGAACATGAAATTTAAGGATGCTACCCCTGCTGCTCAAGCAGTGACTGAGTTTGCAGAACATGCAAGCCTAGCTGCCAGAGCTGTTGTAGAACTTTCAAGGCAATATTGTGTTAATGATGGTGGTTCATGCCACTTAGGTTTCAAGGAAGAAAGGTTGGAACATGGGCAATCATTTCCTGGAGATGGTAATTTTTCTGTTGGCAAACAGAATTGGAACATGAAATTTAAGGATACTACCTCTGATGCTCAAGTAGCGGCTGAGTTTGCAGAACATGCAAGCCTAGATGCCAGTGCTGTTGTAGAACTTTTAAGGAAATATTGTGTTGATGATGGTGGTTCATTCCACTTAGGTTTCAAGGATGAAAGATTGGAACATAGGCAATCATTTCTTGGAGATGGTAATTTTTCTGTTGGCAGGTAGAATTAGAACATGAAATTTAAAGGTGCTACCTCTGCTGCTCAAGCAGCGGCTGAGTTTGCAGAACATGCAGGCCTAGCTGCCAGAGCTATTTTAGAACATTCAAGGCAATATTGTGTTGATGATGGTGGTTCATGCCACTTAGGTTTCAAGGATGAAAGGTTGGATCATGGGCAATCATTTCCTGGAGATGGTGATGGTAATGTTTCTGTTGGCAGGCAGAATTGGAACATGAAATTTAAGGATGCTACCTCTGCTGCTCAAGCAGCGGCTGAGTTATAAGAACATTCGAACCTAGCTGCCAGAGCTGTTGTAGAACTTTCAAGGCAATATTGTGTTGATGAAGGTGGTTTATGCCACTTAGGTTTCAAGGATGAAAGGTTTGAACATGGGCAATCATTTCCTAGAGATGGTAATGGTAATTTTTCTATTTGCAGGCAGAATTGAACATGAAATTTAAGGATGCAACCTCTGCTGCTCAAGCAGCGGCTGAGTTTGCAGAGCATGCAAGCCTAGCTGCCAGAGCTATTGTAGAACTTTCAAGGCAATATTTTGTTGATGATGGTGGTTCATGCCACTTAGGTTTCAAGGACGAAAGGTTGGAATATGGGCAATCATTTCCTGGAGATGGTAATGGTAATTTTTCTGTTGGCAGGCAGAATTGGAACATGAAATTTAAGGATGCTACCTCTGCTGCTCAAGCAGCGGCTAAGTTTGCAGAACATGCAGGCCTAGCTGCCATAGCTGTTGTATAACTTTCAAGGCAATAATGTGTTGATGATGGTGGTTCATGCCACTTAGTTTTTTGGATGAAAGATTAGAACATAGGCAATTATTTCCTGGAGATGGTAATTTTTCTATTGGCAGGTAGAATTGGAACATGAAATTTAAGGATGCTACCTCTGCTGCTCAAGCAGCGGCTGAGTTTTAACAACATGCAGGCCTAGCTGCCAGAGCTGTTTTAGAACTTTCAAGGCAATATTGTGTTGATGATGGTTGTTCATGCCACTTAGGTTTCAAGGATGAAAGGTTGGAACTTGGGCAATCATTTCATGGAGATGGTGATGGTAATGTTTCTGTTGGCAAGAATTATTAGAACATGAAATTTAAGGATGATACCTCTGCTGCTCAAGCAGCGGCTGAGTTTACAGAACATGCAAACCTAGCTGCCAGAGCTGTTGTAGAACTTTCAAGGCAATATTGTGTCTATGATGGTGGTTCATGCCATTTAGGTTTCAAGGATGAAAGGTTGAATCATGGGCAATCATTTCCTGGAGATGGTAATGGTAATTTTTTTGTTGGCAGGCAGAATTGGAACATAAAATTTAAGGATGCTACCTCGGCTGCTCAAGCAGCGGCTAAGTTTGCAGAACATGCAGGCCTAGCTACCATAGCTGTTGTAGAACTTTCAAGGCAATAATGTGTTGATGATGGTGGTTCATGCCACTTAGTTTTTTGGATGAAAGATTGGAACACAGGCAATTATTTCCTGGGGATGGTAATTTTTCTGTTGGCAGGTAGAATTGGAACATGAAATTTAAGGATGCTACCTCTGCTGCTCAAGCAGCGGCTGAGTTTTAAGAACATGCAGGCCTAGCTGCCAGAGCTGTTTTAGAACTTTCAAGGCAATATTGTGTTGATGATGGTGGTTCATGCCACATAGGTTTCAAGGATGAAAGGTTGGAACTTGGGCAATCATTTCATGGAGATGGTGATGGTAATGTTTCTGTTGGCAAGAATTATTGGAACATGAAATTTAAGGATGATACCTCTGCTGCTCAAGCAGCGGCTGAGTTTACAGAACATGCAAACCTAGCTGCCAGAGCTGTTGTAGAACTTTCAAGGCAATATTGTGTCTATGATGGTGGTTCATGCCACTTAGGTTTCAAGGATGAAAGGTTGAAACATGGGCAATCATTTCCTGGAGATGGTAATGGTAATATTTCAGTTGGCAGGCAGAATTGGAACAAGAAATTTAGGTATGCTACCTCTGCTGCTCAGGCAGTGGCTGAGTTTGCAGAACATTCAAACCTAGCTGCCAGAGCCGTTGTAGAACTTTCAAGGCAATATTGTGTTGATGATGGTGGTTCATGCCACTTAGGTTTCAAGGATGAAAGGTTGGAACATGGGCAATCATTTCCTAGAGATGGTAATGGTAATTTTTCTATTTGGAGGCAGAATTGGAACATGAAATTTAAGGATGCAACCTCTGCTGCTCAAGCAGCGGCTGAGTTTGCAGAGCATGCAAGCCTAGGTGCTAGTGCTGTTGTAGAACTTTCAAGGCAATATTGTGTTGATGATGGTGGTTCATGCCACTTAAGTTTCAAGGATGAAAGGTTTGAACCTCGGCAATCATTTCCTGGAGATGCTAATGCTAATTATTCTGTTGGCACGCAGAATTGGAACATGAAATTTAAGCATGCTACCTCTACTGCTCAAGCAGCGGCTGAGTTTGCAGAACATGCAAACCTAGCTGCCAGAGTTGTTGTAGAACTTTCAAGGCAATATTGTGTTGATGATGGTGGTTCATGCCACTTAGGTTTCAAGGATGAAAGGTTTAAACATGGGCAATCATTTCCTGGAGATGGTAATGGTAATATTTCGGTTGGTAGGCAGAATTGGAACATGAAATTTAAGTATGCTACCTCTGCTGCTCAGGCAGTGGCTGAGTTTGCAGAACATTCAAACCTAGCTGCCAGAGCTATTGTAGAACTTTCAAGGCAATATTGTGTTGATGATGGAGGTTCATGCCACTTAGGTTTCAAGGATGAAAGGTTGGAACATGGGCAATCATTTCCTAGAGATGGTAATGGTAATTTTTCTATTTGGAGGCAGAATTGGAACATGAAATTTAAGGATGCAACCTCTGGTGCTCAAGCAGCGGCTGAGTTTGCAGAGCATGCAAGCCTAGGTGCTAGTGCTGTTGTAGAACTTTCAAGGCAATATTGTGTTGATGATGGTGGTTCATGCGACTTAGGTTTCAAGGATGAATGGTTGGAACCTCGGCAATCATTTCCTGGAGATGCAAATGCTAATTATTCTGTTGGCAGGCAGAATTGGAACATGAAATTTAAGCATGCTACCTCTACTGCTCAAGCAGCGGCTGAGTTTGCAGAACATTCAAACCTAGCTGCCAGAGCTGTTGTAGAACTTTCAAGGCAATATTGTGTTGATGATGGTGGTTTATGCCACTTAGGTTTCAAGGATGAAAGGTTGGAACTTGGGCAATCATTTCATGGAGATGGTGATGGTAATGTTTCTCTTGGCAAGAATTATTGGAACATGAAATTTAAGGATGATACCTCTGCTGCTCAAGCAGCGGCTGAGTTTACAGAACATGCAAACCTAGCTGCCAGAGCTATTGTAGAACTTTCAAGGCATTATTGTGTCTTTGATGGTGGTTCATGCCACTTAGGTTTCAAGGATGAAAGGTTGAAACATGGGCAATCATTTCCTGGAGATGGTAATGGTAATATTTCGGTTGGCAGGCAGAATTGGAACATGAAATTTAAGTATGCTACCTCTGCTGCTCAGGCAGTGGCTGAGTTTGCAGAACATTCAAACCTAGCTGCCAGAGCTGTTGTAGAACTTTCAAGGCAATATTGTGTTGATGATGGTGGTTCATGCCACTTAGGTTTCAAGGATGAAAGGTTGGAACATGGGCAATCATTTCCTAGAGATGGTAATGGTAATTTTTCTATTTGGAGGCAGAATTGGAACATGAAATTTAAGGATGCAACCTCTGCTGCTCAAGCAGCGGCTGAGTTTGCAGAGCATGCAAGCCTAGGTGCTAGTGATGTTGTAGAACTTTCAAGGCAATATTGTGTTGATGATGGTGGTTCATGCCACTTAGGTTTCAAGGATGAAAGGTTGGAACCTCGGCAATCATTTCCTGGAGATGCTAATGCTAATTATTCTGTTGGCAGGCAGAATTGGAACATGAAATTTAAGCATGCTACCTCTACTACTCAAGCAGCGGCTGAGTTTGCAGAACATCCAAACCTAGCTGCCAGAGTTGTTGCAGAACTTTCAAGGCAATATTGTGTTGATGGTGGTGGTTCATGCCACTTAGGTTTCAAGGATGAAAGGTTGTAACATGGGCAATCATTTCCTGGAGATGGTAATGGTAATATTTCGGTTGGCACGCAGAATTGGAACATGAAATTTAAGGATGCTACCTGTGCTGCCCAAGTAACGGCTGAGTTTGCAAAGCATGCAAGCCTAGCTGCTAGAGCTGTTGTAGAACTTTTAAGGCAATATTGTGTTGATGATGGTGGTTCATGCCACTTAAGTTTCAAGGATGAAAGGTTGGAACTTGGGCAATCATTTCATGGAGATGGTGATGGTAATGTTTCTGTTGGCAAGAATTATTGGAACATGAAATTTAAGGATGATACCTCTGCTGCTCAAGCAGCGGCTGAGTTTACAGAACATGCAAACCTAGCTACCAGAGCTGTTGTAGAACTTTCAAGGCAATATTGTGTATATGATGGTGGTTCATGCCACTTAGGTTTCAAGGATAAAATGTTGAAACATGGGCAATCATTTCCTGGAGATGGTAATGGTAATATTTCGGTTGGCAGGCAGAATTGGAACATGAAATTTAAGTATGCTACCTCTGCTGCTCAGGCAGTGGCTGAGTTTGCAGAACATTCAAACCTAGCTGCCAGAGCTGTTGTAGAACTTTCAAGGCAATATTGTGTTGATGATGGTGGTTCATGCCACTTAGGTTTCAAGGATGAAAGGTTGGAACATGGGCAATCATTTCCTAGAGATGGTAATGGTAATTTTTCTATTTGGAGGCAGAATTGGAACATGAAATTTAAGGATGCAACCTCTGCTGCTCAAGCAGCGGCTGAGTTTGCAGAGCATGCAAGCCTAGGTGGTAGTGCTGTTGTAGAACTTTCAAGGCAATATTGTGTTGATGATGGTGGTTCATGCCACTTAGGTTTCAAGGATGAAAGGTTGGAACATGGGCAATCATTTCCTGGAGATGGTAATTTTTCTATTGGCAGGCAGTATTGGGACATGAAATTTAAGGTTGCTACCTCGGCTTCTCAAGCAGTGGCTGAGTTTGCAGAACATGCAAGCCTAGCTGCCAGAGCTGTTGTAGAACTTTCAAGGCAATATTGTGTTGATAATGGTGGTTCATGCCACTTAGGTTTCAAGGATGAAAGGTTGGAACATGGGCAATCATTTCCTTGAGATGGTAATGGTAAGTTTTCTATTGGCAGGCAGTATTGGAACATGAAATTTAAGGATGCTACCTCTGCTGCTCAAGCAGCGGCAGAGTTTGTAGAACATGCAAGCATAGCTGCCATAGCTGTTGTAGAACTTTCAAGGCAATATTGTGTAGATGATGGTGGTTCATGCCACTTAGGTTTCAAGGATGAAAGTTTGGAACATGGGAAATCATTTCTTGGAGATGGTAATGGTAATTTTTCTGTTGGCAAGCAGAATTGGAAGATGAAATTTAAGGATGCTACCTCTACTGCTCAAGCAGCAGTAGAGTTTGCAGAACATGCAAGCCTAGCTGCCATGGCTGTTGTAGAACTTTCAAGGTAATGTTGTGTTGATGATAGTAGTTCATGCCACTTAGGTTTCAAGGATGAAAGGTTGGAACATGGGCAATCATTTCCTGGAGATGGTAAGTTTTCTATTGGCAGGCAGAATTAGAACATGAAATTTAAGGATGCTACCTCTGCTTCTCAAGCACTGGCTGAGTTTGCAGAACATGCATGCCTAGCTGCCAGAGCTGTTGTAGAACTTTCAAGGCAATATTGTGTTGATAATGGTGGTTCATGCCACTTAGGTTTCAAGGATGAAAGGTTGGAACATGGGCAATCATTTCCTTGAGATGGTAATGGTATGTTTTCTATTGGCAGGCAGTATTGGAACATGAAATTTAAGGATGCTACCTCTGCTGCTCAAGCATCGGCAGAGTTTGCAGAACATGCAAGCCTAGCTGCCATAGCTATTGTAGAACTTTCAAGGCAATATTGTGTTGATGATATTAGTTCATGCCACTTAGGTTTCAAGGATGAAAGGTTGGAACATGGGCAATCATTTCCTGGAGATGGTAATTTTTCTATTGGCAGGCAGAATTGGAACATGAAATTTAAGGATGCTACCTCTGCTGCTCAAGCAGTGGCTGAGTTTGCAGAACATGCAAGCCTAGCTGCCAGAGCTGTTGTAGAACTTTCAAGGCAATATTGTATTGATAATGGTGGTTCATGCCACTTAGGTTTCAAGGATGAAAGGTTGGAACAGGGGCAATCATTTCCTTGAGATGGTAATGGTAATTTTTCTATTGGCAGGCAGTATTGGAACATGAAATTTAAGGATGCTACCTCGGCTTCTCAAGCAGTGGCTGAGTTTGCAGAACATGCAAGCCTAGCTGCCAGAGCTGTTGTAGAACTTTCAAGGAAATATTGTGTTGATAATGGTGGTTCATGCCACTTAGGTTTCAAGGATGAAAGGTTGGAACATGGGTTATCATTTCCTTGAGATGGTAATGGTAAGTTTTCTATTGGCAGGCAGTATTGGAACATGAAATTTAAGGATGCTACCTCTGCTGCTCAAGCAGCGGCAGAGTTTGTAGAACATGCAAGCATAGCTGCCATAGCTGTTGTAGAACTTTCAAGGCAATATTGTGTAGATGATGGTGGTTCATGCCACTTAGGTTTCAAGGATGAAAGTTTGGAACATGGGAAATCATTTCTTGGAGATGGTAATGGTAATTTTTCTATTGGCAAGCAGAATTGGAAGATGAAATTTAAGGATGCTACCTCTGCTGCTCAAGCAGCGGTAGAGTTTGCAGAACATGCAAGCCTAGCTGCCATGGCTGTTGTAGAACTTTCAAGGTAATGTTGTGTTGATGATAGTAGTTCATGCCACTTAGGTTTCAAGGATGAAAGGTTGGAACATGGGCAATCATTTCCTGGAGATGGTAATTTTTCTATTGGCAGGCAGAATTAGAACATGAAATTTAAGGATGCTACCTCTGCTTCTCAAGCACTGGCTGAGTTTGCAGAACATGCAAGCCTAGCTGCCAGAGCTGTTGTAGAACTTTCAAGGCAATATTGTGTTGATAATGGTGGTTCATGCCACTTAGGTTTCAAGGATGAAAGGTTGGAACATGGGCAATCATTTCCTAGAGATGGTAATGGTAATTTTTCTATTTGGAGGCAGAATTGGAACATGAAATTTAAGGATGCAACCTCTGCTGCTCAAGCAGCGGCTGAGTTTGCAGAGCATGCAAGCCTAGGTGGTAGTGCTGTTGTAGAACTTTCAAGGCAATATTGTGTTGATGATGGTGGTTCATGCCACTTAGGTTTCAAGGATGAAAGGTTGGAACATGGGCAATCATTTCCTGGAGATGGTAATTTTTCTATTGGCAGGCAGTATTGGAACATGAAATTTAAGGATGCTACCTCGGCTTCTCAAGCAGTGGCTGAGTTTGCAGAACATGCAAGCCTAGCTGCCAGAGCTGTTGTAGAACTTTCAAGGCAATATTGTGTTGATAATGGTGGTTCATGCCACTTAGGTTTCAAGGATGAAAGGTTGGAACATGGGCAATCATTTCCTTGAGATGGTAATGGTAAGTTTTCTATTGGCAGGCAGTATTGGAACATGAAATTTAAGGATGCTACCTCTGCTGCTCAAGCAGCGGCAGAGTTTGTAGAACATGCAAGCATAGCTGCCATAGCTGTTGTAGAACTTTCAAGGCAATATTGTGTAGATGATGGTGGTTCATGCCACTTAGGTTTCAAGGATGAAAGTTTGGAACATGGGAAATCATTTCTTGGAGATGGTAATGGTAATTTTTCTGTTGGCAAGCAGAATTGGAAGATGAAATTTAAGGATGCTACCTCTGCTGCTCAAGCAGCGGCAGAGTTTGTAGAACATGCAAGCATAGCTGCCATAGCTGTTGTAGAACTTTCAAGGCAATATTGTGTAGATAATGGTGGTTCATGCCACTTAGGTTTCAAGGATGAAAGTTTGGAACATGGGAAATCATTTCTTGGAGATGGTAATGGTAATTTTTCTATTGGCAAGCAGAATTGGAAGATGAAATTTAAGGATGCTACCTCTGCTGCTCAAGCAGCGGTAGAGTTTGCAGAACATGCAAGCCTAGCTGCCATGGCTGTTGTAGAACTTTCAAGGTAATGTTGTGTTGATGATAGTAGTTCATGCCACTTAGGTTTCAAGGATGAAAGGTTGGAACATGGGCAATCATTTCCTGGAGATGGTAATTTTTCTATTGGCAGGCAGAATTAGAACATGAAATTTAAGGATGCTACCTCTGCTTCTCAAGCACTGGCTGAGTTTGCAGAACATGCAAGCCTAGCTGCCAGAGCTGTTGTAGAACTTTCAAGGCAATATTGTGTTGATAATGGTGGTTCATGCCACTTAGGTTTCAAGGATGAAAGGTTGGAACATGGGCAATCATTTCCTTGAGATGGTAATGGTATGTTTTCTATTGGCAGGCAGTATTGGAACATGAAATTTAAGGATGCTACCTCTGCTGCTCAAGCATCGGCAGAGTTTGCAGAACATGCAAGCCTAGCTGCCATAGCTATTGTAGAACTTTCAAGGCAATATTGTGTTGATGATAGTAGTTCATGCCACTTAGGTTTCAAGGATGAAAGGTTGGAACATGGGCAATCATTTCCTGGAGATGGTAATTTTTCTATTGGCAGGCAGAATTGGAACATGAAATTTAAGGATGCTACCTCTGCTGCTCAAGCAGTGGCTGAGTTTGCAGAACATGCAAGCCTAGCTGCCAGAGCTGTTGTAGAACTTTCAAGGCAATATTGTATTGATAATGGTGGTTCATGCCACTTAGGTTTCAAGGATGAAAGGTTGGAACAGGGGCAATCATTTCCTTGAGATGGTAATGGTAAGTTTTCTATTGGCAGGCAGTATTGGAACATGAAATTTAAGGATGCTACCTCTGCTGCTCAAGCAGCGGCAGAGTTTGCAGAACATGCAAGCCTAGCTGCCATAGCTGTTGTAGAACTTTCAAGGCAATATTGTGTTGATGATGGTGGTTCATGCCACTTAGGTTTCAAGGATGAAAGGTTGGAACTTGGGCAATCATTTCCTGGAGATGGTAATGGTAATTTTTCTGTTGGCAAGCAGAATTGGAAGATGAAATTTAAGGTTGCTACCTCTGCTGCTCAAGCAGCGGCAGAGTTTGCAGAACATGCAAGCCTAGCTTCCATGGCTGTTGTAGAACTTTCAAGGTAATATTGTGTTGATGATAGTAGTTCATGCCACTTAGGTTTCAAGGATGAAAGGTTGCAACATGGGCAATCATTTCCTGGAGATGGTAATGGTAATATTTCGGTTGGCACACAGAATTGGAACATGAAATTTAAGGATGCTACCTCTGCTGCCCAAGCAACGGCTGAGTTTGCAAAGCATGCAAGCCTAGCTACCAGAACTGTTGTAGAACTTTCAAGGCAATATTGTGTTGATGATGGTGGTTCATGCCACTTAGGTTTCAAGGATGAAAGGCTGGAACATGGGCAATCATTTCCTGCAGACGGTAATGGTAATTTTTCTGTTGGCAGGCAGATATGGAACATGAAATTTAAGCTTGCTACCTCTGCTGCTCAAGCAGCGACTGAGTTTGCAGAACATGCAAGCCTAGCTGCCAGAGCTGTTCTAGAACTTTCAAGGCAATATTGTGTTGATGATGGTGGTTCATGCCACTTAGGTTTCAAGGATGAAAGGCTGGAACATGGGCAATCATTTCCTGGAGATGGTAATGGTAATTTTTCTATTGGCAGGCAGAATAGGAACATGAAATTTAAGGATGCTACCTCTGCTGCTCAAGCAGCGGCTGAGTTTGCAGAACGTGCAAGCCTAGCTGCCAGAGCTGTTGTAGAACTTTCAAGGCAATATTGTGTTGATGATGGTGGTTCATGCCACTTAGGTTTCAAGGATGAAAGGTTGCAACATGGGCAATCATTTCCTGGAGATGGTAATGGTAATATTTCGGTTGGCACGCAGAATTGGAACATGAAATATAAGGATGCTACCTCTGCTGCCCAAGCAGCGGCTGAGTTTGCAGAGCATGCAAGCCTAGGTGCTAGTGCTGTTGTAGAACTTTTAAGGCAATATTGTGTTGATGATGGTTGTTCATGCCACTTAGGTTTCAAGGATGAAATGTTGGAACCTCGGCAATCATTTCCTGGAGATGCTAATGCTAATTATTCTGTTGGCAGGCAGAATTGGAACATAAAATTTAAGCATGCTACCTCTACTGCTCAAGCAGCGGCTGAGTTTGCAGAACATGCAAACCTAGCTGCCAGAGTTGTTGCAGAACTTTAAAGGCAATATTGTGTTGATGATGGTGGTTCATGACACTTAGGTTTCAAGGATGAAAGGCTGCAACATGGGCAATCATTTCCTGGAGATGGTAATGGTAATATTTCGGTTGGCACGCAGAATTGGAACATGAAATT